>NC_139605.1:77729706-78329706 GCF_964270895.1 Podarcis filfolensis
ATTTGTGTATGTGCACACAGTCTTTTTCTCTCCCACCACATGATGTGAAGTCTCTTATTAGAAGAACAAAAACATTCCCTGTGATGTAAACAACATGCAACACCAAATGCTCAATAATTAAAGACTCTTAATATCAGGAAACCAGGGAGACTCCTTGGGAGAAATATATATAAGTCTGGTATATATTTTAAGTTGATTTTATAATGCTAATGGCTGGAAGCTACAATGTGGATTCTGCTAATGTTAAGGGATGTTAATTCAAGATCCATGTGTGATGAGCTACAGAAGATAGCATTTATATTTGCTATGACCCATTGCAACATTTAATAAAGCAAACCAAAGGAGAATAATGCAAATCACGGAATCATCCTAAACTTTTAAAAAATTATTTTACTCTGACTGGAGGCCAGAAGATCAGATATGTAAAGGAGAACCTGCTTATACAAGAAGCTGTAAGCCACAGGTCACTAGTGACTTGGACTTAGATGTCAGATAAACAGGTTCAAATGCCCACCCAGCTATGAAATGTAACAAATTGTATTTTTTATGCCGATTACAGTTGTGTATTACTGAAATTTTGAAACACAAGCATACAAATGTGGATCGCAGAAGAGTACTTCTCAGGGAAGGGTTGTGGGTCAGTGGCAGAGCGAGCTCGTGCCTTGCATGAAAAAGGTCCCTCATTCATCTCTGGCATTTCCTTGTATGGCTGAGAAAGAACGATAGATCTTGAAAGAGCATGCCATCACATAGGGAAGCAAACCTCCTCCCTCTCTCTACAAGGCGTAGTTTAACAGCATGAGCACACACTCTCTGTTCTAGAAAAAGGCTTTGGCCAGCAACATGCTGTTCAGAGTGTTGTTTGTTCTCTCCAGCACTGGTTCTGACTGGCTCCAGTAAATCTCACAAGATCTTGACAATAGTTCAGGATGGCCACTTCACACATTGCTAAAACAGAGGCCAAAAGAGAACATTGCTTTGCATAAAGTTACGCATATGGTAATATGCATATATTCAAATTTGAAATGATTGCTATACCTTAAATTGAAAAACAGTACATGTCACATTAGTGGGGAAGCCTTTGAGCAGGTGACCCGTGTGTCTCCTCTGCCTGCTATTCAGATGCTGTCCTGGTGGCTGCAACTTCAAGGCCCCTGAACTCCCTTTTTAGGGTTTCTTATCTTGAAACCAGACAGCTCTTCAAACAGACTGTTTTCTGACAGCTTTTCAAAATACAGGACTATAAATAGAGGACACATGGCTACCCTACAATAGATGCATATATACAAGAGAATAAGCTGCTGTAAATATCCTCAAGTATAATGGACTAGAGGGAGGTTGAGGTTTGGTTTATTTTTCTTTATTTGTTAACTAGTGGGTCTGAGCATTGCTTTGTTTATTATTTGAATATGTTTTTTTTCAATGGATGTTATGTTATATAAAATATTAATGTACTATATGATTCCTCTCACTTTCCTCCACTATGGTAAGATGCATTGTATATCTTTATTTTCTTTCTGTTAGTCGCTTGGAGACCTTCAAGTGACAATCGACTAATAAGGCTAATAAATGAAATGAAATGGAATTTACAATTTAGTCCCAATTCCCCTCCTGCTTCATAATAATGGGGTTGCATCCTGGGCTGGTCACCCTGGATCTCTGAAATGTCCCTTTCTCCACTCCATGCTTTGGTACACAAATTCCTTTCCTCTCCTTTTCCATGGCCAGAGGAACTGCAAGAGCAGGTACATTTTTAAGCAAGTACCAACTCCACAAGTATTGTTAGATACAAGCAGAAGATGACAAATTTCAATTGTCTTTATTGTACAAAAATAATTAAATATATACTCCTCAGTATTCCTGCTATGATAGTTTGACAGGATTTGATGTGTTTTTTAAACTTCCTTTGCTTGCAGCACAATCATTCACACACACACACACACACACACACACACACACACACACACTCAGAAATTCCATGGAGTTAAGTGAGACTTAGTCACAGGTAACTGTGTAGAGAAGTACAGCCATAATTGTGTTTTTCAAGGTCTTGTGGGCAATATAAAAGTAATTCAAGAAGTTCACACTTATTGAGTGTTGATTTTCTGCTTCAGATAACATAAAATAAAACTTGTAAAGCTTTTTTTTTTTTTAAGAATCTTGGACCCCATTCAGAGATATTAACCCTTATATTTCACTGAAAGCATAGCTCTCAGTCCAATCCTACACATGTCTACTCAAAACTGATTAGAAACCATTTTGGTGAGTGAATGGCAAACAAACAAACAAACCATTGCATTAAGTTGGCGTTAATTAGTTTCTAGGTAAGTGGGTATTAGATCCTATCAACAATTTCTTGGGAGCAAAATGGAATTTCTCCAACAATATGCATAAGATCACCCAGCACTGAGTCCCACTGACTCCTTGTTATCAAATCTTTGTTCACATGAATGTTTCTTATGCCTAACCTTGAGGAATACCTTTCATGTAAAATCAGGTTTGCTGCCAGCCTGTGGCATCCTTGGGCAGCTGGCAGGGCCCTAGCATTGCGGCAAGGCCCACAACTGAACTGACATCTGCTCAAGGAGGGTCCTCCTGCACTTGGTTGCTGGGTCTGGAGGTTGTCTTCCATTTACATTTCCCACAATACTCCAGAGTGATGCTATACTGTGGGCATTGTGGGAAATTCAGATGACAGCTTCAAGCCAGTGCTCATCACAGCGTTGCAACTGCTCTTCCAAGAGTACTCTTAAAACTGGAGCTGGCTCTGCCTAGAATCTATTGGACTAGAGTAGTTTTTAAATATAACCAGCTCTTGCTAACATCTTTTGATGTACCTTACTTTCCTGCTTTCCCATATATTTAAAATGTTTCAGCTCAAATAATCTATGGGGTCTTTCCTGACCTTTCAGTAGAACCTATGTAGCTGTAATTGCTATAAATAATATGGAAACAATTGAACTGAAATATATTTTAAATGTAAATCACAAACAGTAAAAGTACCTTGTTTTCTTTAAATATAAAAACACACAAGAGAAGGCATGATGGAAATGATATTTTAAAGTCACAATGTTCTTTGAAATATTTTTTTGGGGGGCATAGGGATAAATATTAAATTTCACCAACAGCCTTTTAAAATAAAAATCCTTCTTATGAGTACATCATTCAAGTTCAATCTTTGAATGGTTTAAAAAGAAGTTTAATACACAAGTACGATGATAGATATCTATCATAAAAATAATCTTGTTCTCTGATGCTTCCCAACACAATTCTACAAAGCAGAAAGATAAATACTATTACAATAGTATAATCCTAGCACTAGAGGGGTCTTTGCTTTTGCTTTGTAATATACTAACCAATGGTCAGTATTTGTTCTTTCCTTACCAGGTTGCCACAGAGATGGATTTCCTTATGAAATTATTAAGACTTCCTTGTCATGACATGATCCCCAGTAGGATAATACACTCATTTAATTTTGCTGCTAATAGGACTTTTTATTGGCTCCCTACCCTACCCCCACCCCCGATCAATACCTCGTTTTGCTTCTCACTGGTGTTTTACTTCTGTTCCCTCACCTCTCAGGATTAGGAGAGATTTTCTTCATATGCAGTGGTATCTTAAACCTATTGTATTTCCTGGGGCCATCCATGCCATAGGTCATCATTCCATGTGATTAAGGATGATGAAACATATTCTTAGCAGCAGTAGTAACATACCAGCATACCTAGAAGAACCCATACTTCACAAGAGAAAAAATCTATCTAAAATGAAGTGGTCTTTTAAAAAATCTGTGAGCTGTCCTTGACACACATGCATGCACACTCACTCACTCACACATGCACACACATAGCTCTTTTCATAGAAATAGTTAGCCATTGTGATTTAATTCATTTCCATCTAATCTCACAGAACAATATGACCTATTTGAGGTGCTTATATATCACTACTGACAAAGCACTCTTAAAAAAAAACAACCTTTAATGTTTTACCTTCTATAGCCTAAAAAGTGGCAGTTTCTTTGTAACTATGTTCGCATATGCCCATTGTTAATATTACTTCCTACAGACACACTGTGTCAAAATTTACTTTTATCTTAGTGGAATTTTCCCACACAATGTTTCTTAATAGGCTCTTATAAAACACTTTTCACTTGTTTTCTGCATTTGGGTTATTATTGATACCAAATTTCATACAAAGCAATTCAGTATTTCCAACTGAGTAGAACTTTTAAAGCTATTCATTATTCCTGACTATTTGATTAATTCTCCTATTTAATTTATTTAAATGCATTAGAAACTTTAAAGGTATTGGGAAAATTGTTTGGCAAAAATCTATTTTTGAAAAATAATGAGATAGTAAAATTCCTGTAATTGATTCCTGTGGTCAAAGGATTATATTTTCTCCTTGTGGGATCTGAGCTGGGTGACTCAATAGGAATTCACTTTAGTGCTAACTATTATCAAATGGGGGGGGGGGTAGTTTGGGGTCAATCAGGAAAACAAGATGCTTTGTACAAAATACAGCTGCCCTACCATGCTTCTGGAGATTAAAGTTGTATTCAGTGATGTCTCAGTGCTAGCAGAAGTGTCTCTGCTTCCATAAAGCAAGACAATGCATTTTTCCAAATCCCCCTTCCTACCAAATGCACTATGTTATTTTCTATATTGTTCTAGTCACCCCACACACCGAAACCTCAGACAAAGGTTTTTGGAGTTTGAGGACTCTGCATTGGATAGGGTAGATTTTCCAAAAAAATAAAAATAAAAATAGGTGCTTTACTTGGCAAAAAAAGTGCTTCTGCTAGTACAAAGTGACCACATAGGATTTAGTACCAAGAATCTCAAGATATTTAAGTTTCTATGGCTGAACCACATATTTTTGGTATATATTTCATCTTCCATGCACATTGTTGCATGTAGGGAGGCACACATGAAATGTATTTTTTCAATGGCTAGTTTTTAGAAAGTGACACTAAAGACTTAGATCAATGGTGGTGCCATTGCTGGGTGCTGCCCAGTTGGCACTGACCTGAGATAGGATGTTCTCGGAGGCAGTTCCTTGTTTGTGGAATTCTTTCCCTGGTGAAGTGTGTCTGTCACAATCATTGCTAACATTCAAGAAGAATTTAAAAACACATGAGGCAGCAGGATGGAGACCCCTGACATTGTGGTGGCAGTAGTGGGGTATCTCCACATGTTTCCTGCCCTTGGCTCCTTCAAGGGAGAGTGGGACAGAAATTTAATTGATGGATTTAGTGATAAACACCTATCACAGTTCTCTTCCCCCAAAAGGCCAACAAATTTCACAATTATCCAAGGCGCGATTGCCACAGAGACATGATTACCACATGGTCTGAGGGCACATGATGCATCCACCTTGCAAAAGCTAAGCAGGTCTGGATCTGATCTGTACCTGGATAGCAGTCTGGGAAGGAACACAATGTACTCTGCTGAGGTTCATGATGCAATAACAGGGAATATAAATGTATAAATGTTCTGAACCCTGCTTCCACACAATAGCTTCTCCAAGCCACACATAATTTCCCAGTGCATCACAAAATTGTCTGTTTCTGATACTATAATGTAAACTTTCATGAGTGAACTTCTCTTCAATATCTAGTGTGCAACACAATTTCTCTAGCTGTATTTTTGATCTCTTAATTCTACCACATTCCCCTGCTCTATACAGTTAACTGAATGATCAGCCCTTGAAAAAAAATAAAATAAAGGATTTACAGTGCACCTTGCTCCAAGACATCAAGGAGATTGCACTATTAAGCAACAGTAAGTAAATTGTGTCAGTTCTACAAGTAATCTTTCTTGGTAACACCAAATAACATTACCTTAACAGGATAATTGAATACATAACATTTTGGCTCTTTAATCTAACAACGTTAGTAACTGCCGAGTTCAACAAATTAAATACGCAGATATGCACCCACAGCTCCCTTACTGAACTGAGTGCTAAGGAAAGCCTAATTAAAATAGAAGAAGTTAAAATTCAGCAAAAGAAAGAAAAAGAGCAATGTCGTTTGAAAATGCCCCTTAAGAGCAATCGAGGGCAATCCTTAAGACTCCCTCTTTGTGAATAATCCACCCTATTAACATTGGTTTGTATCCCCATTCTAACCGCAACAATGAATAGATTTCAGGAACTTTCACTTGAAGCATGATCCTATCCCCTGCTACAGCTGTTCCAAGAGCAAAAATTTCCCTGCAGTCATGATAAGAACACCTTGCAAGAGGAAAGTTGGACAATTCTGGGAAGCTCTGTCATGCTACCCTCTGAAAAGCTTTCCAACCCTCAGTCCACTTTTTCTTCCAGGGCAGGTTTGTGCTGGTGTTAGGTGAATAGGGCTGCTGGCCTGCTGCCCCTGAAGGAGTTGGCAAAGGAAGCCTCTATGTGCTCTCTCTTATGAAAAAGTTTCTTCTCCTCCTTCTCTCTCTTTCTTAAAGAAAAAACCCTCTCAGCTTTGGAGCAGCACTGTCAACAGCTGCTACTTAATAGATGGGGTGAGACCAATTGCCAAGCAGTTTCAAGACATATATTTGGGCGGAATAAGTGTGTATACGACATTATTGTGGCAGATGTTGGCCTTGGCATATTCAAGTGAACATGCAAAGGTTGGAGTCAGAGCATGCCACTGTGATACCCCCCATGCCACATTAGAGGTTCACATGCATGTTAGCTATTGGTGGAGTAGTGTTTCATTTTATGTCTAAGTTACAGGAAGGATCATTCACCTTTCAAAAGAGAGAAGGCTAGTCTCCCCTTTTCTAAGTTTTCCATTTTCTCTATCATTCTAATGAACTGTATGCAAAAGGTTCTTGAAATCTAATTCCTTCACTAGCCTAGTATTTCCAATGTGTTTCTCATTATTAGGGGCATTCAAAGAACATAAGAAAAATCCTGGTCAGTTAGACCAAAGGCCTATTTAGCCCAGCTTCATGTTCTCACAATGGCCAGCCAGATGCCTTGGGAAGGCTTCAAGGAGGACCTGAGCAGAGCATCCATGATATTCTCCCCAATTATGATTCCCAGCAACTGATATTCAGAAGCATACTGCCTGCCTTTTACACTGGAGGCAGTACATACCCCTCATGCCTAGTAGCCACTGAAAGATTTTTCTTCCTTAATTTATCTAAATCCCCCTTAAAGCCATCCACTTCTAAATATGTATGGTAGCGAGTTTCATATTTTAATGGCTGGTGTTTGAAGTCACATCTATGTGATGTTAGCTACAATCCATATCTACCATGTAGTTTCTCGAGAAGTACTGCTGCTTGATACGGCTTCCATTCAACTTGCTAACACAATCCACACTCACTTTGCAGTTAAGCTAAGGTTTGTCAATTTGAGACAGCCACTGCACATGTGCAGATGACAGCTTCATGAATAGGAGTTCGGGGTGTTGCAAGTCTGGGGAAACCAAAAGAGGTAATGCACATGAGGTGAATACATCCCTGCTGCCTCTCTGCTGTGCACAAAAGTGTGCAAACATGACCTGAAATGCAGCAGTAGGGGTGAGAATGACCTCACAGTGTTTTAAGCTGCTAATGTGTACACAACCTTATTCAGTTACAGAAAATTTGTACTGTATCATGATTTATTTGGGGGGGGCAGGCTTTATGTTGGGGGGGGGCAGAACCAGGTTATCTGTGACACAGTTGGTTAGTTAGTTCTTTTTATTTATTTATTTGATTTAGGGGAGGCAGCTCCCCACCCCCACCTCCATCCCCTGGCTACCCCCATGTACTGTATTATGTTCTACTTTTTGGTTCTTGTTTGCACCCTTTTAAGATGGATTCTGCCCCTAATCATTTTAGAGCAGAGGTATTGAAAGATATATTTGTAGCAGTGCAACCCTATACATGTCTACTCAGAACTAAGTCCTATTGGTTTTAATGTGGCTTACACACAGCTAAGTCAGTATAGGATGATATGACTGCCTCACCGTTTGCAATTTACAATTGGGAACCTTCCCATTTGGGTAAACATACTTTGTCAACTGACATAAAGAATCAAATATAAAATTATCAAAATACTGGAAGTGTCAAGACTTTCACTCTACATGCACACTAGAGTAAACAATATACGCAAAGAAAGAACTGTATCTAAATCACCTTGCTCAGTAACACTTTCATCCCATGTGTCATTATTTGAATGGAATTATTTTAAAATAAGGCTGTTGCAGGTTTACGACATCTCATAACATGCAATCAGCAGTCCTTTACTAAAACTGAAAAAGTGCCACAAATTCAGTGGATATAGAGGGTTTTAAAAAATGCTTGCACAACCCCAAAATAGGACTTATGATAAACTGTGACATGCCTCAGCACATTGTAATTTAAGCTAAAGATAACATTCCAATTCCTACAACAGCATCACATGATTTTGAAACACCAGAAACATTTAAGAAATACAATTTTAGTCAGTTTGTATAATGTAAAAATGCCGGTCAGTTTCCACATTTAATGAAAGGAGTGGGTCTAAACAGAGGGTGCTCACTAAATGGACTGCAATGTTCTATTTCAGGGGTGGCATGGGAAAGGAATGGATGGACACAACTGGGAAATTGACCTGTCTTGCTTTGTTTGATGCTTTACTCCTTACTAAGTAATCGGTGGTAGAGCCAATCTGATGATTGATGTAAGGAAGGCAAGGAAGGTGTTTACTGGTGCACAGGGTCTTACCAGAACAATTTCCCTCAATGCACCTTGTTGTAGAGCTTGTTCTCTCTCTCTTTTTCCTCCCTATAGTACCAAGGAAATCAGTAGAGTACTCTGATTGAAGCAATGCACAAACCGTTATTAAACTGGACATTGCAACTACTGACATATGCCCACTGAAGAAAAACAAAAAAGGGAAGTGGTGGAGAGGGAGCCGAGATGGTAAACACAGGGACAAAATAGGCAGAAAAGCAGAGGGTGGAAAAAGCGAATTCTAAAGATAATCAGGTACTTTACATTACTGTGTAATCCACTACTGCACTGCATCAACATTTTCAGTATTTCAATTAAGTCCCCTGTAACTAGCTCTTCCGGAGCAAAGTCTCGCAAAGCGTAGAACCTGCTGTCCATAAAAATCAAAACAGAGCTATATCTTGTGAAAATGATAACTTTCTGACAGCATTGCCTCCCTCTGCTGCCTAGTAATGAGTGAGTTGGACACCTCCTGACAGCTCAACCTCAGATAAATATTTCAAACATATCATGCAAGAGATTCACAGATCAATCCCCACCTCCATGAAACCAGTGGAGTGAGACAGAAAGCCATTTTGAACTGGCGCAGCAGAGCAGAACACAATGAGAAGTACTTAAAAAAAATACCCTGTGCCTGTTGATGTTTCAGGAAGCAGGTTCAGATAACAGAGGTAATACTTGGGCCTGTAGTTCTCATGCCTCACTACTGCAATACAAATTGGCACATAAAAGCATTTCCTGGAACACAATTAACAGTCAGCGAATTGGCCACAAACACCTTTTAAATTATGCTGTAAACTACTGGGTGGAAACCAGCATGTTAAAAGACTTCTTCTTAAATTCCTGTATTCTAACTAACAATACAGATACATTAAGCATAAAACAAATGAAGAAAAGGAAGTAATATTACTTAAAATAAGACAAGCAAGTTAGTTTACCGGCAGTGCAATGCTAAGCATGCCTATTCAGAAGTAGGTTCCACTGAATTCAGTGAGGCACATACACATAGGAAGCCTGTTTATAAATCTCAGTGTCTATGTATTAGTGATGTGCAAAGTTAAGTGTTATAAACTAGCAGCTGCAGTGCCCAAAGATTGCTGCAGAGTATTATCTATTTTATTTATTTTCAGATTTAAAAAACTGCTTCACAACGAAAAGCTATTGAAGTGTACAATATGATAAAATACATGTGACTCATTTCTCTGGGTTGCAACATAGCTGAAAAGTTACTTGTGGAACCATAAAAAGGTCAAACTTAATCTGCAATCCTATATGCTTATCCATCAGCAAGGCTTAATTCTGCGCAGGTGTATGTAGGATTGCCCTCCATGAGAATGTATTTCAACACTGCAGGGACTACACTTGAACTTATTTTGACATAACCTCATATGGCCAGAAATGGGTTTGTGCCACAGCAACTACACACTCCTAATCATTTCTATTCACAAGTAACACTGTTGAATGTCATAAGGCTTCCATCCTGACTGTGATGTGTATTGGGATTCAGCCTATACTGGTTAGTCTTAAAGGTGCTACACAGAACTGTAAAAAAATTAACTTAATAAGCTTGAAACCCTTCTGCAAACCCGTATCAGCCAAATTACAATTCCTTGCTCCATTTTGCCCCACCACAGTATCCAGCTGTGCTGTTGTGCTAATACAAACTCAAGAGAAGGTTAAAAACAAACCAGCTTCAAAATATACAACTTCCCTTATCCAAGTTAATATCAAATAGCAGAAAATTCAGAACACCAGGTAGTTACCTAGCTTAGGGGTAAGGTGGCCAGGTGCCCTACCTTATAGAGCACAGTCGTCTAATAGAAGGCGCCCTTTCTCTATGCTAATCTCAGTTTAATGGTAAAAAAAACGCACGAGGACAGGCAGCAGGAGGGTTAAAGTTGTACATCAACTGTTAGCACTTGGATCACAAATGGAGCATGCACAGAGGTCCCAGTTCTTCCCCATGATAATTAATATATGAACAAAAATACAGTGCCAACTATCTTCTTTTTAGGTGGTGCATAAATGTCCACCCTACATTGGAGTGCCACGGACTGCTGTGTAGGATACAAACTGTAGTGGGGAGACAACATTGACATTGGTGAGCCTATCCAGAGACATGATTTGGTTACATGATTTATTGTTTTGATGTTTTAAATATGTTTTAATTTTATTTGTAATTTTATTTTTTAAAAACTGCATGTGTGTTTGCCACCCTAGGTTCCTTTGGGAGGAAGGGTAGGATATAACCTCAATTATGATGATGGTGGTGGTGGTGATGGTGATGATATCATCAGAAATAACAACAACATGTTCTCCCTTCAACAGCCTGGAGCTATGCTCCAGACGTAGATTTCAATGACACCATTTGGCAGAGCTAAGAGCTAAGAATTCAAGTTTGCTCATTTATTTTGCTAAATACCCTTAAAGGAATGCTATCAAACACCCCATCCAATCCTCACAGTATTAAAGAAGTCTACACATTGGAAAAAGAAAAGAACTGGAGCTAATTAGCCATATTTATGCAAGTAAAACATCTGAATAAAGTTGGAAGCTTGATGCCTAATCAAAGGCATTGCTGCAGAACATTTGCGAAGACCCACAAGATGAATGGAAAAACTTCAATGCATTTCTATTTGAGATAGCCTATCGTGAAAAGGGGTGTTCATATAGTCCTTATTCCTAGCCCTGTGCAACGTGCCACACGGCACTGTAATCCTAAATGTATTACTCCTGCACTCCAGACTGCTGATTTTTGCACTGTAATGCTGAAGGGGCTCTAAGGCTGTTCTATCTTAATTAATGTAAAAAGTGAATTATAAATGGATTGGCATTTATGAACTTCTTTAATTTCAGGATATTAACTCCAAAGAAATTTTTGACCCTTGGTGATTGCGTTTCATTTAAGTTGCTTGTCTTTTGGCATAACCGAAGGCTCTAATTTAGCAGCCCTTTTTTGTCCTGGAAAGAGTTTCATGTAGTTGATATGCAGCTTAGCTGTAGACATAGAGAATTTTGAGATAAGTCTTAAATTTTCAACACTTTGTTCCAGTTGTAAAATCTCAGTTGGACCCAATTTCTGTCTTTTTTTTATTACCGCATCAAACCCATGCTGTGAATTTGTAGCTGTCATAAATGCTTAATGTAAGACCTCATTGTGCAGGAAAGTGTCAGAACATTGTTTTTAATACTTTTTTTAAAGTAACATTTCCCAGCACATGTTCCCCTACCTCCCCACTGCTTCATATCATAAAAACTACAGAACTTCAATGTCACATTCATAATAAGTACACAAAAATCTATAGGAAGCACAAAAAATGAATTTGTCCATTTTTTGTAAATACAGAAAAATATACATAACAGCACACCCAATATTTTTTTTTGGGGGGGGGGGCGCAATATAAGAGGGCAGTGTTTATAGAAAGTTATCTGAAAATCCTTTTTATTGAGTGAGATAGAATAATGATTCACAATTAATCATCTAATAAAACTTCTGATTTCTAATACATTTTAGTATTTTGGAACTTGAGACATGAAATGCAGAGTTAAATATGATTGGCCAAACCTTCTTTTGCTGATTATCTAACATTTATCAGCAATATTTGATTTACAATTGGATTACGGTTTTGAAAAAATATATATAATCAGCTTTCACAAAGAAACTCTGATTGGCTTTTCATACAACAGGCAAAATCTTGCTCTTTTGACTGATTGCAGGAACAATTAATAGCACTTGGTCCTGCCAGTTTGAGCCATTTTACAAATATTCCAAAGAACACTCAGAGTCCGACAAAGAACTAGGCCATACCAGCTTTGTTCACTGCATAATTATTGACTGTATTAGAAATGGAGTGCCATTTCACCAAGAAGTTCTTCTCTGACTCAGAATACGAAGCTGACTTATAAAGGGTCAGGCCATTTGTCCATCTAAGCTTACGTAGTATTGTCTATGCTGTCTGGCAGCGGTTTTTCAGATTTTCAGATTGGAAATTCTTAGCTTCTCCTGGAGATGTTGCGGGTTGACCCTGGGACCTTCTGTGTGCAAAGCTCTACCACTGAGCTAAGTCCCCTCCACCTTTTAAACAAATTTCTATAACTGCAAGAACAACTCTTTCATTTTTGCTATTCCTATTAGCCAATATTCAAAAGAATGCTGAAAATATTAGAATAACTTCTGCTATGTTATTTCAATACCCTCTGAAATGGATTGAAGAGACCTGGTTAAATAATTCCCTGGTTGTAAACTTTAGCTGTCAGTCACAAAACTATGCCACTGTCGCCACTGTGCCAAATTTAACTGTTTCCATGGGAGAAGCTCAGAAACGTATTCAGTTGGAGAAGAAGAAGAAGATAGTAAAAACATCATTCTGATTATCTACAGTAGGTCCTAAGCTATGAAAGAAGCCCAACATAATTTTTGAGGAAGTGCACATACCTCTACAGCAGACCACTTTGATTCAGTATTTGGTTTTTCTTCAAAGTGGATGCACTTCCCTAATGCAAGATTCTGATGGAAAATGAACTTTACCCAAGGGCTACTGAAGAAGACTCTGAGGCTGACTCAGTGGCAGACAGCTTGGACACTTCTTCTTTGAAGCAAGCATTGGGAATCCCCAAAACTCATAACAAAACCTGGAAAGTCTGTGTTTTGCTGACATACAGCAGTAGGAATTTGATTTATCTAGTAAACTAGCCAAGAACCTTCATCCCTGTATGCCTCTGATTCTAATTGATGGGAATTACAAATGTGTAGTGTGTCATGCCATGCCTCTGAATACCAGTCACTGGAGAACAAGAGCAGAAGAAGGCTACTATGCTCATCCCTTGCCTGGGGGCTTCCCATCAGCATCTGGTTGGTCATGGGACGCTGGGCTAGACAGGCCTTTAGTCTTCCTATGTCCTTATAAATGCTCTGACTCAGGATGGGGCTGTCCAGACATGACTGGGGGTGTATCTTATCTCTCCCTCTGCTGCCCCAAAGGAAGTTGAGATACATAAGTAGGGGAAATGAAATGTAATAGAAGCTCCTGTGCGTTTTTGGTAAAATTACATCCTAATTATGCTCTTACCAATATAGAGAAAATTAAAAAGCCAATAATAAAATGGAAGCAAGTGTTAACTAAAATATAGTAAAAAAAAATACCTACTATAAATATATATAAGTAGAAATAAACATTGATGATTGAAATGGGCAAAACTGAGAGAATTCACATTGCAGCAGGTTATAGCATAGGAGCGGCCCTCCTGAATTGGCCAATGACCCATCTAGTACAGGATATCCTATTACTTCAGTGGCCAAGGAGATGTCGATGGGAAGCCTGCAAGCAGGCCCGAAGAACAACAGCATTCTCCCCACTGCTGATTCCCAGCAACTGGGATTCAGAGGCATGCTTCTGTTGCTGAATCTTACAAAACACTTGCCCCCCACCCACTGTTATATAAGATGGAGATCAATGTCTCAGCAATTGGGTTGCCCTGTAATGCAAATGCCCCCTAAAATGCAACATGCAACCGTTCCCTGCTAGGCTACTTCCAAGCACTTAAATGCTGGGGTTGGACAGAGAGCTCTAGAATGCCACTGCCGATTACTTGGCAGCATCAGCAGTGAGCACTTGGGTACCAGTGCTTGACAGTAGTCTCTCTCCTTGGGAAGAACTAAACATTCTTTGACAGTCAATAATATTTCAGTGTCTGAAAGAGTCCTGCAGGAGGTGGGTATGTGTAACAGCTCTCCAAGAGCAAGGAAACTCAGATTACATGTTGTACAACTGCATAGGCATCTGAGCCTGCTGGGTATTTAACATCTTTTTTTTTTTTTTTGCTAGAGTCTCAGTCATTCTATTTATTTATTAAAACACTTGGTTCAGATAAGCATGCTGTGCTATTTGACTAGTTTAAGAGCTTCAGCCCTGATCGATCAGATGTGTTCTCCAAGGCCAAGACAATTTGGCATCTCTAACTTCCATCCTGATTATACATGACTAAATCATACTCTGCAGCATTGTGTTAAATGAAAAGGTTGCTTTGCTAATAGCTGTAGCTGCCCACTGTGGGTTGAGCAGAGACACTAACTTAAACCCTGGATTCTGCAAAGTTGTTGTCAAGCAGAAAGAAAGGATTTTCAACCAAGGCAACAACTACTTTTGCTCCTCTCCAGCATCTACTTTTGAAAAAATGTTGAAAAGGGGGAATTGAAAATCTGCACATATCATTATTGTAAAGCATGCCACTAAAAGGAGGCAAATACACAGGCATCAGGACTGCATACTCCTTTCTGGTGGGTCAGCAGCATGAAGAACATTTGGGCAAAAGCTGCTACCTAAAGTCAACAACTCTTTTGCAGAGCCTTAATGAGTAGTGGCTGGTAGAACTGGTGGGGCTGCATTGTTGACCTGGCTTCCCAATGCCAAGTACTGTATTGTTGCCAGTTACTGAGAAGGGAGGGGCAAGGCAGCAGGGAGCAGTGTGGGTACAGTGGCAGGAGAATAATATTGGCTCCACCACTGTGCCTGCACTGCACTCTTCTGCCTTGCCCTCCCCTCTCTCTGTCTCAGTATCTGGTAGTGATGTGCAGGGTTGGGAAGCTAGGTCAGTAACACTGGTCCACCTGTACCACCTTGCAATCACTGCTGGCTTGTGTATGTGGCATAATTATCTCCAAAATTGTTCTTTAGTATTCCTTTTTGCTGGTGGAGGAAGGGAAGGAAATCAAATTCAAAAATCCCTTATGGTGAGGGCTATACTGAGACGCAGAAACATTTTCAAACCCCAGTTTCCTGCAGGAACGTGTTAAAAATCCAAGGGCTCCCATTTGAACAAAATTAATAGTGAGATGAGTCACCAGCCAGCTCATTGCAAATGCAACATAGGCTTTTTGTTGCTGTTCTTCCTCTTGTTGACATCTGATTTCAACATATTTTGCAAATATTTGCTAGTTAGAAAGACACAGCGTTAAACAAATGGTAAACAAAACATTTTTTACACATACAGAAAAAATGGCTTTTTTTCAGACCTCTAAAATCTGGAGCATTTATCTTCTTTTTTACATGTTTTCTCCTCAGCCCCCCTCAGCATTCTAATTACAAATTTATGTGCAATTAATATATTCCCAAATCTATTTTTATAGATTCTTTTAGCTAGTATTCTTCTTACATTTCATTTTATCCAAAATGTGCAGATATGAGGGAATGTGGGTAGGGAAATACAGTACACAGAAGCAAATATTTTACTTTTGTAAATACTGGTATATGCAACCTTGTTTTATGTCCGTTCATGTGCAAGTAAGTAGAAGTTCTGGGAGAAGTCTTTGGGTGCATTTTTAGGTGTAGGGATTAATGCTTTAGTTCTCCTGGTTATGAATCTAGAGCTTCTTTCCCAGTTTCCTTTAACACTGCTTTGCATGCTGCATTGTGGATCTGTGGCTTTTTGATCAAGATACTGCCATATTGTGCTAAATTTTATTCACACCAGCGGGCATGGTGTGACACAGCAATGAACGTCACTGGATTCCACCACCCTTTATGCAAATGCATGCTTACGTTCCCCAATGATTCACCCATGAAAATGCCAGAACACCACCCCAGATTTCATCACATGGCATGATCCATGAAAACAGTGGACAATTTACAGCACAATGGTTCAGTGGTTTTCCATATTAATGGGGTTGCAAATGGATTTTTTCCCTGGAAGCAATTAACTTGGAAATATACACTGAACTTCCACTAGATTTCCAGAAGTGGTTTATACCACATAAACCATGGAAATTATCAGATATGGAAATGTCAGGCAAATGCAATAAAGTGCTGCCTGAATACGGCCTTTTATAAGGCCACTAATAACAAGAGATCTGGAGGCTTCTTCTAACTGTTCTCATATTGAGCATAGAGAAGAGCACACACACCCAGTATTAATTCAAATCTTCTGCAGTTTGTGGGAACCAAAAAGCATTTCCACATTGGTTTAAATTTTTGAAAATAGCAGTGTGTGTGCATGCCCCTCCTGTGATATGGATCACAATGCAGCATGAGATGAGCTTTGCCTCTCAGGACATTTCCCTGCATCACATATACACTTGGGCTTTTCATAGGCATCTGGCTGGCCACTAAGAGAACTGGATGCTGGACCAGATGGGCAATTGGCCTGATCCTACAGTCTCTTCTTATGTTCCTAGGGTGTGCAACATGGCAAATGGTAGGGCACCCTACCAGTTAAACACCACCTGTAAACATCTCCTTAACACCTGCCAAGGCTCTTTGCACCTCTCTATTTAATTTTTTTAATGAGTGGCTTTTACAGCATGTGTTGCTGTTTTGTTGTGGGGAGTGCTGCCTATTTTGGGGGCACCTGTTTTTTTCTATTTTATTGTCTTAAAGGTGTTGCTTTATTGAAGGGGTTCAACACTTTTTCTTCTGTGGAATGTGTATTTTGTGGAGTTGGGGCAGGGAGCAGGCACCAGTTGTTTCTGTTAAGTGCAATGACAAAGGGTTCCCTTTTGGATGTGGCAGCCATGATCACTGCAGCATCATGTGGCAGCTGGATTTCAAATATACCAGGGGTTTGCTGGGGGATCTACTGTTGCCTGCCTTACCAGACAGTCCTTCTCACTCTTCTTAAAAAAGAGAACTGCTGCTGTAGAAGGGCAACATTTGTTTTCGTGGCTGAGTTCCAAATGTGAGAGATACTCACGTTTTCGGGGGGAAAGTGGCTTGGAGGGAGAATTGGAGCAGAGAAAGAGTGGGTGGAGGAAGGATCACTTACTAGGTCCCTGATCTTAATAAAAAGAAAGTGATTTTCATTTCTTTTTTTATAAAGGGCTATTTAAAAGGGGCATATTTGCATATAATGTCTAATTAGGCCCTCCACTGGTGAAGAGAGAAGGTGGATTTACACCGGTAAAACAAAACAGATCTGGCTTGTGGCATCTTGAATTTTGCAACAAAGGAAATCCTTCATATTTCACTACAGTATTTGTCTTTACCAATTACTTTATAGTCTTGCCAATTCATGATCTTAGAACTGAAATGGCTCCTTGGAACTCAATATAAAGATGCAACATGGTTTTCATAATTTCTTTTTAGATCTTTGATTTTGTCCACTTTGAGTGAACAGATCATTGTTATCATTTATTAAACCCTAATTTTGTTAAGCTATTATACAAAAAGGTCCTTTTCCTTATTACTTCATTATTTCAGCATAGGCTTTTTCAGATCTGATTTGTTGTGCCCAAAAGGTATAACTCAGCTAATGCTACCACAGCTTAAAAATCACTACCATAGCTTATTGTGGCAGTGTTTGGGCACTGCACATCATTTAAACACACTGCCCTAATCTGCTGATGGAAGTGAGTTATTAGACACTACTACACCAAGCAGGTGGCTCTGCTCTTAATTAAATGAAATGTAGCTTCCCTTGGGGGGATGGGATCAATTAGATCAACCAGTCTCTTACAACTGCACTCAGAGATTTTTTTATTCTCTAATTTTAAAAATACTGTAAAGAATTAGGGCACGTTACACTTTCAGATTGTCAGATGTTTTCAAAACGTCCTTGCTCCAACCCCAGCTTGTAAAAAAATTGGTGGTGGGGAGACTCATCTCCAGGTTAACAGAAAATAAATTCTATGCCTGCATTTTACAATGACACCCCAATCAAACAAATGGAAGACACTGGCACATCATCAGGTAATGCAAAAACTCATGGCTTCTTGATCTAAATGCATCAATATTCAAGAATATGAGCTTTTTAAAAACTCAGCCATTTTAAACACCAGGTGTACAATGGCTTTCAGTTGTCCAGTTGATAAAAAATAAGTCTTGATGACATCTGTCCAGTTTTTAAATATAACAAGGAGATTGGCACTAACAATGGTGTTATACTCTGGTGAAGCAGGCAGTCAAGGACATCTCTAAATCATAGCAGTGCTGTGGTCAGAAAGCGTGTTCTCACTAAAGGAGAGCACGTGTTGCGGATGGGGCCTAGCAAGACACCCCATAGTTGCCAGGCAGTATAAGATAGAGGGGCCTGGCAAGGATTGGCTGTTTGAGTTGCTGGGATAAAATGGATGTTGCCAATTTGGGGGTGGGAACAGGTTATTTAAACAAGGTTCACAGCAAGCTGCTTTCTCTTTCAATGTGGGAACCGGATCACCCGCCCGCCCTCCCTTTTGGGCTTGTGCTTTGACCTTGCTATGCCTATCATGGGGTCGTCCGCCTTGGTGCGGGGGCCTGGTAGGAATTTTTCCATTTGGCTGATTAGTGTGTGCCATTTGGTTTTTGCCTACTGCGTAGCAAATCGTCACAACTTGTAAGGTTGGCGGTTAGGCATTGGTTTAAATTGGTTGGTGGAGGGGTATGGATTGGCTGTGCCTGCCCCTCCAATGCTGCTGCTGCATGGGAATTCTGTTAAAGGAATTCAGGGGCTTACCATCCTCTCGTCCAAACCCCTGGAATCGGGTGCGGGCCGCGTAAGCTCCTGGGAGCATGCGGGGAGAAGCTGAGGGTCTGTGTCGCAGCTCCAGTTATCCCTGATCTTGTTCCTCCACACTGGCTCTCGCTGGAATCCGGGAGTCAGTGCTGTCCCCCAAGGCGGGGGGGACAGCTAGTCATAACCAATGCCTAAGCAAGGCGGTTAGGCATTGGTTTAAATTGGTTGGTGGAGGGGTATGGATTGGCTGTGCCTGCCCCTCCAATGCTGCTGCTGCATGGGAATTCTGTTAAAGGAATTCAGGGGCTTACCATCCTCTCGTCCAAACCCCTGGAATCGGGTGCGGGCCGCGTAAGCTCCTGGGAGCATGCGGGGAGAAGCTGAGGGTCTGTGTCGCAGCTCCAGTTATCCCTGATCTTGTTCCTCCACACTGGCTCTCGCTGGAATCCGGGAGTCAGTGCTGTCCCCCAAGGCGGGGGGGACAGCTAGTCATAACCAATGCCTAAGCAACCACTCACAATTTGTATGTTTAATAAAGTTGTGGCCAAAACTATGCCAAAAACCTTAAACAAAAATTTATGAGTGATGTGTGAGTTATTGGGGTAGGGGTGTTTTGGGGGACCTCAGCACGCAATGAAAGTGCTTGGACCTATGTTTATAGACACACAGATGGTAGCACTGCAGTGCTTGCCATTTCCACCCGCTTGCCATTGATTGAAAATAAGTTGTTTTCCACAGGTTTTTCAATATGTTAATTGCTTTCCAATCAAGCGTCTATTTAGCTGTCAGGCAGGATGGGCTGAAAATTACTTGTAACAAATAAAAGCAAACTTTTCTGATCTCTATGGGTTTATGTTAGGTTAGATTTGGATATTAAGCACAATTTAGTGGTAAATGTTATGGCAGGAAATAATTATATTGTCAAAGTGCCAGTAAGTGCCTGAGATGCATCTTGAAGAACATGCTGAACAGCGTGCTATTTGAAAGAAAACCATTTCCTACTTTTAAATAATGATTTTCAATACAAGGCAGAGTGTCCTGTTAAGACAGGGGGTTCTTGTATCATTCTATGAGAACAAAAAGGCAAATGTTTGTGTTTCAAAGACCATTAAAGGGCCATCACCAGATTGGGTGGATAACCAGTGGCTTTTCCTGGCCTAACCCGACTGGGTAAGAAATGAAAACACAATATAAACACCTGCATTTGCTCTTCTATAACAGAGCGGATCACAGCTTGGGGTGGAGATTATCTGAGAGTTTGCCTGCATACCCCACAACCGTCCTGATTTTCCTGGGACAACCTGGAACTGCAGAAGCCATCCTGCATCCTGGCTTCTGATTGGATCCTGAAATGTTCTGTTTCAGCCTCCAGTGATGCCACTGTCGCCAAGCTTAAGAAGAAGGAGCATGTGGCACTAGTGCTTGCAGTGGTGCTGTGCTCTTGTGCGAGTCAGCTACCTCACATGGGAGCACAGCACAAAAAGATGTGTGTCCTGATTTTCATCAGCAGAATGTTGGTGGGTGTGTACCTCTTCCTGTATAGACCATCTGCAGTCATTGCAATCTGAGCTGGAGGATCTAGATGGCTCTAGATGGATCAAGAGCCTGATTTCCTATAAGGCAGCTTCCTATATTCCTGTCTTCTCTTCCACTTAAACCCTTGTGCATTACTGCATTTGTAGAAATGAACAACCTCAAAAAAATAGACATCATAGAAAATATTAATAGTTTTTTTTCCATCTACCAGGTAATAACTCAAATGCCAGTGTAACTATTCATCTTAAGTACAAAAGCTGATGCTACAATAAATTTGATAGCCTTTAAGATGCCATAGGAAGACAATGCCATTTTGTTGCAACCCATTAACATGGGTATCATTTTGAGACAATTAGTCTTTTTTTCTGGTCCTACAAAATACCCCCCAGAAGTGTGTTTAAAAGTACATTTGATTGCAACCCTCCTAAGCTTTCATATATTGTTATTAGCAATACTGGCAAAAATGTTGGTGTAAATGTGATGTTAACTGTGAGAGTGTCACTTTAAATGTATGTTTAGCAAATAAATACCCAGCAGCTTTGCAGGATGCAACAAGGTAATGTGAGCATAAATAAATATATATTATAATAGCTGAGATAGAAGGAGACAGACAGATGCTCTCCTGGAGCTCGCTCATTGCTTATTCAATATACAGTCAGATGCTAGGATTTGGCACATCTTTATTCAGAAAGATGGGCTGATTGCTGACAACTTTGATGCAATAAAGACTGCAGCAGCACTACTGAAAGAAAGTTATTTGATAAATGTATATTTTTCCATTTTGCTTAAAAGGAATCTATTATAAGCGCAGCTGCTTTCCGAATGGAATTAATGCCGAAGTGAAGCTTCATATTACAAAGTAAAATGGGACTTGCTCTCTAATATCGGGCTGAAAGGCATTGTAATGCAGCAGGAGGACTGAACTTTGACTTCTCCAAGAACACTGATTCATATAATAAAAAGGGGGGAAAGGCTTTAAAAATGCTAACATCCTCTTTTCAAAGCCTAGCCAAGCTGCTGTCTGGAAAACAGAATAGCAAATACAGTTAGATATCTCTCCAAAGCAGATATACACCAGGGAATGGCCATGATAAATTTCAAAACTTGTTTAAAGTTTTTTTATTGTGGGGGGCAGGGGAGAAAGAGTACATATATAGGTGAGAAAGAAGAATAGAAATGCTTTCTGGAACAAAGTGATTTCTTTCATTAAGAGTTTTTAAAGGATAGTCTTCATTTTGGTGTATACCCAGTAATTTCAACTAATTTGGGAGCAAGCCAAAAAAGACCCAATATGACCTCTGAAGCAAATATTGTTAAGTTTTTGCAGGGCTGAGGGGTGAGTCAAAGCTTAGCCAAACTCAAAAGAGAATAGAAAAGTGTGTGAAAAGAAAAGGCAAAAACATCATTCCGTTTCTTCAAAATACTGATCATTTTCTGCCTTTCACCAATCTCCTTTTCACAGTACATTTTGAAGGCAGAACCTTGATATTATTAAAAATGTATTTTTCAAAATGACACAAAGGCCCATCAGATGTTTATTTTATATTTTTTTTCAGAAGGATGTGTGATGAGATACTATCGAGTGATTCACATGTTTGATTTTGTGTTGTGCCACTAGTTTTCCATCTCATGCTGGTTTAAACTGTAAGTAAAAAGCAGACTTAGGTGAAATTCTATGGTCCCTGGAAGGGTGGCCTAGGGGCATAGGATATTGCAGATCCTTATTTCTGTAGACACAAGTTCTCCCTGGATGCCAGTGGAGTTTTCTGCCAGTGTGACTGTCTCATAAGTGGTGCTGCACTGGTGGTGAGGCTGAAAATAGGGCAGTTTGGAGGTGTGCTGGAGTGGTTGAGGATTAGCAGGTTCCTAGGCTATATGATTCCCATACAGGTCTGGAACAATGCCCGTTGCCTGCTAAAAGCTTTAGCAGAAGTTCACTGGCCTTTTCATACACAGCCTACTCTCCCCTAGCCTATATTTGAGCACAAGAATAGTACTGCATGTAGCACACAGTCCTCTAGTAGTATGTGTAGAATAGTTAGCTGAATGAATTAAGGCTGCAATCCTATACACCAGTGGTTCCCAAATGGTGGTCTGCAAACCATAGGGGATCTGTGGCACAATTCATATAACAAAAACTACCATGGAGATATAAAAATTTTCAAAAGTAGGGGATCCACGGCTTGGCTTTTGAAAAGCAGGGAGTATGCTGTATATAACTAATTGGGAACCACTGTGGCTTTCCTAGGACTTGATTGAACTTATTTTTGAATAGAGCCTGTAGTATGTTTGTATGACTGCAGTGACCTTTGTGTGAGGCTGCCCTTGAAGATTGTTCAAAAGGTGTGGCTTGCACAGAACATGGCTGCCAGGTTGCCTGCCAGTGAGCTACTGGACCAAACTCAAGGCGTTAGTTGTACTGTACAAATGGCCTAGGACTCAAGTACTTTAAAAGATGGCATCCCTAGTATCAAAACTTTATCTTGAAATATTAAATATTATTTATTAACTTTCTATACTGCCTTTCATCCAAGGATCATAGAGCGGATTACAATATAAAAATGCAAAAATACATAACATAGAAAACAAACAACAAAAACACCCCCACCTTCCAATTACAAAAGAGTAGCCATGGGACAACCTAAAAACCTTTGAACACTCAAATATTCCTACAGCTTCCTACAACATTGTAGCCTTATTTTGGCATTCATGTAAAGTATAGGGCACAAGGCGGCTAACACATGGCCCCTGCCTTCAGTGTCCCCATCCACCCTGTACCACCCTGATCTAGCCACGCAGAGTCAGAAAGTTTAAATCTACTTGGATAAAATTCATTATAAATCCCCTTTAGACTCTCTCACTTAGTATGCAAAGGTCTCCTGTGGGGGTGGGGATATTAGGATAGGGCTAGCACATGCAACCCTACTATACTCTTCATGTGTTCACTTTGAACTTTTGAAGAGGGTTTGTATCCCATTTCAATTGGTTATGGAGAGACGTCATTAGTTTTTCCAAAATTCAAATGGCTTCCACTCTACATTTGCCTTGCTAATGTCCACCTCTTGTACCAAGTCCCTTCAAAATGGTGTCTTTTTGTTTTTATGGGTCAATATGCTTCTGCCAGCCAGCAGCGTAGCGTGGGTTGTCAGCACCCAGGGCAAGGCAAGTAATTTGCGCCCCCTAACCCGGGGCAAGGCAAGTAATTTGCGCCCCCTAACCCCTAACCTGCCGCCGCTGCCAGCTTCTTCTTGCTGCTGCCTGGTCTGGTCTGGTGTGGTTCTCTCCCGCGCTCAGCGCTGCACTGGGCGGCCACTGCACTGTCCCTCCCCCAGATAGTCCCTCGCTCTCTCTCCGCACCGCACGCCTGGCATCCACCCCCTCCACAGTGGGCGGCGACCCAGCGGCTCGGATCGGATTCACACAGCCAGCACTGCAGTGAGAGAGAGTGAGTGAGCCAGGTAGGGGCAGAGAGCTGCGAGTGCGAGCGCGCCCCCCCAGATGTTGCGCCCGGTGCGGCTGGCCCCCCCTGCACCCCCCACGCTACGCCACTGCTGCCAGCACTCAAACCCTCTCTGTGGCTGGATGGCTACATCCTGGTCTTCATCACAACTTTAACACAGTGGGAGGAATTTAACATAGTGCTAAGCAGATCGCTCCATCAGCACAATAATTTCTCCTTGCCTCATGGAACCATATCCCCTTTCTTCTCCCTGTGTACATTTTGGGGAGAGGGTCCTCCCAACCCCCCAAACCAATTTGGAAGGTGCAGGGGGAGGAAGGGGGGGACCTCATTGTGCAGTGGAACCAGTTAGTTGCTTCCACTAGTGGAACTAGTTAGTTGAATCTGGCCCAGTGTATTCACATCAGGAAGGGATGAATAGCAAGCCTACCAGATAAAAGACAAGACATTAATAATTTTCTAGATTATTCACTGGAGAAACAATATTATCCTACAAATACAATCTTAAAGTACATTCTTAGTTCTCAGCTAAATTATGCTTAGAGTAGATGCATTGAAATTAGTGGACCTAAGTGAGTCATATCTTTAACCTGAGTGGGATTAACACTGGATGCAACCTTAATGTTGTTCCTTTATTCTTCTTTCCTTCACTAATACTGTTGTTGGGTCAATGGGTGACCAGAATGTAAAGATTTCTGACCTTAACTGATTCAGCACAGATTTTAAGTAGTGACCTTGGAATTGGAACAGGGTAGTAATAAACGCCTTTTAATCTCACTATGTGACAGCAAGAGCCATATGCGCACTTTGCCACCTTTTCAAAAAGTGGAACCGTTTTATTTTGCCTTTAGCTTTTTCACACCAGATTTTCCTGCAGTTTGAATCTACAGGGGGAAGAAGGGAACCGTAGTTAAAAACAGATTGTTATTATGACAGGCCATCATTCTGAATGGTGCTTGAAGCTTCACTGTGACACAAATGTGGATGGTCCTGGGCTGTACAAGAGAAAAGTTCACTGGCAATCTTATTATATATAATATTGGAGACCATTTATGTATAAAAACCATGAGTTCAATAGCTAGCACCCTGCAAACAGCAAATGCCCTGCAAACCTTTTGGCTCACTTTAAAGTAATAACTTATTTCTGAAAAGAGGACACTTTTTGCAGATAGCAAATTTGGTCACAAAACATGTTCTCCCTCTTTAAAAAATGACCAGGTGTCCATATACCTGCAGCCTTCATTCAATATAATAGAGATCTTGGACCAATGCAACAGTTTTCAATCTCTACCTGATCAATTCATTATTTTATTTGCATGTTTTCTATCAGAAGGGGTTTGAAATTATGACACAGATACTGCAATTAAAATATCCATATTAGGACCCATCCTTGTTCTACATGCAATTTCTAATAAATTCTGTATGATTTTTTAAAAAGTCTTAACTTCAAAGTTCGTGCAAACTTGAACCAACCTAATTAGGTCAAATTGTGCATTTGCACTGTGGTGTATGGTTTTAGGAGACAGAATAAAGCTTTAGGCTGAAATACACATATAGGAGCATTAATTAAAGCAAAACTCTGCATCCAATATAAGAACATAAGAACCTTTTGGATCAGGCCAGCAGCAAAACATTCTGTTTTTTGTAGCCAACCAGACGCTTATGGGAAGCCCACAAGCAGAATCTAAATGCAACAACACTCTCCCCCTCCTGTGGTATTCAGAAGCATATTGCCTCCAACAGCAGAGGTACAATATACCCACCAGCATTATAGCCCTACTCCTTTCTCCCACAGGAGGCTTTCCTTTCCCATAGCAGCCCAATTACTTCATGGACTGCTGCTTTATGGTGTCTTTTGAGAGTCATGGGAGATGTTGAAAAATCCTGACATGCCTGTGTATGGAATGTCACATGTACAGGGACAGAACAATTGGTTTACCAATTGCTTTGGCTACAGCATCAGCCATGCAGAAAGTGATAATGGATTTGTGGGTGGGGGGGCCCAGAGCTCAGGGGCAGATGAATCAGGTTCAGATTCGATCCCTGGCACCTACAGTTAAAACAACACTCAGCAAGCAGGGCTAGAAAACATCAGCCATGAAATTATATTGAGTATAAGGTAATGCCATATGCTATTTTTGTTTGTTTGTGGGATGAGAGGGTGGAGCAATAGTAAACCAGTTCTTAAGAGTATAATTTTATTTGTCACCTTGTTCTTGCAGAGTGGATCAAACTGAACCAGTGCAAGTGGTGACTTGTGCTTCTTTCTCTGAAAGGCATCCTTTGTTTGGGAGGTGAGAAGAGGCTCTTGTGTCCTATTGCTTCCCCTAAGTTCAGTGCATCACCATGGAGCTAAAAAGAAGATTGGACAAATTCATTGAGGATAAAGCTATCAATGGCCATGATAGCTATGCTGTGCCTCCACAGTCAGAGGCAGCAATGAATTTCAGGAGAGAATTGTGCTCTTGTGCTCAGGTCATGCTTGAGGCTCATTTTCCATGGGCATCTGGATGTCCACCATGAGAATAAGGTGTTGGACTTGATGAGACATTGGTTTGATACAGCAGACTCTTCTTATGTTCTTAGGTTGTCTGGTAAATGTGCTTCACAATATTTGGAAAGAGCATAAAGGGATGAAAAGAAGGGATGGACTTGAAACAAGGACCAAGTATTCTAACTAGGTATGAGAGGTTTAGCTGCAGCCCAATACCAACTAGTGTACAATCTCTGCCATATTTCTGTCAGTTCACACACTTCTTTCTTCATACAATCCTTCCATCTATCCTCCAGTTGCTGTACAAATATCCCTATTGCATGAGAAATGGAAACTAACAAGTCAAAGCCCAAACACATAATTCATCTTCTTAACTTCTATTTGAAAGATAAGTGAGGAAAAAGTCTAATCTCTGAACAAAACTTGACTTGGCAAAACCAAAGGTGAAAGATGTGATTTAGAAAAACCACCAACAGGAACCGTTCCCTCGGGCTATACTTCTGGAATTATCTTTTAAACAACATTTATTTTTGTGAAATGCTGAAACTATTTCAGAAATAAAGGGAAGTATATTTGACTGTTATTTAGCACATGAAAATACCTCATAGGAATTTATGCGGAGCTATGACTTGAGCTAACCTTAGTGTGTTAACATTTCTATGAACAAAAGATGCATCTTTTTTGAGGGGAGGGTGAAGTTGTAATAACCAACATTTATCTTGATCATTTCTGACATTTTACCTCTTACACAAGACCCTCTTTAGGGAATGAAAATAAATAGCTTTTTGCCTGAAGAATAGTTGGTGAACTGAATATATTTGGTTTTGTCCTGACTCCATTATATACTTAGAAATATTTTAACATGATGCAATCAAAGTCCAGCCTGATCTGATTAAAAATGACATCAAGCAGCAGCTGCATCAAGTCATTCTTGTATGAACAGAACATTAGGAATCATAAGTGAAATTGCCAGTTGAAAACTTCAGTTGGCATGTTTTCCCCACTTTGTGGAAACCACATCTTGTAGTTTAGTAGCAAAGCAAGCAATCTATAAACCAGTAGAATTGCAGTACTTATATTTAAGCTGACAATGGGTAAAAATTGGCTTAAGTCCAATTATTCCAACTTAACTGCCTTTATAAATTGGACTGGTTTGCAGATCTTTTTATCAAAGTGAAGTTTGTCAAAAGGAGCCTTATGTTCAAGCTCAAATCATGTATTTTCACACCACTAATTTCTAAAGAAAAAGATGCTGGGGATCAAAGCTGACTATAAGACATTATCTCGGATTTGGTAACCTTGTTCAGTGGCTGGAATCCCTTACAAACAGGATCTGTTTCTGATTATTGAGAGGTGAGTTAATGAAACTTTCAAGGTCAGGAGAGGCACTATCTTCCTTGTAACTACATGTTCTAGAGCTGGCATTCAAAACAGCAACAATGAATCTCTGGCTCATACCTATAGTACCTAGGCCCAATTCATACATTGCCTTGGTGACCAGGATTACATTGGGGAAAAAATGTTTACACATACTTGGACTCCACATTGAAACAGTAGCTACAAATAGATCACCCAGATTTCATGGTTTTTGTCCACCCCAGAGGCTGATGCAAAGCTGGGAAACAGACAAGCTGGGTGGGCTGTATCCAATGAATTTGTCCTGTTAGCACAAAGACTTCCCACTGAGAATAGGATGTGGGACTGGATGGGCTTGCTGCAGCAGGCTTTTCATATGTTCTTACAGCTTCCCCCTGTGCAATGGGACTTGCTCTTCCTGTCCTCTCCTCTCCTGTTCTCAGATCTGTTTTTGGTTTTTCTCAACGCTCCGGAGCAGATTTGTGTGGAATGGGGGGGCGGCAGGGAGAGGAAGTCCTGTTTTGCAGATGAAGATCTTTGTGCTGACAGGGCAACTTCATTGGATACAACCATATGTAATCCAGGTGAGCCAAATGTTTGCTCCTAGAAAATATTTCCACTGTGTCATGGGGACCTGTCCACATGGAAGCAGTATTTCAGGTACTGCCACATCACTAAATTAATGCATTTACTGGGCTTTAAATCTGAATAAGAATGGCCCAGGAGTTAAATTGTACTAAGGATAATGTATTTGTCAAAAAACCATTCCTTGACCAAAGCCTGTATTTTATCCTAGGTTTGTCACACATGAGATGTGGGAGGACAGGGGGAATTCTCTTAAATAAAAGAACCTGGTTGTTACCATATGTTGGAAGACTCTGAACACTAAACTGTACCAAGTCTATTCTGCACCTTGGTTTATATTCCTAAGAGCTCTGATACTGTAGTCTACTTCACTAAGGAGTGCCTCAGCACCATCTTCTTATCTAGCAAAACCCAATTGTGCTGCATGGCCCTGAACCTTAGCTTTGAGTGAGAGAAATAAAGTGAAAGAGCACCTAGCATCCCACAGTCTAAAGGCTCCAGTTGCAATGAGTGGATGTAACTGAGTAATTTCTTCCAGTCTCCTATGAGAATATTTTCCCCCAGTCAAAGATGGGGCTGGGGGTGTAAACTTGTACAATTATTTCAGAAAATGGTCTTCAGAGAAATTTCCTCCATTACAGGACATATATTGCGACTATTTGTTATAAGTTTCTTCAGAAACTAAAAAATAAAGTTTAACAAAATTGTTTTAAAAAAGAAGTTGGGTCTGGGGGTGGGAGTGGAAATGAAAGGACTTGATTCCTGCAGCTTGGAATCTTCATGCCTTGTTGTAGAAGCTGCACTTCTTAATACCTTGCCTCTATCTCATTCTTAGGAATGCTAATCAAGGCTGCACAGAAAAGCTCTCTGCACATCTTCAAATGCCTTCATGGGTAAAGGAGTAGGGTAAGAAAAGCCACTGCCAGAGGGCCATCTTTGTCCTTGATTGACTGCAGTACAAAAGCATTCAGGCACATTCTAATCTGATTGCATAGCTTGAAAACAAACTGCAGCATATGTGCACAGATACAGCAGGGTGTCTGATCTCGCTTGAGAACCTACAATTTGATAATTTGTTCCTGGTTAGGTTCTATATTTTCTGGGCTTACCTTTCTCCCAGATTCTTTCACATCACATAAACTCTTCTCTTGATGCATTCTTCCAGATTTTTGATTTTTTTTTTGCTGTGCTTCAAGGATTTTATATTGCAGTAAACCACTCCTTTAATATTCATCTGTCATTTTATCTTTTTACTTTAATTTTGTTTGTGTGAGATGATGATGTTATTTAGCTTAAAATAGGAAAGGATTGGAGAAAAAAATTAACAATGACTGTAAATGGTTTTACAATACCTGACAATTTAATATGATTTAGCAAATAAAAACCTATATTGATATGACTATGAGTCATTTTGGGTGATGTTTCAAACTTAATTTTACAAGGTCAAAGCAGCATACCATTTCAGCTCTGTCAGGATCATTCATTGCATCAATAAATTCTGGGACTTTCCTTAGTTGTCATATGTAACAGTGAAGACATTAAAAATAATAATTCTGCAATCTGGTCAGATATCTATGACAAATTGGACTGTAATAGGGGTTAAATTTTAAGCAACACCTTAGCATATATTTGTCTAGTTTGAGGAAAGAGAATTGCCATCTGTATTACCTTTCTACTGAAAAACTGCCTTAAAGTAGCATGTTATTCTTTGGTTGGTATAGATCATTTTATTCCCACCCCTGAACTGACTTACCAATGTATTTACTAATGGATAAAGTTTCTCTTAACTTGCCTTTGTGATGTGGTTTGCTTCCATGAGCAGACTGGAGGTACCGGTATTCATTATTAAAGAAGTCAGTGGGATCATACATTCCTACATACTCGAGCAAAATTTTAAATGAAGAAGTTGGCAAGAATGCTTCAGTTACTTGGTTCAAATCAACCAAAGAGGAAAGAAACAGACAGAAGTTTATATATGAATGTATTTTAGAAACAAAATCAAAATGCTTACATATAGTTCAACTAATGCACATGGTATGATAATGATCCACATTTGTATTCATGCTAATCTTGCCATGAGCCACAACTTCCTGCATAACTACTTATGTGTAAAAAAGGGAAAGTCCTCTTACATCTTTAGAGAGCCACTGCTAGTTTCAGGCCATTAGAATAATAATAAAAGTAATAATTTTGGATCCCTTCATGAATTGAATGATGGATGGGAGTTTCTTAAAGGTGAAATATTGAATGCACAAATGCAGACATTTCCAACAAGAAATAAAAGTGGGAGGCATCTAAAGAAACTAGTGTGGCTGCATAAGAAGCTGACAGATGAGCTGAGATTTAAGAAGAACATGTATAAGAAATTGAAGAAAAGGGAAATCATGAAGGAAGAGTATTCATAAGCAGCCAACAGCTGGAGGGAGAAGGTCAGGCAGGCCAAAATTCAGAATGAGCTCAGGCTTGCAAGAGAGGTTCAGAATAACAATAAAGGTTACTTTGGCTATGTTAGAAGCAAGAGGAAGAACACGCAAGTAGTAAGTTCTCTGTGTGGAGAAGATGGAGAAATACTACTGGGTGACAGAGAGAGGTGGAACTGTTCAGCACCCCACCTGGTCATAACAGTGCCCAACCTGGTCATACCAGAATAAATGATTCAAGGAAGGAGCTGCAGCACCAAGATAGGAAAAGTGGTGGTAAGGGAATACCTAGCTACTTTAAATGAATTCAAATCTCCAAGGCCTGATGAACTTAGTGGATCAGGGGGATGCTGTAGATGTAATGTATCTTGACTTCAGTAAGGCTTTTGACAAAGTCTGATATTCTTGTGAAGAAGCTGGTAAGCTGTGGGCTGGATGATGTAACTGTTAAGTGGATTTGTGGCAGGATGAGTGACCAAATCCAAAAGAGTGCTCACTAATGGTCCTTCACTATCCTGGAAAAAAGTGATAAGTGGAGTGCTGCGAGACTTCCAGTTTGGCTTGCCATAGCGGAGGCTGATCATTACATTGGAGCCATTTCACATGGAATATTTTGAGGATGAGATGGGAGTAATCATCCTCCCAACCACACCCCCCCAGGGCCTGGGGGGCAGCTTCACCTGCAGATTGCCCAACACCTGCTCCTAATCCAGAAGGAATGAGGGGGCAGGGGGCTCTGGCTGGAAAGTATTGTGCGTCTCTTTGACAACTCTCCAAAGTCGCCACCATGAGTGAACGAACTCCTGTTTTTTAAGATGAAAATTCGGACTTAATTAACAGGCATGCTCTGAGTGAGGGGAGATGAACTACTCTGCTAATTGATTCAGCCACTGAGAAGCCAAAGGATTCGAGTGGAAGAGGGATTATCATCATGATGGAACTGGTATGTCAGAACGGAAGGGGCATAAGCCTCCTTTGCTTCTTTTTTATATACTTCGTATTTGCTATTTTACTTGGCAAATCCCCCTGGAAGGACGGACTACCAATTGATTATGTATGCAAGAGGGATTGGAGAGTATTGTAATATTTAAGACTCATTTCCACCTAATTATTAACTGTGTGGAAAACATTTATGAATCTAAAATTAATTTTAATGGATTGTTAAGAACGGAAGATGGGAATTGAGGCTTCTAGCCAAAGTATGGGCTTAACTGTTCTGGACTGAGATAAAATGAAGAGATAAAATGCCTTGTACAATTGGCAGAAAGCCAGATTTCCTCCATTTTGGGACGTGTCACAGTGGATAACTACAGGCACGAAGAAGTGAAAATGAAAGACATGGAAGAAAATAAACACCCACACAGAAACATATTGTTTGATTTAACTCGATTGCTAGATGAACTCAGAGGCTGTTCAAAATGAATGAAGGATTAACATCGGATTGATTTATGGGAATCACCTGGACTAATTAAGAGAAGCCACATAAATGTGAGATGACTGCCTCAGAGCATAGGAAGACAACCAAAGATTTATAATTTAGCATAATATTTGGACCGTTGATTATTTTATAATTTGGAATGTTTTTAATGTAGCTTTTATTGGATTCTTAAATTGGAAAACTTAATAAATATTATTATTTTTTAAAAAGATAAGTGGAGTGCTGCAGGGTTCTATCCTGGGCATGTTGTTGTTCAATGTCTTGACAAATGACTTGGATGAAGGAAGTGAGGTGATGCTCATTAAATTTGAAGGATATTGACAAACTGGAACATGTGCAGAGGAGAGTGACCAAGATTGTTAAGGGTCTGGAAACCAAGACTTTATGAGGAATGGTTGAGGGAATTAGGTATGTTTAACCTGGAAAAGAGGAGAAAGAGAAAGCGAGGAGATATGATAGCCATCTAAAGGGCTGTACCATGGGAGATGGAGCAAGCTTGTTTTCTCATGCTCTGGAGGCTAGGACCTGAGGCTATGGCTTCGATTTACAAGAAAGAAGATTCCAACTAAACCTCAGCAAGAACTCTTGACAACTCTTGACAACTTTTGACAACTTAAGAGCAGTTGTGTTAAACAAGTTGGGAAACATACTTGGATGAATGGATGGATTTCTCAAAAGATTGTAATAACCATAAAAATCCATCTGTAATTAACTCTTTTAATCAGCTCTATCATCTTTTTAAGAGGGCACATAGTAGGCTATGACTATCCCTATAATAAGTTGCTAATTTTCTATTTTACATCATTATGGAAAAGGCTAAACTGCAGATAGTATATCTTCTTTTGATAACCATGACAAAAGACTGATATTCGACATTTTCATAATATATTAGCAGCAATTAAATCTTATCAGAAATAATTCTTCTTCTGTAAAATGATTATATTTGGAGTTAAAGTAATTAAACGGAATCACACATGACTAAAAATACTACAGAAACACTCTTCTAAATGCTCTTTTATATATTTTCTTGACCTACAGAACTAAGATAAAAAGACTAACTTTGCAATTTTTTTTTAAGGTACCCCTGCGCTTATGGGCCAGTCGTGTCTGACTCTGGGGTTGCGCGCCCATCTCGCTTAAGAGGCCTGCTGTCCGAAGACACTTCTGGGTCACGTGGCCAGCATGACAAACCTGCTCTGGCGAGCCTGCACCAGCGCAGCACACGGAAACGCCGTTTACCTTCCCGCTATAAAGCGGTACCTATTTATCTACTTGCACTTAAGGGTGCTTTCGAACTGCTAGGTGGGCAGGAGCTGGGACCGAAAGACGGGAGCTCACCCCGCCGCGGGGATTCGAACCGCCAACCATACGATCGGCAAGTCCTAGGCACTGAGGCTTTACCCACAGCGCCACCCGCGTCCCGCTAACTTTGCAATAGTTTCCCCTTTTTACATAATTGGATGATATACAAACCCCCAAATTACAGGCAACCAGGGCCAGTTTTTTTTTGTTCCAGACACCTTTAAAATGTGTTCTCCTCCACCTCCAGAAAGAGGAACCACCTATAACTCTTTTATTTGCAGAATTGGATGGAATTTGCAGCCATGTTTGCCCTTTCTGAGGGAATGAATTCTACCAAATTTCAGAAGCATAGGTACACATCCCTAGTGCAAAATCAGTTTTTGTGCAATAGCAGCATCCACACTTTTGGGGTGGTTAAAAATTAAATCATGAAATCTCCCCTGTTGTTTTAATGGGAAGCCATTTGCTTCCCTCCCTGTGGTTTAGCAAGCACTAAACAGAAGAAGATGATACATTGCTTCACCTTCCCTTCCCCAAAGAAGTGATTGGAGACCTCTATTAAAACCATTTTCTCTTATTAGAAGCTAGAACTTTAAATCACATAGAGTGTTCTTTCTCCTGCCTCCTCAGTCTGGAACTTGCGTTATATTTTCAAGCTTGGGGATAAATGTTCCAATTCTGGCAGACGCTGTGCCTTCAATTTTTTCTTAAATATGCAAAACTCTGACACAATTTAGAATTTCCTCTTTCAGTGGTGGGTACCTGGACATGATTCTGCATAGGCTTTGATAAGCCCCAAGTCTGTCCAAATCAGCCCATTTCAGTTCTGGAGTTTGGATTCATCTGATCCAATGCACACCCATATTTTTTACTATTTTTTTACTAGGCTTGTGTCACTCAGGGGTCCAATGACTCTTTCAAGGCTTTCCAATTGCTGTCAACAGTGGAAGAATCAGCAACAGTAGCAGGACCTGCTCTCCACTAGAAAAAACAAGCTGAGAAGCACTTATGCACCTCCTAAACCGCTTCTCTGTAATCAATGCTTCCTTTCTGGATAGGCCACAACTGGCTAGAGAGAAGACACATAACTTGATCCACCATATTGTTTCACCCTTCCAAATGTTACTGAAACTGCATAAGGGGCTCCTGAGCCACTTGGGAAACAGGTGACACCAGCATTTTGGAGTTTGCCTCTCTTTTAAATGTGTTAGAGGAAGAGAAAGAACACATCACATAAAGAAGGAACTTCGTATCATTTACAAAAGATAAGCATGGATTCTGCTTTCTTAATGTCTTCTGTTCATATTTTTCCATTGGAAAAGATCTCTAGCAATTTAAAAATGTTTATCTTACCTTTTAAATGCTGTAGATGCAAAAACAACTAGACATAACATAATGAAACTCAATATGCAGCAAGCAGTTGAAATTCTATCCTATCCATATCTCAGCAGCTTTACAATAATAATAAAACTATTATGGGTTCTCAATAATGTAAAAGGAAGGGCATTTTATGTAACTGAAAACTCCTCAGTGAAGCCTCACACAAATCTTTAAGCATCCCTTTAAGTTCTTCAAGTAAAGATACATGAGTTAACACTAAGCTTATACAGATATTAACCATGTGTTCATGCAACATATACATGGACAGGAATAAGAGGATGGGGAGGTAGTGAATGTGAACAGGTAATGTGTTCAATGGCATGTCAGAAATTATGGAGGGAAAGAGAGAACCTTCTTTGCTCATGAAACAGATGCACAGGGTGGAGAAGAGGGAAGAAGTTCCATTCTGCAAGCATAAAACAATTGTGCTAATGGAATGAGTGACTTAGTGCTACTTTGGATACAAGGCTTAAAAATTCAACAACTTGGTTGAACCTACTGGAACAAAGGAAATTACCTAATACCAGCTAAAGTCATTGGTCCATTTGGTTCAGTAGTGTCTATCCTACATTTCTGCAGGGATTCAGGGCAAAGTCTGTTTCAGCCCTAACTGCATATGCTGAGGATTGATCCTGATACCTTCAGCATGCAAATCATGTGAACTACCAATGAGCAATGATCCTTCCCAAATAGCTTTATTTAAATTAAGCAATTGGACTCAACACACTCAATACTGTCTAAAGGCACGCCAACATTTCAGGTAGGGATCTTTGTCAGCTGCTCAGCACCTATAGCTCAGTTTAAATTTCCCAGAAAATGATTTTCTGACAGTTGACCATGTTCTCTCTTCCTCTCTTTTTCTTTCTTTATTCTTTCTTTCTTTCTTTTAGAAATTTCTGAGAAAAAATATTGGAGAATATAACTCCACTCCCCCCAAAAAATATTCTGCAAAATGTTCGACTCCACAATTTTGTTTTCTCAAAATAGTGCAGTGATACGAAAACAGTTTCCTATCAACTCTACCAGTAATATTTTTTTTTAGGATTTTGAAAGAGGAAGAAGTTATTTTTTGCTGATTCTTCCTTCAACCTGGAGTCCACCTGGCCCTCCTGAAAAATGTGCCTCAGAGAGTTAAAGAAGCTTCAAGAGCAGCATGAAAGGTGACATGAGAGCCTGTAGGTGGAAGGAGTAATAGGCCCAAATCTCCTCTCTTTTTATTCAGCAAGGGGTCCTTCCATTTACTGAACCAGTCTGGATCCAACCCTGGTTTTTTAATTAAAAAAATTAAGCCAAACAACATTTACACTCACATAATCTGCCTGTGTAGAGAGGGCTAGGATTGCTGCTACCAGTAACAACAACATACCTGCCTTATTGTGAATATTAACTACATCATTAACATCTTTCCAGCATTAGCGCAGTCTTTCCTAGGTTCCTCTTGTGCGTTGTACTCCTGAGGAGTTTTTAAGTACTTTACTTTGTATGTATTTGCTTACAAAATCCTTTAAAACCAAATCAATGTATCTTTTCCATGCCTCCGGCCAGCAGCAATTTACAGAGCACTTATACAGGAATGCACCTAGTGCTCCTAAGTCCTGTTATTAGTTTGCTTGAACAAAACTAACGACACTTCCCCATTTCCTTCTTCATTAAAAAATAATGTTTTATTTTGGCATAAATGGTGTTAAGCAAAAAAGAAAATGCAATATTCCTACATAAAGTGATTAGAAACTGTGTGTTAACATGCTCTATTCATTTATGCCAACAAAAGGAGCTATGTCAATATTCCTTTGAAAAGTTTACACAAACAGAAGATCTTTGCCTATCATGACTTAGCAGGGGGAGGAGGACTGTATATCAGATTTCTTCAGCTAAGAAAATCTAATAAGCCTCTCCTGAGGAAGGATAGCCTCTGAGCTCTCTGCTGCTCTTTGAGACGGATGGTCTGCATGAGGTCATAGGTTTTGCAGGCATTATCCAGAAATCCTTGGAAGAAGTCAAAATCTGAAAATCATTAATACTGATTAATCCATGTCATGGACTCCTCTTTTTATAGTGTGTGAGAGAGAGCTGAAGAAATCTGGCATTAAGAATGTAAGCGGTATCACAGACTAAATGGGGCGACTTATGTGCTTAAAATCTCAGTTAAACCTAAAGACCGAGCCAAAATGGGTCCGATACACAAAGATAGGAAACATGTCAAGCACTTTCCTATCATGGTTAATATCTACATTTTAAAAAAAGCAATATATGTCCCTGGTCATGCATTTTAAAAATACTTCAACCTTCCAGCTAAACATATTCCACCCAACTAGAAAAAAGTTAAATAAAGTGAATGCTTTAACAAATATATATATAAAATAATTAAAAAGTCCAGTAGCAGCTTAGAGACCAACTAAGTTTGTTCTTAGTATAAACTTTCATGTGCATGCACATTAGTTGGTCTCCAAGGTGCTACTGGACATTTATTTATTTTTATATATATTTCGACTGCATCAGACCAACACGGCTACCTACCTGAAGCTTTAACAAATATTATATTTATTAATAATTAGGTTCCCTAACAGAGGAGTAAAAAAGTTTTCTTGCTTCAGGGTCATATTCCTTTGTGGACATCCTTCCAGAGGTTGTATGCCAGTGATGAATGTGGCCAGAGGTCAAAGTGGGTGGGGTAATGGATGTGGCTATTATAGGAATCTACAATCCAGCTACACAAAAGTAAGAAGTTTCAATGCACTCAGTCTCTTCATCTGTCCAGACAAGAAGCCACATTCCAGCTAGGCAAAAGTACTTGAGAGTAGGGTCAGTGAGAGGTGTGGCCTAGACAGTGTTCTGAGAGCCAGATTAAAGGACCTGGAGGCCTACATTTTCCCCACCCCACCTCCAAGTCTGAGGTTCCCTATTCCTGCCTTAAAGGAAGATTATTTTGGGATACTAAGTAGTAATGTCTCTAACACAGGGTTATTGTGTCAGAAGCCGGAAAAATATACCTTTGTATCTTTATATGATAGTACACTTGAAGGTGAACTATGGAGCTAGACACCTACAGCATCTTTGGATATTTTCTCATTTTTAGAAACATGATAGAAACTTAATGATTCAGATTAGTGTACAGATTTTCTATCTCCCTCAAATTCATGGGCTTTGATTCCTAAAAAATATTTCCTCTAACCATTTACACAAATGTCATTATTGTCAATGCCTGTGTAACTAGACATCGGTATTAATTTATCTTCTGAGAAGAGGAATCATGATGAGGTCAATGGCATTAGTAAGTGCTCAGGCTACACAAAAATGACTGGACATCAAGACTAAAATAAATTTATTTTGAATAGTGACAATGCTATTTATAAAATCTTCCTCTTAATCAAGAGTAGCTTATCTTTCTCATTTTGCTTTGTAGAAAACGATTACTGACAATTTGTTTGTTCTGCACTCCTCCAGACATGCACAAGTTGCTCACAAGCTATTTCAACACTGCCAGATGTGATTATCTCTGTCAAGAAGACCAAAGAAATATTGTAATATGACAATAAGAATTGTGATTACTGAGCTGGTAGACCTAGATCCTTGAATTTTCCACACTGAGAATATGTTACCCAAGGTATGGCAACTTTAATATTCAGCACCAGACATCTCTTAATAGGCTGGCATAACTGAGCAATATTTTAGTATCCCTGAAGAAGACAATGAAAGCAAGTAGGATGCTATATGCTTCTAAAGTTAGACAAGGCTTCCTTATTTGGTCATTTTGAGGAAGGGATATCTTATGAATGATGCAAAGGCTGCAGTTGCAGGAAAATAACAATAGCAGAGGGTTGTATCCAGCACTGCTGTTCTACTTGCACCACAAACTTCTGCTTACACTATGGAATTTCCCTTTCTTCTCCAAACCCTAGTATACCCTCAAAATCTGCTCCAGCACCCTGATAGGGACAGCTTGAAAATTCAATGAGCAGAGAAGCTATAATCCCACCTCCTTGGCTGAACTGCACAGAACATCTGAGGAAGAGTGGCTGTTTGCCTATGTGTGTGCATATATGTGTCTCGTGTGTGTGTGTGTGCGCGCTCGCGTGCGAAAGACTGCATGCAAGAGATTGTGGGAGGCCAAACCTGTTTTTGGCCATAACCAACCAGAGGGTTGCAAAGGGTGACTACACCCCTCAGGCCAAAATAGGTTAGCCACTCCTGCCATAAAATGACCACAGTTCAATCACCATAATCTCCCACTTGCAATATGAGGGTAATAATACTTAGTTGCATACTTAGAAAGCTGCTTTAAGAGTTATTAATACAATGTATTTAAAGATCTGTGAACACTTGTGAGATTGTTGTTGTTGTTATTTTCCAGGTGCACACATGGGTGTGAAACATGGGGCATGATTCAGCCCAATAGAAGCTGTTTCAAGTCCTGTTGATTGCCTGAAGTCAATGCAAGTTATTCCTGGTTAATTTTTGATTAGATTGTTCCTATGGAGATTGACATATGTATCAGAAGAGGTAGTAAATTAAACAGCCTTGTTTATAGTGCTTTTAGCACATTTTGTGTGGGCCTTAATGACACTGCAAACAAAGTCAGCAAAGTACATGAGTCTATTCATACGTAATGAATTAATATTCTGCTGGTTTGGAGTTATGTGCATTTCTTAAAAAAATAAAATAAATGTGGGCTCTGTGGCATAGAGACATCAACACACAGCTCTAATTAACACCAATCGCACACATTAATGGTATAACCTACTGCTTAAGTAAATGAACAGCCATGCTCCTGCTGTTTCTAATGGGCTGATAGGCATGTGCTATATTGACAAAGTAAGCTAATTTACAGAGTGATTGTCCAAGTGGGAATGGCTGTTTATTTGTAGAGTTTTCCCCATTTAACACACGGGGCAAATAATGCACTTAATGTTAATTAAAATATCAACAGCAAAGGTAAATATTGCAAACACAGTAAGGAGAATGATACTTGCTCATTCAAAGTTAACCAGTCTTGTCTAGCAATTATTGTTTACTAGAGGGTAAAGGTGGCTTTGAAAGTACTTGCCTTACTTTGTTATCTAAGGGCTCAGAATGAATATTGTTGCAACACCACCCTAATCTCCTCCCCACTGCCTCATTCCCTTTCCCAAACCTAATGTAAAATATGGAAAGGGCTTCAAATGTATTGGGGTCTGTATTAGGCACTGAACACAGTCACAAGTCTGAATGGTAATGCTGATAGGATGCTGCCATATACAGAGTCAAATCACAGGTCAAATTAACTCAGTTTTGCCTACATTGGATTTCTCCACAGTTTCAGATGGGGGCCATCCTGGAGATTCCAGTGACTGAAACTGCATGCAAAGCAGATGCTCTATCACTGAGCTATGAGCCCTGCAGCAATGTCCTACAGACCATACAAGTGTCCCTATTTTACAGGGACGGTCGGGATTTACAGAAGCCGCCCCAGTTTCTGATTTGATCCCAGAATGTCCTGCTTTTCCTTAAGACACCCCTATTTTCAATGGAGAAATATTGGAGGGTATGGTAGGATGTCCCTATTTTTATCAAAGAAATGTCGAAATGGAGATGTGCAACCCCTGAGTCAAGGAGATAAGTTACTATGCAACTATACAACCTTTAGAAGACCTGTATAGGATTTTGTAAATGTTTCGTGCTTTATTATGCTTTTATATATGTTAGAAGCTGCCCAGAGTGGCTGGCGAAACTTGGTCAGATGAGCGGGATATAATAATAATAATAATAATAATAATAATAATAATAGAATAAAGGTAAAGGTACCCCTGACCATTAGGTCCAGTTGTGGATGACTCTGGGGTTGCACGCTCATCTCGCTTTATAGGCAGAGGGAGATAGCATTTGTCCGCAGATAGCTTCCGGGTCATGTGGCCAGCATGACTAAGCCGCTTCTGGCAAAAGCAGAGCAGCACACGGAAATGCCGTTTACCTTCCCGTCAGAGCGGTACCTATTTATCTACTTGCACTTTGACGTGCTTTTGAACTGCCAGATTGGCAGGAGCTGGGACCGAGCAACGGGAGCTCACCCTGTCACAGGGATAATAATAAAATAGAATAGGGCATCCCTATTTTCATCAGGAAAATGTTGGTGGGTTTGTGTTCTGGGCTCCTTCCACTTTCCCTATCACTAAGTTAACTAAATAACTGTCTAGTTATTACAGTTAACTGGCTGTCTAGTTGCTCCACTGTACTACTGGGGCAAGATCACAGTCCCAATGAATCAATAGCTGCTCACTTACTGAGTTAAAGAACTCAGTTTTAATGGTATTGAAGGAAAGGATTGCACTGGCAATTTGTGTCCATGCATGTATTTACATCCATGTACAACAGAGTTAGGATAGAGATTTACAGCTTGCCTTCCCCAGCCCTAGAGATCAAAAAAGTGGCAATTCTCACTAAAAAGGTAAAAGTTAGAAAAACTGATTTACCAGAGCAATGATTTACTAGAAATTGAAAGCTGAAAAAGGGAGTGTCTCTATTAAGTAGTAAAAAGGGGCAGTTAGAATGTATGTATCATGTCGACACAAGCTCTTATCATATGAACAGTCCCTTTGCATTTACTGGAAAAAGACAAACTATGTTTTTATCCCCCTCCCCCCCTTTTTTTTTGGCAAGAGTGACATATGGTGTGTACTATAATTGAATCCTGTAGAGTCTAAGGTGAAACAAAATCTGTTACACACTTAGGCAATGAAGGGAGAGTATTTTTTTAATCACAGATTTTTATTAATCACTTGTCACAGATGCAAATGTAGCAGCTATTAATCTTTTCTGTATGGCAGGCAGCACTTCTGTTGGTCTAGTAGTCCTGCTGTAAATTATCATGTCACGGATTAACTCATTTTGTTTCACTAATACTTTGCTTGATTCCCTTCTCTTTTGTTCAGAGGTCTCTCTTGAATTGTCTGTTTGGACAATTGGAGTCAGAATGATTAATCCTGGGGACAGAGAGTTGACTGAAAGGGTCAACCACCAATGAATAAACACAAAAGACATGGGTTAATTCTGGGTTACACTCATTCTACCTGAAAACTAAGAAGAAAAAATAGGCAAGTATTTTCAATGGGAATTAATGCCTTAGACAACTGCTTGAATGCACTCTTTGTGCTCATAGTTTGCCCTTCTTCCTCTCCCCACAAACAATACAAAACAAAAGCCTGCTCTGAATAACCAGAGTTCCTGAGTAGGCCATTCAATCTGGCAGAACAGCATACTTCAGTATTTAATTTTGGCTTGAAATTACTGGTATCTATAAGACTTTGATTATTGTAAACACAGTCGGTAGGCAGTTTACAAAGTATTTCCCAGCTAGATTTGACAATGGAAGGACCCAGTCAAGGCTTTACCTAAAAGGCACCAGCTTTTTTTGTGTCTGTTTGGTTGTTGGTTGCTTTGGGTTAAAGCAACTAACAAATTCAATTAATAATAATATAGTCAGCAGCAATACACCTACACTATGCTGACCGAGTGCTCGTCCACATTTCCACTTGTTTCATGCCTAGAAAGCATGGGTATGAGAATTTTTCTGCTTGCCCCATGCTTTCTAGGCATGGCTCCGAGTAGTTTTGTTCTTGGTCCACTGCTTTCCATACTTTGTGGGGATTTTTTAAGTGTACTTCTGCACATGTGCAGTGTCCTGCCACCTAACAACAACAGGCTCTCTCACTCTCTCTCTCTTTTTCCTAACAGACACCCTCTGCACAAGATGCAAACCTTGTGCCTTACTTACCGGTAAGTCACTGAACTATGAGAGGCGACCATCTTGGGGCTCCTCAGACAATTTGCTCAGCAACAGTGTCTTTGAAAGCAACAGATAAACAGCTTAAGGATTCAATCCTAAAAATAAAATAAAATCTGTGCTTTGCAAACCATCTCCTGAATTATTAGGCTGATGTCAAGCAGTGACTAAAATTAACATTATAAAATGCAAAGGAGGAAAAAAAAAACCCTTGAGACTGCTGAGAAATAGATACAAGTGTTTGTTCAGATTGCTCAGTCTAAGTAGTTCATACAGTTTGTTTTACTTATGTCTTAAAATGACTGTGTTTTCTCTAAGGGAAACATTATTTTAGCAGCTCAAATTCCCTGGTAATTTTATCAGGAAGGTAAGTGTTGTTGTAGGTGGAGAAAAAAAAAGACATAACATCTTGAGAATCCTGCTCTTATACTAATCAAAACAGGAAGCCACGTTTTGCTGAATGAACATTTAAGCTAATTCCCATATGAATATCTCACCCTGTGCTTCTAAGATGATAGCAATAAAGCAGACAATTTTATCCCACAGGCTCTCTCTCATCTTCTCTCCCCACCATTGCTGTTATGTTTTCCACAGTTTTCGGTGTCACTAAAAGCTTGATTTATAAACTGCTAGCGTTAGCTTATAATCAGCTTCTGGCTGGGAGTGAATGTGTTCACACATTCAGAAAGGAAAAGCATTCAGAAAGGAGAAGCAGTGACAGATTCCAGACTATCCCTAGATACACATAAAAACCTTCATTTTGGGCTGGGGTCACCAAAACAGATAAAAGTCAGCATCGTGCAAAGATCCAATCCCTCTAAGAAGCTTGGCAAAGGAAACAGAAACTCATCAGTGAGGAAAGCTGTGAGAAACAAGGCTGCCAAGCTGCACTGCAGACAAGTGGCTTCTCCTGCCCACTTCCACACAAACCTCCACTGGCTTTTGTCCTCATGTTCTCAAGCACTGGAGCAAGTAAGGGTCTGTTCACAGTACTGCTTGCTTTGCATCCAGTGCTCTCCCACTGCTAGTTTGTGAAGCCACATTCACATGACATTAGACACAATCCATATCAATCTTGTAGTTTCTTGACAAGTAGGGCTGTTTTGAAGCTGGTTTGAAGCAGGGGAGGGAGCACATCAGTCTAACTAGAAATCTGGATGTGGAGTAAGCAGTGAAAAGGATCAGGGGAAAGCTAGGTTGGAGAACCTGGTTCTGATTCATATTCCAAACAGGTGGAAAATGTAAAGGCACAGGGGTAAATCACAAAGTTACCACTACTGACAACCATTCAGAAGTGGGTCAAGAACCTCCCAATATGTGCAGGTAAACTGGGGGCCTTCCATCACATTATGAAAGTAGTGATCCTGCATCATTATTTGTTAAATTCTCATCTGAATGGAAATAAAAGAGTAGTTTACAATTTGTACACGCTTACAAATAATAATAAAATCCAATATAAACAGTAATTCTGTAAGTAAATAAATGTATTAAAACAATTCAGAATGCTAAAATAATCACAAAAACAGCACACCCCGAAATAAAGCCCAAGGAGCTGAAAGCCATCATACATAACCAAAAGAAAGCTGGATAGCAGTTACTTTCAATATGCTCGGGGGGGGGGGGTGTCCTTTCTCTCCTTGTCTGTTGTTTAAAGAGACCTAAATCAAGAAGAGTCCCACAATATGGGTACCACCACAGAATCCTAGCAAATCTAAATCCAGGCAAGACTGCCACTTTGAGCTTGCCCGCACATAATGTTCTCAGCGTATAGGGAAGCTTGTCAGTGTATGGGAAAGCATATCAGCCACATAGCCAACTGTGAAGAAAACAAATGCTCAAAATGGAAGAGGGAGCTAAATTAATTCAAAGCAACTTCCCATATCCTTATAGTTGTTAGTCATCCTTTTTCTTGAAATGTGATATGTTTTGTGAGAGTCAGCAGATAAACCATATGTCTAGCCTATTCATCTTACATATTTAAGAAACAAGGAGAGCTCCAAACCATTCCTAATTAAGAACAGAAGAAGAACAGAAGAACCTGTTGGATCAGGCCAATGGCCAGTGTAGTCCAGCATTCTGCTTTCACAGAGGCTGAACAGTTGCCTGTGGGAAACTAGCAAGCAGGATTCGACTACAGGAGCACTCTTCCCTATGATGGTTTCCAGCAATGGGTACAGTGGTACCTCGGGTTAAGTACTTAATTCGTTCTGGAGGTCCGTACTTAACCTGAAACTGTTCTTAACCTGAAGCACCACTTTAGCTAATGGGGCCTCCTGCTGCTGCCGCGCTGCCAGAGCATGATTTCTGTTCTTATCCTGAAGCAAAGTTCTTAACCTGAAGCACTATTTCTGGGTTAGCGGAGTTTGTAACCTGAAGCGTATGTAACCTGAAGCATATGTAACCCGAGGTACCACTGTATTCAGAAACACTGATGCCTCCAGTTGTGGAGGCAGAGTACAACCTCTGTGGATAGTAGCCCTTGAGAGCCCTCTCTTCCGTGAATTGCTTTTATGAAGCACACATGGCGAACTATAATTTGGAACTTGACAACTGCACATCCAAATCTACATGTACATTACAACACACATTCAAAGGCATATTTGAAAAAAAATTCACGTAAAATGGTTAAGCCCTCTAACATATTCTAGTGGAGGAAGAGAAAACAATATTTAGCTTTACGAATGCAGAAAGCCCCAGGTGCAGCCTGGTTTGAAGAGGCATCCTCTGAGGAGAAATAACCATTTCGTTGTAAAGGCTGCCATTAACAATTCAGAGAGTAGCAGAAAGTGTCTAATTTATTCAAGAAGCGACATTTTATTTAGTGTAGCTATGCAATTTGGAAATTTACTGGGGACACATCAATAAACATTGTTAGTAAGGAAAGGTGTAAGCAGCTGACACTTTGGTTCCCTGTCAACAAGCCACTGTCCTTATTCACATAGGAGGGACTTCAAAAAATTAAGCTTGTGTAAGGACTGAGAACTGAAAGGTGGGGAGAATCCTTTGTATTAGAACTGTCAGTTCTGTCTTTATTTTATATTGTTCCTCTTTCCATCGTCTCTCAAGCATCACACTATTAGCAGCATGAACTTAGTGTGCAAGATCTGTAATACAAGATCAAAGTATATATCTATCACATCCGTATCTCTTTTCAGCTGGTTGCAACTTCAGGATGCCTGAAAGGCAGGCAAAACATCCTACTAGTACAGTCTTGTACATGGACAGCATTTCCCTCCCCCCATGGTGTCTGTAGTGATTAACTTTCATCTGTCCTGAAGCATATTATCTGGTTGCTACTGTGCCAGTCCAGATAGCTAGCTACAAAAGGTGTTCTTTCAAAAAGAATCTAATCTGATGTATTAGCATCAATAAGAATGATAACTAAAAGCAGGGTTTAGATGACAAAACTAAACACCAAATGCACAGAGTAAAATACTGTATAGGTGACTACCTTCCAGTGCAGCAATATACAGTAATTTTTTTGTAGCTATGAATAACAATGATCAACTAGGCTGCTAATGAAAGAAGAAAGGTCTGATAATATATATAGATAAAATACAAAAGGAAAGCTCACAATACTGTGAGATGTTTTTTCTTTGAGCATGTGTCTACAGCATGTTGTTGTTGTTGTTTAGTCATTTAGTCATGTCCGACTCTTCGTGACCCCATGGACCAGAGCACGCCAGGCACTCCTGTCTTCCACTGCCTCCTGCAGCTTGGTCAAATTCATGCTGGTAGCTTTGAGAACACTGTCCAGCCATCTCGTCCTCTGTTGTCCCCTTCTCCTTGTGCCCTCCATCTTTCCCAACACCAGGGTCTTTTCCAGGGAGTCTTCTCTTCTCATGAGGTGGCCAAAGTATTGTAGCCTCAGCTTCAGGATCTGTCCTTCCAGTGAGCACTCAGGCCTGATTTCCTTCAGAATGGATAGGTTTGATCTTCTTGCAGTCCATGGGACTCTCAAGAGTCTCCTCCAGCACCAGAATTCAAAAGCATCAATTCTTTGGCAATCAGCCTTCTTTATGGTCCAGCTCTCACTTCCATACATCACTACTGGGAAAACCACAGCTTTAACTATATGGACCTTTGTCGGCAAGGTGATGTCTCTGCTTTTTAAGATGCTATCTAGGTTTGTCATTGCTCTTCTTCCAAGAAGCAGGCGTCTCTTAATTTCGTGGCTGCTGTCACCATCTGCAGTGATCATGGAGCCCAAGAAAGTAAAATCTCTCACTGCCTCCATTTCTTCTCCTTCTGTTTGCCAGGAGATGATGGGACCAGTGGCCATGATCTCAGTTTTTTTGATGTTGAGCTTCAGACCATATTTTGTGCTCTCCTCTATCACACTCATTAAAAGGTTCTTTAATTCCTCCTCACTTTCTGCCATCAAGGTTGTGTCATCTGCATATCTGAGATTGTTGATATTTCTTCCAGCAATATTAATTCCGGCTTAGGATTCATCCAGCCCAGTCTTTTGCATGATGAATTCTGCATATAAGTTAAATAAGCAGGGAGCTTATTTAGCCTTGCCGAACTCCTTTCCCATGGCATACTAGCAAGCTAAAGCCTGACGTATTCTCTTGGTTTTTCTACTGGATATGTAGTTTGCTTTATTTCTGGCCAGGAGCACCCACTTTGCAGCCAGTTTCATGAAATGGGAGGAGATCGTGCCATAGAAATTTCAAGCAGTTCAGCTGCAGAATGCTGAAAAGTTTATTTCCACTTGATTACCAGCCTTTTTCTACCACTCCCACCATCTCCTCATGTTGGAAGAGCAGGATTAAACAGAATTGTTATTGATCATGAGGGATTTTAAGGTGGGTATTATCACAGTATTTTTATAGATTTGGGGTAAACCACAGAAATTAATAAATGCCAGGGTTTTGATTGAATGGGATATGGATTACACTCCCTTCAGAGGGAGTGTAACCCCATCAAAAGCAGTCTAGGGAACCACCCACTAACAGTACCTTAGTCTTATCGGGATTGAGCTTCAGTTTGTTGGCTCTCAAGGCAAGACCCAGGGGCACAATAGCACTCTGATGTGTACAGAGCCTATAAAAGCTGTGCCCCTATTGCTTGAAAAAGCTTTTGCATGTGAGTGCAATACACTAAGACACAGAAAGAAGAAATGTTTTCATTAATAAAATAAATAAATAAATAATGAAGTGTAAAAGTTAAATGGAAAAATACGGTGCCCTTTTAAAATAAGGCCTTTAGCTTTCAAAACAGACATTCCTTTATATGATCACCTCTATTGTAATTATTGTTTAATTTGGTATATAGATAATCTCCAATTCTTTTATAAAACTGCAGTTAATGGGTTTATAAACAGAAGGAAAAACAGAGAAGACAACACATTTTAGTGAAACAAATATTTATTTCCTCGAAGAAAATAATGGGGGGAAATGCTCGTTTTAATTAACATTAGACTGGGGATTAATCAAGGTAATTAGATTAATAAACTAACCTTGTTAGCTTACACTTGAAACACTAGATTAAATCTAATTCAGGGAAAATTAAGCCTGTTGATTAATTCTATAAGGGCTTTGTCTTGAATGCCCATATGAAATTAAAGAGAGCAAGAAAGGGCACAAGCCTCTGGTCCCTGACAGGGCATCCTAGGTGCTGCAGACCTCCCCCTCCACATAAATCCTCCTGACAAGTAGTGGCCTGGAATGCTCCATCACTGTGGAGCAGTGGGATCAAATGGACATTTTGTAGGTGCGTCAGGCATGGATCATATGCCAGTGTGTATGTGTGTGTGTGTGTGTGTGTGTGAGAGAGAGAGAGAGAGAGAGAGAGAGAGAGAGAGAGAAGGGGGGGGGGGAGAGAAAGAAAGAAAGAAAGAAGTTTGACAGGCCTTTGGACCAGTGTGAGGGAAAATAAAAGAAAACAGTCAATGTTCTCCCCGTCCCTAATACACACCTTGCACCCTGACCAGCAAGCCTAACAAGGATGAATACGTGGTGGTTCTTCAACTACAGACTCTCACCCCAAATAGGATTGATCTGAAATATCAGTTGTGCAGTGGAATCTATTCAGAAGCAAGACTCATTCATATAATAGGACTTTCTTCCTGGTAAGTAGGTAAAATATTGTAGCCTAAAGCAATTCACATTTGTCCAGGACGTCTTCAAATGATCTATCTACACAATATAGATGTGTAGTGTAATTAATTGAAAAGAAAAGTGAAACCTCACTTTTATCGCTGAATCTTATTGACAAGTGTATTTGGAGGGGCCTGCACAGCAAACCATCTGCAACAATTCTGAGCATAGTTAAATATTTTTTTTATAAGAAAAGTGACATTTTATGTGTGTAGGAGAGGACAGCAAGATTTATAGAAAGGTCTAAAGTTGGTTATGTGTGGCATTCAAAGAACCACAACTGAGAAAGGATCCCGAAAAGGATGGAAACAAACAGCAGATATTGATGAATACTCAAGTAAATAGCTCTGTACATAAGAAGAAGCTTAGCTGTTATGCAAGTCTTTGACTCCATGCTCCCTGAGGAATGTCACAGTTTTGATTTAGAGCTGGCAAAAGCCAGGCACATTCCCTTTCTAGCAGTCTTAATAGATTGAATCCTATAATCTATAGATTGTAGTGAGCCACAGACTCCAGGATGACATAAAGCATGTCATGCCACAGATTCTTGTATAGTTCCCCTTAAACTGGGCCCAGTAGGTGGTACTTTGCATGAAAGAGCACTTTCTATATATATTTACTATTTATTTATTTAGATGTTTATAGGCTACCTTTCCCCACAAATTGGTTCATGTTATAAAACAAATTAAAAGGATAAAATGCAAATTTCATAATCAAAGCAATGATTTTGTCTAAAACCTAGCCATAGAACATAAAATACATTACGTAAATAAGTAGTGGTGTATGGGATGTTAAGGGAGGTGTAGTGCCTCTGGTGGGGAACATGTCATGATCCTTCTGGAGTAGTTTGTTCACCTTTGGTTACCATCCTGCACTCAGCTCTCACCCATGGCTCCTAGAAGCTGTCAGTATGTGACTGTGCCAGTGGCCACACCCTGAGAAATGGCTTTGACTAGCCAGCTAAACCAGGTGAGGGTAGTCAGTGGGTCTCAAACCCGCATTGAGTTAGGGATTTCCCCTGCATGTGAAGGCAGGCTCTGGGAGACTCAGCAGACGAGACCAATATTGGGGCCAATGGACAAGAAGGCAGTTACTGCACGTGCTGTAGAAGGAAATGAGGGGCGGATGGGGCTCATCAACCTAGATGAGGGGTTCATCTAGGTGAAGGAAAAGACTGATCCTAAACCTCCACTGCCTTGCAGGATATCTTTGGGAGAATAGTAAGGAGTGAACCCTACACAAATCCAGAGTGTAGTCCCTAAAATGGTTGGATGGCATCTTGTAAACCTCCTTCCGGCTACTCCTGCAGCCCAACTGGTGTCAATCTCTCCCCTCTCCTCCCGTTCCATTTCTTTGGATCAATTCAGCAAGGCCAATGCTGTCCAGGCTTGCACCCTGTAGAGGTCACTTGTGAAAAAACAATGCAGGAGGCAGCTGTTACAAGTTACTCGTTTCCACAGCCACCGCAGGTCCTGTGATTTTCCAGCAGTTTGACTTCACCTCTGGAGGTGCACTGCATTGTCTCTCGAGGCACACAGATGCCAACAACAGTGACTTAAAAGCCCAGATTAGTCTCCAACGAATCAGTTAAAGGTGAATGTAAACAGCCAAGTCTTTAGAACCTATTTAAGAACAATCAACAGAGGCTGCATATCTATAATTTCCTATCTAGAAGGACAATATGTCAAAAAAGTTCAGATGTTAAAATACATTAAATATTAAAAGGTACATCTGATTGTTTGAATCAAAAGTTATGCCTGTAGAAATCCACTCATTCCATGGGACTATCCATTTCCTTTTTCTGCCCCATATAGATTGTAGTAAGAGAAGTTGTAGGAGGGGAAAATTGGAAAAATTGGGTCCATGAGGTTTTTCTTTTGTCCCATCACTTTCTCTGTTTTTTTTAAAAAGCTTCTTGGGAAGAAATAAAGCATTGGATCCAAAGACGCTGTTGTGAAGCAGGCAATATTTCTGCTTCAGCAAGTGGCCAGCACAGTTCTTCCTGCTACCCACTATCACGTCTATCCCGCACCATTCTTTAGGGTGTTCTTGTGAGGTGGAACTGCAAGGAGCTGCAGGTTAAAGAGTTGGCATGAAAGTCCTGTTGCACATGAATGGAGAAGCTGATGAAGCTTGCACCATGTTGTGGTTCTTTCTCCTTTTTTACACTTTTAAATGTGACAGCCTTTCTGTCACTCAACCAAAACATTCTCTCTGTGTTATGCTACACCCCCCAGGACAGTTATTTTATGACCCCACAGCAGTCATTTTGTGACTGACTCCCACAGCCCTGCCTCATAATACCAATAGTTCAGTGACCCCTGCATTCATATAGTTCAAGAATAATGAACTTATTGCTATCCAAGCCCAAATACGTTTGAGTTTCAGCTCGATTTGTAAATAAGCCTAATTTAATTCATCCATCTTTCCTTATGTCCAAAATCATTGTCCAGCAGCAGAATAGGATGCAAAGGAGTTGTGGGTGGGCTGGCAGGCAAGGAGGACTTGCTTCTCAGTCCTGCAGTAGGACCCTTTGTCTTGCTAATGTGAAGTTCTCCATGTACAGGCCTCTGGGAATTTCTTTTGCATGGCATTTTGGGTCCTTCCCATGGATCTCAGTGATGGGAAGTGTATATTTGAAATTATGCAGTATAAAAAAGATGTAGGGTGCAGTCTCCCTTTGTCCCTCCACTCCTATGTTTGCCAACTTTGCAAGGATCTTGGGGTGGTGAGGCCTCAAGACAACTTTATAGACTCAAATACTATGAGTGCTGGGAGTCTCAACGGAACAAACTGTACAATGAGATAATTCAGGCCCAATCCAAACAATATGTCCCTGTTTTAGGAGAGCTCATTCCAGTCAGAAAGAGCAGAATTTCACTTGCCACTAACAGCAGTACTATGAACACACATATTATAAATCATTTGCTACCAAGCTCTCTCTAGAACCCCAGTAACATCCACACTAAGCCATATACTGAATGCCCTCCTCAGCTTCAATAATTTCTTATAGATGTAGGCTCCTACTGAAATAAGACTTGTAAATTGGTCCTGGATATACTTAGTATAATTGCAGACTATCAATCAAGCATCAAGGGATTAAGAGGAGTTTGAAGTTAAGCAAGGTTGGTTACCTTTGAGAATAAATTGTTTTCTAAGAGAGATAATCTTAAAGACTTTGAACAAGCAAGTCACTTTCAAGTAAATGAAAGCAAGCTTTATTTTTTATTGGATTTTTGTTTGCTTTTTAATGGGGTAACAAGGAAGCACAGCCACACATTTGAATGGAATTACAAAGGAGGCACCTTTGTTTGGAAGAAATGTCAAACCAAGTGCAGTTGTCCCTTTCAGCAAGGAGTGAAGTCCATTGCAATCCATATGGCTGTACACTTTGCCTACTGCCATTTCTTGGGTACTTTATAAAATAAACTATTCTATGCAGCTCTTAGAGTATGGAGGATTGCTTTATCACTACAGACTTGAAATAGAATAAAATATAACTATGACACATCTGTATTTTCAAATTGAGACAGTACAAAGAACTCTTCAAAGTGTTCTATATAACTATTATGTATTTGGTTGATTGTAGCAATGCATGAGTAATCATTCATGGTTTTGCAAGGAAGAAGTTCTGTCATGATGGATTAACCCTTGCTTTTATATAAATTGAACATCTTTGATATTCTATTATGGTATTGATCATTAGAAATGTGTAAGTAGGTCTTTGACTTCCAAGATACCAAAAGAGGTAACTGGATAAGTTCAGATTCACAGGATTTTTGTCCCCCCTTCTCTAGAAAAACACAACTATATTTGATTCATGTCTGACATTAAAGCCAAATCTGATTCATTCAGGAGCAGCTGTTGTTTCCGTGCTTTTCCATTTTCTTTCAATGATCATATGTTCTGGTGGGAGTAATGTGCTAGTCAGCTTTCTTGAGTGATTAAAATTTCTCTCTCACAGAAAAATACCCAGAAGGAATACTCCAGGGTGTGCACATTTATGCCTCTGTTTGTGAAATTTACATACTATATACTTAAAACAGAGTCAGGAGAGATGACAGTGAACTTTTTGAAGCTTGGACTCAGATCAGAAGTTGAGGGGCTCAGAAAAGCTTTCCTCAAATGAGGAAAGTGAGCTTTTAAAGCCCCCAAATTCTTTTTGGCATGGACCACAATTGGAGCCAGATAATAATTCCTGGCTTGCCCATCTCAACCAGCATCCTCTTTCCACTGTATCTGTTCCTGAGGGGACATGCTGATCCTTATTCCGAATAGGATTCCTCACAAGAAAAGGGAAAAGTTGACAGCTATGCTCTAAGCAGGACTAGGAAAGACTCCTGCTTGAAACTGCTAAAGCCACAAACAGTGTAAACAATGCTTAGTTAGATGGACCAATTGCCTAACTCATGATAAAACAGTTTCTGGTAGCTCTCAGGAGAAGCTAGTTCTCTAGGTGCCCCAGCACACTTCTAGTCACTACATCAGACTGACATAGTTATTCACCAAGGAAAGTCAAGGAGGAAAAAATTGCCCCAGCTCCCTGGGTGCCTGTTTATGCTCCCATCACTACCAAGTAAAGGGGGGTGGGAGTGCATTCCTGATATTTAATGCCATGTACACCAATAACTAGCCTTTATAAACATCCAGATTTGTAATGTCAGCAGTTTCTGAGTGGGGAAGCGGAGAACGATATTAGACATTATAACAACATTATATGTACTCTCCAAGTATATATAAATTTAATAATAATAATAATAATAATAATAATAATAATAATAATAATGTGAAAACACACAGTTCTCATTTTTATCAAATTATATTAGAACCTGCAGGGTTGTTGGTTTTTTGTTCTTTCTCCCATGATAAAACTGCTAACTGGTTTTCCTAAAAACCTCCTCCTCTTGTCTTATGGAGTAAATAGTCTTATAATGTTTTATTGTGTCGCCCTTCTGCAATCAAAATAAAACTAATTTTAAAACCACAGAATCATGGATTTGGAGGGGTCCTCGAAGGACTTCTATTCAACCCCCTGCTTATACAGGAAATCAGCTAGATAGAACTGTAGCACCTGTTTGTTTGCAACACAGTATAATGTACCTTTGTGGAAAACCAGCTAGACAACCCTAGAAATGACTCAAAGCAATCTAGTTTCATTTTCATTTTTTTCTATGACTATGAACTGCTTCTATTTTAAATAGAATTTTTAGACATCTATCTATCTATCTATCATCTATCTATCTATCTATCTATCTATCTATCATCTATCATCTATCTATCGTTTCTCTTTTTGTTTTGTCCTGCACAGCCTAGGTACCTATGCAATAGTCTCCTGAACTCATTTTAAAAGCTTCAGGAACTGTGCAGTTGCTGTAAACCTAGCCTTGGGAGAAAGAGATGTACAAACCATGCATTTATCCAGGATAAGGGTTGTATACAACAAGGTCACCCCTGCATGCCCCTCGAGCCCCCACAAATCAGAGGAGGGAACTGGGCAAAACCCCAGAACAGACTGGGCATGGAGAATGGAGAGGAGGAAGAAGCTGTGTTGTGCTAATGTGACAACTTTGTTGGATGCAACCCAAAATCTCCACCTTGACTGATATTAAGCCAATACTACTCTGAGAAGGGATTGGGAAAAGATTTTCCAAATATATTGGCTGGGAAATAGAGTATACAGTGACATTTCACCAAAGCTTTTCATCAAAGACCTAAAGAAATTTTAGGCAATTCCTTTTATGACTAAGAACAAAACAAAGATTTGTCTTTGCTGTGGTGTTAGCAACTTGTGCCTGTTAATCTTTAACATGAATTCAGGTCTCCCCCATTACATTAAGAGCAAAATGCACCTGGGAGCTTTTTCTGAATATATCCAGTTATTGCACAAGAACATACTTTGGATCCAGGTCTTCAGTTTCTATTCATTTAATCAAATCTCTAAACTGATTACAAGGTAAAAATTGTAACAAGTTTCCCCCTAAACCTAGTGGGATATAGTATGAGTCTATCTGTGCAATGTGTAGATTTACTCTCAATGTTTTCAGTAACTTCAGAAAATGCCAAGATGCCAGGAACGTAGCCAGTAATATAACTTTTCTTACAACATTCTCTTAAATCACATATCTCTACAAATGTCAGGCCAAGTCTGTTGCTATCAATTTCTCCTAACACCATATGATAAAATAGTTGTAATCATACACAGATGGAAAAACAGCCTAGCTAAAGTCAGATGTCTATTCTATAAACATAAATCATCTGAAAATGCTAGTTTAGTTTGTTCTGTGCACTCTGTTTTCCATAGTTGCACTTTTGCATAAACCACCGTACTGCTTGACATTTATCTGAACAGGGAGGAATAGGATTGTGCCAGTGACCTCAACCCATAAAAAAATTCATGGAAGATCTGAAAGAGTTCAAGGCTGAAAAAAACCAATGGTAGTTCATTCCCATTGAGATTGAAGAACAGAAGGCTGGGAGATCAACAGTAGGTGGAGCCAAAGTCAATGACAGGCAGAGCCAATTCATTCTAGTTTTGTTCCCAAATGTGTACACGCATGTTGTAGAAAATATTTCCAGCCTCCACAGTACATCCTTCTATAGACCAATTTATGAACAGTGTTCCTATCTTAATAGAATTCCTAATTGCCTGAGTGTTCTAAGAATTAATCTGCAGGCATTCATATACATTAAGCTATATTGCATAATGGTCTTATAATGTCTGTTTTAAGGACAAACTAAACCCTTGCTCTTTCTCATTACCTCATTTGAGAACGTATTTGTGAATATGTTTCACATTTGTATCAGGAATGTTTCAAATTGTTCTGTGAGAAAAGGGAGTTTTAAGTGCAAGGTGTAAGATTTTCAAGAATGCATTGGGAACAATAATCAATGTATAACTTATTGTATGTCACTAATAACCCATTTGCAACAACACAAACGGTACCCCAGATACATATACATTCTACTAATTTCCCTTTCTTTGGTTAATGCTGTTTGGGTTAATGTTCTCATCTGTGCAAAACTGCATCTCTGATTAAACATGAGATGTTGTTCTATGATTTTCTTTGACTTGCTATGAGGTTACTCTCAGTCCCCACTCTCTTCAATTATTAATCAATAGCTATTGAACCAGAGGGTGTTTCCTGCAGATCGGTGCATGCCTGCGAGAAAATAGGTGGCACCAGCGAAGCAGGGGGCCATTAACTTGGTATTTCCCTAGAAATATACTTGGTCATGGAACAATTTGCTATGTAAAATTATAATAGGAGCCATTGGGACTGAATATAAATAAGCACCACTTGTATAAACCCTGTGGAAATTGTTTCTTTAAAAGGAGATGCAATTCACCAACTTTTATACCTAGGTGATATTGAAATATACAGTTAAGTAAGTTAGGCTTGTAGCACAATCCTAACCATGTCTACTCAGAAATAAATTGTATTGTCTACTCAGAAATAAATTGTATTGGTAAATGGGGTTAGGGTTGCAGCCCTAGTGTTATATTCAAGGTTAGTCATAAATAGGCATTACAAAATTAAGATCAGCAGTTTCAGTGGTGTACTCCAAGTAGAACTTAATTGGATACATTCTGGACTAGTTTACAATCATCTGTACACTTATCTAAAAGTAAGTCCCTCTGATCTCAGTAGAACTTACTTCAAGGAAAATATGTGTTGGATCAAGTAGAAAACTGCAAGTTCCTATCTAACATTTAATAATGATTTCAATGTGTGCTGGTAACTACATTTTATAGCTTTTAATCTAGTGCTAGTTTAAACAGGTGCTGGGATTCAATTTAAGGAGTATTGCCCTTGACCAAAGATAAGGGCATCTGCATGTCCTTTATGCTCCAGTGGAAATTTAGCTTTGATAAATAATGGGGGAATCTGCAGTAAAGTTGTAATCTATATAAACCAAACATATGTCTTGTGAGTCTTCACTTGAGGGGTTGTGGGAGGCCAAGTTTAATTTTGTGACATGCTCAGTTCTAAGTAACAATATGCATTAGGCCAATACTGGGGGTTTGATAGTCAAAATACTGGCTTGGATCCAGAGTTGCCCTTTCACAAAAAATAGAGGGCCCTTTTCCATTCACAGAATGCAGATCTAACAGAGGCTGTTGAAGGAAGGGCAATGGTCATTTTTTGCCTATTCCATTACCACCTCCCAGCTGGTACTGGCATACACCATTGAATAGTAGGATTATACCAAAAATATTTCATTTCAGCTGGTTTTTGCCTGTGCCTATGAATATTTCAGTTTTAATTATTAAGATTTTGATTTTGTTTGCATTTAAAATGAGAACAAGTTATTATTTTTAAGCAAAATTTCTTCTAAAGTCTGGCTGATTTAGTAGCTGATAGATGTACGGTAAGTATTAAAAGTGAAATTTAGGTGTCTTTCAGATGTTAGTTTCCATTGCAATACTTTACTTAATATGAAAATGCAGAACAGGAAAGCTTGGAAGGTGAGTTTACATAACTAAGTCATGCAGTGCAGCATTCCTGGGGTTCCTTTTGACTTCTGGTAGGGGAATCCACCTATTTCAGAGAGGGGTTTGTAGCGTAACCTTCTTCCTGGCATGTGTCAGGTACAGGCAGGAGTCCAAACAGTGGACAGAGGAGGCAGGGGGACAGGATCCAGTTGATCCAGTTGAAGGGGCCAGTGAATTGTGGTGTTCTGGGCCTCCTTTGAGGCAGGAGGAAGAGTCTGGGTGGTCAGAGATGGGGGAAGAGTTGCAAGAAGGCAGAGACTTCATTGGGGGCTGGGTGCGCTCAGAACAGCAGGCTGGTTTTTCAGCATTCTGGAAACAGTAATTTTATGTGGAAGAGGCATTTAAGCATGCAGTCCCACACTTACCTGGAGTGGTGCTGTCCCAGGAGTCTAGTGCTGTGTGATTTCTCTGAATGTGTAGGTCAGGCCTGAGATGGGGGGGGGCAGATCTTAACTCAGTGCTGCTGCCAATCTACGTATATAGTAAATCGAGGTGCATTAGCAGTTTGTGTTGCAATTTTTGAGAAAGTTGGGGGAAAATATCCCTGTATTTTTGAAGCCTCAAGATAAATATCACTGTGGTGATTTGGGGCTTAAATTACATTATAATTTCAAATGTCCCAATTTCCTTGAAGGGAGAAAAAGGCTCAACCTTTCTATCTCCTTCAAGCCATATGGATCAAGATGCGATGCTCTCTGTTTAATTACAAGAGGTTTTGTGATAACTTGTTATTTATTGCAATAAAAAGAAAGTTGGCACCACTTTACAAGGGTGGCCTGTTTTGATTAAAAAGGGGGTGGGGAGAGTGGACCATATATTAATGGTGTATTGTAATATATCATTTTTTATATCTGTCATTGTAGCTTATAACAGTTGTGTTGTTTGTTTGCATGCAAAGCAATTGTAGTAACTGTGAGTTATTGACATTCTAAATGGCTATTTTCAAAGGGCTAATGGTGCAGGTGGACAATATGACTCGATGGGTTATTGCAGATTGCCTTGGCTTTGCTAGTGTTGTCAGAATAGCTTTTTGCCAGGAATCTGCAATAAGTTCCCACTGAGTGTATTCCAGCTGGTCTGGCATCATGTGAGGGGATTCTGTGCTTAAATTGATATTATACAAAAGAAGTATAGATATAAATACACTTGGTCAGGCAGTGTAAGCAGTCATTGGAGTGTCCCACTCCAATGATTAGGGATGTTGCAGGAATCCATTGAAAATGAACTATTGCGTGGATTTCCTTCTGTCCACCTGCTCATCATGGGAGGGGCTCTTGCTATGAATGCTTTTTACTGTAGTTCTCTACAGTGAAAGATTGAAGGGGTTTTTTTTTCTAAGTGTGCATATTATACATAAATTGATACATAAATTGCTTTGCAATTTGTTGTTTACATATTAATTGATTCATAGTTGATGCTGTCTCAGTTTTTTTTCTGAAGTGTTGCTTGCTGAATTTGTCTATGTCTTGCTGATATAGTTGCTTTATATACAAACAAACAGTGAGGACTGAGGATGGCAGCCATATATAGTTTTGTGAAGGGCCCGTAGTCACCTCATTAACTTTGCCTTTAAGGTGCCATGTGTCTCTTAGTTGGTTTTGCTGCAAAATACTAACAGGGCTACCACTCTGGAAATTCATTAACTTTGAAAGAGAACACACAGGGAAGGCAACTAATTTGTAAATAAACTGTTGATGGCTGAGATATGTGTGTCTATCATGTGCTATGATGCATGTATGTAAACAATCATGTATATTTCTTCATCAGTGGATGATGGAACCAGTGGCAGACTTTGGGCTCTCAAATTTCAGCAGTGACCTGTGTGACATTAAAATTTGGTGGCCCTTACCTCTTGCATTCCATTCTAAGTCTAGTGTGGCTTGCTCTAGACAAACAAACAAACAAACAAACAAACAAACAAACAAAAACCAGATTCTTTGGCACTTATCCTGGAAAGGAACATGCTTCAAAGCTGTCAGCTATGGTTCAGAGGAGCAATAGAGCAAGATTATAAACAACATTATATATTCCTCAATTTCTGTGAATTTGAAGAATTTGAAAGTTATTGATCAGTAAGGTTTACTGTTGGAAGAAGCTCTGACCAAGGGTTGCACTGATATTTTTTAATAAGGAGACAAATGTCTAAAAAAACCCCCAACAATTAAAGATGATCTGAAATGTGATCTCTAATGTGATTGCATCAGCAATATCCCATTGAATTCAGCATCCTCTGCCAGCTGCCAAGACTCCTGAGAATTAGAATTAACTGTCTGCCTTGTGTCCATTTTTCTCCTATGCAAATACTGGCACAAGTGGATCACGTTCCAGCAATTTCATTAATATTCCTTGCTACTCAGGTAGGTAATGTTCTTTGGTCATCACTGTCTGATGCATTGGAAGTGTACATGAGGTAAAACACTGATGGAGCTGCTTGTCAAGAGATATGGAAGATACTCTTTCAAGAAGTAGTTATGCTTCCATTTGAAAAAAGATCTTCCCGTAACAATTACTACAGCTCATTTGCTGGTAAATGTGTTCTCAGTTGTTAATCAGCCAGTCATTAACCTTAGTAATATCTATGTGTTGTCACCAATGGTGCATTTCAAATAGGTGAATAAATAGCAGGAGGTGAAGAACAATGTTTGTCATAGAAGCTCCTGCTTCATTTTTCACCACATGTACGTAAAATTACCCTCATATGCTCCTGTGCTCTTCATTCTTCTGGAGAATTGACGTGCTCAGCCATACAAAAATGCCCTGAGTTACTAAGTAAGCTAAGCTATAGTGAAATGAATAAAAGCTAACAGGAAACCTATTGATCAATATGGAAAAGCTGCTGACAATGTTTTCTCTGCCATTACTGGTAGCCATATACCATGTGGAACAGTTGAATCTCAAGTCATCAGGAAGCTGAATGACATCCCTTGTGGGTTAAATCAAGAAAAAATATTTTTTAAAAAAGTCACACTACATGCACTAATTATTTTACAAATGCCAGGATATACATGCTAGCTATCGACGACTATAACTTGTGAATGGTTTCTTGACCCAATACAGGTGTTAATACCTGTACAATAATCTCAGCAATGCTAAGTACCGGTAAATTTTCTCCAATCAGCTATTGTAAAAGATGTATCTATTTAACATACATTTAAGCTAAAATTATTACTGTCATTTTTGTATCTCGTTGCCATTCTATTCTCATTTCATGCATCTGATGAAGTGAGCTTGAGTCCACAAAAACTGTTCATGGGTATAACCTTTTTGTTTGAGTTTGAAAATTTAAAAACTCAGTATCAACTTAAAATGGAATGAAATAGATTTTTTAAATATATATTTCTATATGGGCTGGAATCCCAAATAACGTGAGTGCAAGGAATTTTGCTCAAGGGGAATTTCCTGAGACCTCATCTGCTCTCCATCTCCCTGTGCTGCCACCATATTCCAAAATCTCTCTGAAGAGTCAGGGACCCTGAACAGGGAGGTGTGAGCTTTGGGGAGGATCAAATTGCTGAAAATTCAAGTGTAGGATTCCAAATAAAGGGATACAGTTTCTCTTGCATGTGAGATAATTTACAATTTAGTAAACAAAAGCTACCATGTATTACAAAAGCTATTTCATATTTGCTACAACACATTTAGAAATATATTCCATAGTAACAAATACACCAAAGCAATCCAAACAAGTTGAAAATGCAGTGGTGGTGTAGAATATTCAGAATGAAAAGATGACACTGAGCAATGTCTGCTTTAGTGGCCTGCTGTTAGAAGAAAAGTTAAATGCCATTGTAGTTTGCCCCTGAAAAGCAAATTATGTGCTAAGTTTTATGTCACTATATATTACACCTGCATGATATAGTACATTAAAATAAGACACATTTGTGGATGAAAGAGAAGGGCATATTCCTTTTTTTGCCTTCCAGGTTTGTTTCAAGCAAATTTGGTTTAGGGAGGATGGAAATATTATAATCTCTTCTATCGGAATCTGCCTATTCACTTCTGGGTGAAATTCATAGCCTTGCTTTTCACATACAGAACCCTAAATGGTTTAGGTCCCATGATCTCAAACAGACTAGTGCAGGATTTAAGAATGGCAGTGAGGTCTTCTTTGTGATTCTGCTGCCCTTGGAGGTCTGGGAAATGGCAGCACATGACAGGGTCTTCTAGGTGGTGGGTCCCAATTTTTTGGAACTGCTTGCAAAAGCACATATTTTTATCTGGCCCTGGGGAATGTTGTTTACTTCTTGCAAATGATTTTATTTTTTTATTCTTACTTTTCCTGTTGACTATATGTATTGTCTATATGTATTGTCTATATGTATTGTGTTGTTTTACTGTGATGTAACTCCAATACTTTGGCCACCTCATGAGAAGAGAAGACTCCCTGGAAAAGACCCTGATGTTGGGAAAGATTGAGAACACAAGGAGAAGGGGATGACAGAGGACGAGATGGTTGGACAGTGTTCTCGAAGCTACAAACATGAGTCTGACCAAACTGAGGGAGGCAGTGGAAGACAGGAGTGCCTAGCGTGCTCTGGTCCATGGGGTCACAAAGAGTCAGACACGACTAAACGACTAAACAACAACAACCAACTGGCCCTAGGACTTTTTGTGTAAGGTGGGTACTACAAGTCCCTAATAAATAAAGAAGATATAATGAAACTAAACTAGGGACTTCCCCTCAAAATGTATTTCTCATAAGGGCCTACAATAAAGTATAGCTGACACTGATCTGGTCGACAACCAGTTATTGATGTCAACTTTCAAAAATATATAAATGTTACAGAACCTAGAATCAGAAAATGAGAACTTTGAGGCACGGAAATTGCAATAAAGAATATGTAAAATCACTCCTGTAGTAATAATTTATGGAAGTCGTTCAGACCAAGCACAATAAAGTCTACTGGCTCTCCAAGGCCCTGGTGTTAATGTAATCTCTTTAGAAGCACAGACTGTCAAATCCATACGATAGAAGGAAAACTGATGGGAGGTGCTCAGTGTGCTTTGAATCAGTCCCGTTCCCCATTTCAGGAATCCACTTCTTTAAAAAATGGTATCTGACTTTGGGCTTGGTACGCTGAAGTAATGTGATGGCTTTGAATTATGAGTAGAATTACAACTTGGTGATGAATGAATAATATTTATTGTTCCCCAGGTCACCACACATACATTCCACTGATGCTTTGAAACCAGTAAGAAAAGAAAAAAAATCCTGCTGCTTTCAAGCTGACTTCAGCTTGAATGCAAAATGCTTTAGGAATGTACTGTCTGCAGAAAAACTGCCCGGCCCCCCTCTGAACCATCATACTTTTAGCTATCATGAGCACCTGCCATTTGTCACACACAGAGCCAATTCCATATAATACTGCAACGCATGCTTCAGATAAACAGCTTTGGCAGGCAATGGGGTACTAGTGGTAATCTACAGCTAACCAAGCAATATCCCAATGGGGAGAGCTGATTTTTTAAATGAGAAAAGCTAAACAAAAGCTGAAACTAAGACACCACACAGTTCACATCAAATTAAAATGCTAATGAAGAGGGTGGCAGGCTGATGTATCTTAGATCAAGTTCTACTTTTCCTTGGTTTTATTTTCTGTCAGGGCTCTTCTATCATAATGTATCAGGCAAAGCATTGTGCTCACATCAAATCAATTCATTAATGAGAAGGGTGGCAGTCTGAAGTAGTCTTGATCAGCTGCTAATTTTGTTTTAGTCGTCTTCCTGTTATATGTGTTCTGCAGTAAGGAAAGGAAACTTTGCATACTTAATAAGGTTTTGGCAGGGAGCAAAGCATTAAAACAGATTCAGGTGAACCAGAGATTAAAAGCATTATGTTTGTAGATGAGTTTTTAGTTAGCTCCTAATAAACTAAATTATTTTTCAGCAAAGTTTATACATTGCTTATTCAAAAGAAGAAGAAGAAGAAGAAGTGGTTTACATAATCATACACAATATTCATTAAAATAACCCAAAAATTAGACTTAAAACAGCTGACAACAAAATTATGAAAATATAAAATCAGTTTTTATAAATAAATATGCATAATAAAATTATATGTCTGGATAGGCTTGCCGAAGCCGATGTTGAAATCAACATAATGACAATGCCTGACTAGCCAGAGAGTTCCAAAGAATAGGCATTGAAAGAGCCATTTCTCATAAGGGAAGAACAAAAATTGCCCCCACACCCACAAAGAAGGCTTGTGAGACAAAGCACTGGGGAGATGGTTATATTGATGAATGTAACAACTTGGAGGAACTGCAACTCAAATAAATAAATCAACCAAATTCAGAAAATATGGGCAAGTCAGGGTCTTAGCTAGTTCAGGTGGGGTAGCATACCTGCATACCCCTGGGCATGTGATACAGCTACAGTCTGTGGCTCCTCAGCAAGGGATGCGGAGGAAATTATTCCCTCTTTGTAGGTGAGCCAAAATGTGCACCCAGACCCTGCTGTCCAACGTTCATCCAAAACATGCATGTCAGGCCCAAAGGGCATAATGCACTGACCCTAAAAGGTGCCCTTAACTGAATAATGCCTTACTGTACCTAACATTTTCCTCCCCTACTTCCTTACCTGCCCGATACCCAAAGAGCAACCAAACCAAACCAAACCAAACCAAACCAAACCAAACCAAACCAAACCAAACCACTCCACTCCTGAATGCCAATTAAATTCTTCCCAACAGTGTGGAATAGGTGAAAAGCATATCCAGCCAATTATTGCAGATGATTAAGAAGAATGCATGCTGCCTATAAGAGAAGAGGGAGGGAGCAACAAAAACACAAGGTGGAAGAACTCAGGCTTATAAAGCCACGCTCCACCCCCCTTCTCACTGACCCTCGGGCCCTCATGTGGTCCTCCCCTAAATACCTTTCAATCTCCTGCAACTTAATTTAGGAAGAGGGGTGTGGGCAAACAAGTTCATATGACAAGAGCAGAAATCATGTTCTGTGGCACTTACAAAACTGCCAGTTTCATCCTTTTGTGGTATGAAGTCTTCACAGCACATTATGGATGCCATCATGGGAGAGTTCATATATTCCTGGATTTGCTCCCCTGTGACACCTTGCCACACTACTATGCGGCATGATCAATGCTGGCAATGTGTTTACGTGCCATGTGAGCATTGCTCAGGACTGTCCCAGGACTACGGACATTACAAGAAGAGAGATCTTTGCAAATTGCTACATAAAATGACTTGATGGCCTACCCATCCCTATTTTCTACATTAATATTCCTTTGAGTGTTATCACGTTGGTAGATCTGTTTAAAAGAATACAGTGGTACCTCGGGTTAAGAACCCATTTCGTTCTGGAGGTCCATTCTTAACCTAAAACTGTTCTTAACCTGAGGTACCACTTTAGCTAATGGGGCCTCCCACTGCTGCTGCGCTGCCACCACGCGATTTCTGTTCTTATCCTGAAGCAAAGTTCTAAACCCGAGGTACTATTTCTGGGTTAGCAAAGTCTGTAACCTGAAACGTCTGTAACCTGAAGTGTCTGTAACCTGAGGTACCACTGTATGTGTCTTAACATGCTATGTTGGGTTTAAAATGGAGTTCAGATGTTGGTAAGAGCCCTTGAACGCAACAATATTGGAAAGTCAAAGAACAGAAGATACAATGTTTCTTCAGTTAGTTTTCTTCTTTTTTCTTCTTTGGATTTATCACAAAAGGGGGTCAAGCCCTGTGGGAAGGGATTTAGGATGTTTTCATACTTGTTGAAAAATTACCAATGGCAGCCACTTTGTCAATTCATTAATCTTTCCCTCTCCAGCTGTTAAGGAATCCCCATTTATACTAGGTGACGCAACCTTGCAGGAAAGAACATTCCCCACTTGTCTAGCCCTTATTTATATAGTTATATGAATGGATTGTATGGAGGTTCACCTGATGAAGAGCAGTCAGTGTAGACAATGCTGAGCTAGATGGACCAATGGTCTGACTTGGTATAAGACAGCTGTCTATCTTCCTATGTGTAGTGCATCTGTTTCAAACCGGACACAACAAATATAAATGCCATTGCAAATCCATCTTCATACGTAGACCTCAATCAAATTTGTTTAAAATAAAAAAGTTTTCACATTTCTTTTAAAAATGTTCCAAAGTCATTCACAAGACTGACAAATTTTCTGGAAGAAAAAGGAAAAGAAGATCAAAGGATTTGGAATATGTTTCTTAACGATCTCAGGGTTGTGTGTAAAAAAAAAAGGTGGCTTATGATATGAAACTTTAAAATTTACTGAAGCGTGAATGAAAGGAGATTGTATTTTGGGGGTAACAGTACTAACTTAAGTTCCTAGCAATCTCCTGTTTTCTCACTGCAATTTATACCCCACTCCTTTCCTAATGAACTTCAGGATGACCCTTATAAACTGTTTGGAAAGCTAGTAAATATTTTCCCCCCAGACATAGGTTGCCTTAGGGACTATAGGAAGAAATGGATGAGCCTGACATTTCTATAGATCACAAGTACTACACATCTTACTCCCCCACCCTGACATATAAAGGTGTGTTCCTTGATAGAAGATAAACTCCCATAATTGTTTGTTTGTTTGTGTATGTCAACAGCTTTCAATTTGTGTACACATATTGAACTAAGTTGGTGACATCCATAATTCTAATGAAAAACTGCCTGCTTCAGAAATATAGGTTTTGATGAATTTTATATGATCCCTTTAAAGTTTCTCTAATGCATATTTCAAGGGATGTTTTAATACTATAAGTTTTAGAGCAACTCATAACTGATGATTGAGACTTTTCCAGTGCTTTCCTCCATTGAAATCCAGCTTTCAAATTGTGTTTTCAAATATATAGTAGTTCTGAATGAAACAACAGGTAGAATATGAGATTGGAAATCACTTTGGTATTGTTGTTAATGCTGAATTAAAACCCGAGCCAAGGAAAACTCCTCTAACAGTGGGTGAGATTCAGTGATGCACCATGATGAACATTTAGTGTGTGCCAGCATTTTAGCTTGCCAGACAGACTGATCCACCCTCTCCTTCCCCTGTGCGCTGTTATGGGGGTTCTCCTGACCCCTCCTGAACCAATTTTGGAGAGCATGTAGAGGGAGGTGAAGGGGGAAATCACCATTGAACAACAGGAAATCCTTATGCAGGGCTTCTTCTGACAAGGCTCATTAGGTGAATCCAGCCCAATATCAGTTGTAGTGAGGAAAAAAGGCCAAATTTTGGTGAGAGCTGTTCAGCATAGACAAATGGCTTTAGGCAGCATGCTCACAAATAATTAAATTGTAGCAATAACACAAAACAGAGCTCACATAGCTGCATTTATAAATGTCCACAAGAGAATTTTGATCCTAAACTATTAACAATTTGATCTTTAGATAAAACACTCAAAGGATTTGTAACCTTTAATGGATGAAGAAATTCTACTACTCCCTGTATGTTGCCTGCGTTTGTTATTTGTCACCAACAGTCAATAATAAGGAGTCTGACATCAGCTTCACAGCATATTGTTCTGAGCTAATTCCACTAGAAGATAAGCCTGCCTTAAGACGCAAAGCGCTTTTTCATCCTACAATATGAACATTTAATATTTGAAAATATTACTTCAGATGAAACCATTATACACAATTGTTGCAGCTTCATGAGTGTCTCATTTAAATTTCTTAATTATTGCCAGCAACATTGTCAATAGTATAACATTTTCAAGAGATTAGCTTTTTACAATGAGAGCCTTTGTGCCAGTCAGAAAATCCTCATAGGGTTTCATCTATTTTGCATTACTAAATGACCTAAGCACAATGTGCATAGATATCCCCACCTCCCCAAAAATACATTTAAATACCATAATATAATACTGAGGGTGGGAATGAAATTAAAAGGGAAAAGCAGCAATTCCATATAAAGGTATGTTTCCTGGTCATTTTCAGGACACTAATATTATACTATTCATGGTATGCTAGTTTTAAATCATCATTATCATCACCTTCACCTGAATCTAAGGCTGGGGTAGAGAACCTGTAGACCTCCAGATGTTGTTGGACTCTAACTCTCATCAGCTACAGTCAGCATGGCCTGTGGTCAGGGATGATTGGAACTGTAGTCTAGCAACATCTGGAGGGCAGTGGTGTGCAGTGAAATTTTTCATAGGGGAACAGTTAGGGCTGTATGTAGAGTTGAGGACCCCAAGGGTCATCTATTCCAGTCACCTGCAAGGCAGGAATCTCCACTCAAGGATCCCTGGCAGATGCCTAAAAACCTTCAATAGTGGAAAGTCCCCTGGCCGGTCAAGTTGCCAGTTCCTAGCAGCTTGCAAAAAGAAGAAAACTTTGGCTTGGCTTTGCTTTTTGAAAAAGACAACCCCAAGCAGAAGGGTGGATTCCCCTCTCCCATTGAAAAACCATTTTTAACACACACCCCTTTCTTCATCTCCCTTTCTTCCTGTTGCTGCTATTGTATGTTGCTACTGATCCTTCAGGTTCTGGCAGGCTGGGGCTGGGGGTTTATTTTAATAAACACACTTTCAAAACAGACGCACACACACAGTGGCTGAAGAAGAGGAGGGAGATACTAAGGTTGCAGGGATATTATCTTCCACCCCCGCACACCCTATAGGCACTTCCGGCTTTCCGACTGCTCTTCCTTAAAAAATGAAGGAGAAGGGGCTGCAGTTCTTGTTCAAACAGCCACTTCCTGCTCATGCGTGTGTATTGCTCTGCAGGGTCATTGCAGCCTTTACGGAGCTAATCAGACAGAGAGGGGGAGAGAGAGAAGTGCATGCACACACATACACAGAGCCTGGAGACACTGGCTAAGCAGGTACACTGAAAAGTCCTAACAGGGTACATTAAGGGGACTAGGCTAGTCCCACTGGTCCATGGACTGCATGCCACTGCTAGAGGGCCATCGGTTCCCACTCATGACCTAAGGCAAATGGCTGTGTCCTGTACCAAAGACATCTTATCAACCACTACGCAGCATTCCTTTTCCAGTACAGGATTTATTTATATTTATTTTGACTGCTCTTTCAAAGAAGATATGTAGACATATCTTCTGCTCTGAGCTTGTCCTCCTTCGGGGGTAGTGGAGGAAGGGCAAGCATTTTGCTTTACTTTGAAGTGTTAGTGTGTGCAGGAGATGAAAGCAGCTGCATCATTGTCTTTGATGTTTTTGATACTGAATTTTCTCATTTGATTTTTTTCTTTGTAGACATTCACAAAGTAGATTTACTTCTTCAGTCAACTTCACACTCTATTTTCACTAGGTACTTATCCTGTAAAGTATCCAGATATTGCAATTAAAAAAAAGTTTGCTTTCCCACTTCACCCTCTCTCTATCTTTCTCTCTCCCACACCCCCACACTCACTCCCACACCATGGTACTCTTATCACATCCAGAGAGAGAACCTTGTTATTTTCGTTTCCTCTGTTTTTGACAGTGGCTTTGTTATTCATTATCAACTGAGCATAAGTCCATTCTTGTTCAGTATAGAGACGTAATTTACAATACACTGTATGCATAACTGATTGAACACAGTGATCACACACTTGGTTTAAAATATATATTTTGTCAAGAACCACATCAGTATGAGGGCTAAGTCATGAATATACTGCCAAGTGAGTTTTTAATGGGACTAATGGGGCAACAAGGATTGCCGTACTTCCACTCTAATCCCCCCCAATAAGGACATGCTAGGTTTAATATTAATGGTGTATTTGATTGTGCCCTTTATATCGGGGGCACTATGTGGGTACGTCATTTAGACTACTTGTATTATTTTAATTTAAAACATTGATGAGCATTAAAGTTCTGAGGCATATTTAGAGCTCCTCTTTTCCATGTAGACACAGTTATGTGGAAAAGCAGCATACAAATTAAAATAATAGTGGAGAAAGCATGGGTGAGATTCATATGGAAGACAGGAAGTTGGGAAGGAAGCAGTGACTGTGGAAGTAGCAAAAAGGCTGGAAAGGATTTCCTGAAAAGGCACTCATCCCACCCCCCCTCTCCTGGCTCTACTATCACTCACTCTAGAATTCCCCCTCACACAGGTTCTCTTTTCTATCATTCACAGAGAAAAACTCTCTCTGTGTGGCAAGGGATAGGAGTACAGTTCTTGCACTAGAATTGTCTTCTCTTTTCAGCATTCCCTTCTCATCCCCAGCTACGATTTTGCTCTTGGCTGCTAACTTCCATCTTTTTGATGGAAGAACTGATGGCAGGCCAAACATGCCTGCATCGTAAGAAATGTAGACACACATACTGTATGCCTTCCTGCTATTTTTCATTAATACTCAGTAGCTAAGGAGTTTAAATAATTTTTGATTGCTTCCTCTGGATTGCTTTTTACCCTAGGTTACTTTGAAGAGTTACTCTTTTCCCTTTGATCTTGTTAATTAAAAATGGTTACCTTTACAATTATTTGACCTTTCAGTGTAAGACACTGCACTATTAGTTAACTCAATAACCTTTTAAAGTAAAACGATGCCCGGAGGTAGAAATTCTAGCTTTCACACTTTGTAGGCACCTGGAATTACAGCTGGTTTTCTATTTCCAAACATTAAGAATAGATATTAGTGTTACCATGCCAATTTACAAGCTGTATTAATGCTACTTCTTAATGTTATTATCCCAACTTTGCTTAACTATTCAATGCATCATTAAAATCCTTTATCTGAGAGGCTGAAGCCCCTCTGAAGCCTCTCTTATTTTACAATAAATGTCTATCACTTAGATGTCCTGTAAAATTTCACCATGGAGTCATGAAGCTACTTTTCCCTGGGCTCAGACCATGGTCCTAGATTAAGTCAGGGTGCTGTTCATGTGCACAGGTTTTCTGCAATGTTCGCGTGGCAACATTGTCATCAAAGTGTCTGTAACTTTTTAATTTGTTTCTTTTAATTGGAATTTCTCCTTAGTGCAGAAAATCTTGTAACCTGCTATATACCTGCAGTTACTGTTGCCGTGAAAGCTTGTTAGCATGTTTCCATTTTCATTTTGGTGGATGGCTTGCCACACCCCTACTTCCATTTTCTCTTCAGTTGAACACAACCAAGTCACTTTGTTTATGGAAGCCCTATTTCCACCAATTGTTCCCTGCTGAATGCACATTTGAATTTCAACAATCTGCTTAGGAGGAGCTGCTTTCACAATATCTTAATACACATTGGGGAATTAACCTGGAGAGTGTAACTGCAGTACATATACTGGGCTTTCTTTCTTTCCTTCCTTCCTTCCTTCCTTCCTTCCTTCCTTCCTTCCTTCCTTTCTTTCTTAGCAATAAATTATCTGGGGAGGAAAGGAAATGTACAGACCCTAATGTGTCAATCACCCCCAAAGAAAAATCATATCAGAACAAGCCATACTGTTTCTGGAAGCACCATGATACAACTACATGATGCACCAGCCCTAACATTCCACAAAGCAATATTCTACCACCAAAACAAAAAACAACGGTGAAACAGTATGCAATGCTTTCTGGCATCCCTACTAACTTTATTATGAACCACACAGAACCTTTGATGGATCATGTTTATTATTTCTGTCCCGTTATTTTAATGAATGGAATGAATGAAGTTGTACATACAAAGGTTCTGTATGCATGACTGGGAATCTGGATACTTTCCTGTTCACAGTTGCATCAAAAACCCATTTGTGTACAGCAATATACATGTATCCATAGCTTCTCCCAAATGCTTAGCCACCAGGTGTCATTCCTCCAGCATGCAGTTAATGTAGGTAGCTTGATAGACAGAAATGGTTCAAAGTTTCCCCAGTCTGGTTTGTTCTGCATTAAATAGCACACTAACATTATAACTGAAATTATACCTTTCTATTTGTATACACAGCAGAACTGCTAAGTGAGATTCACAAGCAGGTACGCACTCATATGTTAATATAAACATGAGATGCTGGGTTTACCCTGACCCAGAGTGAAATTAAACAAAGATTGTCATATATTGGTAGGATATTGTGCAAAATTGACCACTTGAAAGGGATTCTTAAAAAAATACACACATACCTCACACTTAACAGTTTTTATCAAGCTGCTTTAGAATGAAAACAGTTTATTGCTTCATCTAATACAGCATTGCCTAGTCTAACAGGCAGTGGGACAGTGCTCAGACCAGAGATATGCATGACTGGAATGGGCTTTGCATTTACATTATTTTTATTGACATGGAAAGAAAATTTGAATCTTTTTGCCACTTATTTTAGAAAATAATTATGAACCTGGATTAGAACCCTGGTCCTTCTTCCCCAACTTGCCTAGAGTAACCAGCAACACCCAAGGGGCAAAAATATAAACACTGCTAACTGATATGTAAATTGAGATGATTTACAAAAAGATGCTATTTGGTTTTTTGCTTGAGGAAAAGTTACTCTTCAGAGTCATTCTTATCTTCTTGAATTCTAAGGTCCCAGGTACACCACCCCCTTTATAATGAAGCTGCTCCATGAAAATAATAACTTCTGTATGAGAGAGCCTCCATTGTAATTGGCTTGAAAATAAGCCATGTATCAAATTGACAGAAACTTTTATCCACATGTAAGTTTTTTATATACAATTTTAAAGTTGGTAGAAAATGGATCTTGCATGGGGAGAAGGAACAAATTGACTCCTTATTCAATTTGCCACTTGCTTCTGTTAGCATGGTGGGAAATTCCAAGAGGTTGTTTTGTATATAAGGCACAGCACACTATTTTTGATTCACAAATGCAAATATCTGAAAGTCTGCCTACATCCCAACAGACCATATTGGGTGTTAAGACTGGCAGTGGATGCTTTCTTGGATAGTTTTGTCACCTTTGGAACTCCCGCCTGGAAACCTATGTCCCCACTGTGGAAGGATGTGTGGATCCAGAATTGGCCTCCATAGTCACTTATGGACTCACTGTTAAATCCGTGTTTATGTCTTACTCAGCCAATTTAACAGTGAGTGGAGATGAGTGATCGAGGAAGAGGAAGAGGAAGAGGAAGAAGAAGAAGAAGAAGAAGAAGAAGAAGAAGAAGAAGAAGAAGAAAGCTTCCATCTTGGAATTCATTGAGTCCTCAAGTAGCTATCTGGCAAAGCTTTTCCAAGTGGCGAATGGGCTTCTGTTGCCCTGAAACTCTCAGAGGCCTGCTGTAACAACTTTGCAAGGCAATTTAGAGATGAAATTGCTGAGACTTAGGCAGACTTGAATACCACAGGTAGAACAAGTCCAATGGAGCTGTCTAGAGTACTTTCTGTTCCTTAATACTAAGAGTTCAGTACCAGTGCTCAGGAGGGGATTTTCCAGCAACTGAAAGGGCCAGGAGTTATCCGCCTTTCTATGCTTTATGCTTCATATTCTCATCTAACAACAACAGCAACAAACCCATTAAACTGCATTTTTGGTATCCCTTTTATTACCAATCTGAATTCAAAAGAAAGCCCTGCTCCTTGGTGAGAAATGTATATAACCTTTACAACATATAAATAACTAATAAATTTATTATGGCACGGACTGCTGTGGACATCATAAAGTGCTATCTTAAATTGTAAGTGTATACACACATACATACCCACATATACAAAAATGATGGTGGCGAGAACAGTAAGGTCAGAAGAAAACTAAGAAAACTATTACTCTGGTCGTCTGTATTCACTGACTGAAAGCCAATTTGGAACTAATCTTATTCGTCCTCTCACATTTCTGACACATGACATGTATTACAATGTAATTTCTCTCTGAATGTAGAGCGCTGCGGCAGCTCTTGAAAATCCACCCCCATTTTATGTCACTGGGTGCCACTGGAACCTTCTTTAGAAGAAGTACCAAGTGCCTGATGACTGACCTTGCCCAACAGAGGCCCTTCTCCATGTGCCTTGCACTGGGTGAAGAGAGAAGGGAAAATTTCCTTGAGCAAGTGTAAATCCTTGTGCTGACATAACACGTTAGTAGGACAGTACACTTGGTATTGTATATCATTTTAAATTTGGCTTTTTGTTTATTTTATCTGTTTGTATTTTGTTTGGTTGTTAAGGTGCTTTAAGTTCTTTAAACATTGTTAAGACTCTTATTTTCATTATTCAACTTAGCTTAAAGGACAGAATATGAGCTTCTGTCAGGATCTTTTTATAAATGTTCCAAAATACTCACAAAAAGACAGCAAAGTTGTGTTTGGGGATCTAAAAGTGAATCCTGCAATTGTAAAGTCTGCAATTGTACAGTCTACTATTGCTGATTGAAAAGGTGTCTGGAACAGTGTTAAATAACACTTTTGGGGTTAAATACTACAGTTTCTAAGCAAAGAGCCCAGGAAAAGAGCCAAGAGTAGTTGATTTCCCACAATACATCACTCCGACCATCTGTGTGAGAGATAATGTTCTTTTAAAAGAAGACACAATTACTGAGGAAGAGAGTTCTGGAAAGAGTACTGATTTATATTTTGTTATATGTATTCATGGCATTCTCAAAAGCCCTTCCCAACAGATGATAGGACAAAGCACTGGTATGTGACTATGTATGAAAAAATAAACACATATACATAAATTCAGTGCATTTATGTCTGCCTATTAAAAGGTTTTTGCTTACTTTCCCCCCAGGTCCACTTTCAATCATTTTAAATAGCTTACACATTGAGGAATGATGATAGATGAAGAATCCCAGAGCTCCCATACATCTGGGTGTCATGTGACTGTGTGCTGGCTGCCCATGTGTTACCAAGCCAAGTTCAAGATGTTTGAATTGACATACAAAGTTGTCTATACAGCTTGTGACCTAGATCCTTGACAGAGCACTTATCCCCATATAGACTTGACCATACTTTAAAAGACAAGATGGCCTTTTCACAGTGCCATCTTGACCTGAAATTTGATATGTGGTAACACAAGAGAGAACATGCTCAATAGTGACATCCTGATTGTGGAATTCTCTAATATCCTAAATAAGACTGGCAATAACAATGACATGGATGTTTTGGCAACAGCTAAAGATCTATCTACACAGATCTCTAGGTGAACTGTTGGCTGATTTCTGGTTGTTGTTTTTTACTGAATTATTATTATTGATGGTGTTTTATTATTTGGTGGTTTTATTATGCATTAGGTTTGAATGTATTTTGATTGTAACCTGCTCTGAGCTTGTTTTTAGTAATAAAGAGAATACTAGAAATATATAAAAGAAAAATAAAAGCTGAAAACCATTGGGGAAGGTGGCATCTGTCAATGTCAGTATTTTCTATTCTTATTGGGAATTGCTCCTCAAATTTCAGGTCTTTCCTAATGCTGCCATGTACGATCCTCTATTAGCTTGAGATGCCAGACGTAGTATGTTGGCATTTCTATAAGCAAAACATTTGCTACATCACTGAGCTATGGTCTTTCCATTACGGGAAGAAAATCACATTTGGTGAGTAGTCTCATGTTTTATTTGATGTAAGTATGACAACTTCTTTAATCCTATTCTAAAAAAAGAAGGAACCATAATGCCTCTCTGTCCTGGCCATCTGCATAGTTGGCACTACTGCATCACATGTTAAAAAGGTGACAAAGGATGTAAAAAGAATCACCTTTCAATCTTTTAAAAATATTTCTGACTGATGCAAAAAAAGTTAATTTAAATAATTATAAATATGTAGCACATTAATGCACAATATTTTTCATTTAAAAAACTTGCTAATGCATACAATTTGTAAATTTGTAGCACTTGAGTGCTATTTTGTAAAAAAAATGGGAAAGAAAAGAAAGCTACATATTTGCACTTTCTAGTGAGAAAAAAAATTGCTGCAGGATATTTGCTTGAATATAGAGTAGTTTAATAAAAAAATAGATTTTCCCAAAAAAGATACAAAATATTAATACTATAAATTAGTACTTACAGTAGTACAAATTATGTTTTCTGTTTAGCATGTGCATGTGTCTATACAAAGGAAAGATAAAGGATACAACAAAGTTTTCCCAGCACCTTTCTCATATTTCTTGGGGCCATAAGTGAGCTGTGGTTTCTGTAGTGCTTGCATGACCTCAAGCAGAACTGCCAAGAGAATGACATAGGACAGGATGGATAAAAGGGATAGAACACAAAAACAGTGAATCAAAACAACTGTGAAATGGCAGCATTTTTGCTTTTCTGTCATTTGGTAAGAGCACCTCAGGCTTTGGTGACAGGAAAGGCTAGCAGGGCATCAGGCTTACATGGATGTGTGCTCTGTCAACCCCAGCTACAGAAATGACCAGAGTGCTTCTGCCTCACACAGTGGTGGTGGAAGATTCTAGGAGTTATGCATGTTAGAAATCTACAGCTGAGCAAGAACAAAGTGAAGCCATTCAAGTGAATCACCCATGAAAGGCTAGGGCATTGTTTGCAATACTTTGAAGTTATTCATTCCCGGTTCCTTCACCCGCCCCTGCCTCCTTTACAATCTGATGAGAAAAGCTGTAAGTGATCTTGTGATTGTGGAGGACCAAAAACTCGGCTGATGTAAGCCCACCATTCAGTTTCCACTGAGAGAGGTTTGGCTTTGTGCTTCCTAGCAATTTCCGAAGTCAGACTTCAGCTGCAGTGTTTCCCATTTGCAGCATATTACAGAAAAGAGGCCTGAAGTGTTGGATAATTACCAGAATTTTGCACAAGATTACAAATTACATAGACTGAATTTGTTTGTTTTAGCCATCTTCAGATCATTTGTTTCTTGTTGCACATTTGTGAACTTGTTGGAAACTTTCATCACCATTTTCCTTAAAAGAAAGAAAAGAAAGGAACAGAGTTGCTGCCAAAAACCAGTTAGCTTGTATAATCACAGCACACCGTGCAGTATTTCCTCTTTTATTTTCTTCTACAAAACCGTAAACTGTATAATGTTTCCTCTTACAGTGGTATGAACCTGGCATTTTTAAACAGCCCTGGATTAGCTTTTTCTGTGTGCTCATGAAGCATTAAAGCTTTACTGTACAAAGCAGCTTGCTCTGACCTCTGCTAGGGAAAATAGAATAACTTCAAGCATGCCCTCTTCCCTAATAGATTTTTCCATTTGTAATTCCCTTTACAAATCCCTCCCCTGTTACTACCATGGCTAAGCCTTGCCTGCTAGTCAATGCCTTGCTGGATCACTAGGTCACATCTTGAGCGTTTATGATGCCATAGAGATAATTGGATCAATCACATCAGGCTTGTCTTTTATTCTCTTATTTGCTTTGGAATTTGCTTCAAGCTATCTTGTCAACAGCAGGGCAAAAAAGTGTACTGTTAGCCAAACACAAGCAACCAAATAAATCACAAATGCATTTTCCCCTATACCTGCTTACCTGGGAGCAAGCCCCAGTTATCTCAATGGGGCTTACTTCTGAATAGACATGTATACAGCATGATTCTCAAATTATTCTAATTTCGTTTTCCTTCTCTGTCTAATAGCAACTACTTTTTTCTTTCTCTCATCTGCTTGATCCTGGAGAGAATCCCCTTCTGCCCACTACTCCTCAGCAGGCAACTCCCTCAGGCAGCTCTGAGCAATAAGGTCTTTTTGAACTTCACTCCCTACCCATGTGCACAAAATAGATGGAACGTGTTTCTAAAGGAGTTCTTCCTGGTGGTAATTTGTCTTCACAGCTGTTGCCTTTTAAAAAGAATGTTGTCGGTAGATGTAGTCCTCCTTCTCATATTTTCTCTAAATCCCAAGGGCTACCTAGAAAGTAGCTTCAGACAAAGCAGATGTGCAATATAAGAACCATAGAGGTTATCATCATAGCAAGTGGTCAGTGTATTCACTTGGTATTTGTGAGGCAACTGAATCTGTCATGCTTTACTGAACATACTGGGCAGAGTATGTGTCTCTTTGTTCCTACTCTATGGTGGTCCACAGAGCTCTACAACACCGATGAGTAACCTGCATCTTTACAGATGTTGTTGGACTACAACTCCCACAATCCCTGAGTATTGGCCATGGTAGCTGAGGCTGATGGGAGCTGGAGTCCTACAAGATCAGAGAGCCACAGGTCCTGCCTCTGTGCTCTAAGTCATATGGACAGGGTGATAATTCTCAAAGGGCCAAACTAGATGGGACATGTGTCTTTAACTATGAAGCACGTTTTTGTTTTTTTAAAAATGCAAATAAGTAGCTAAATTGAAGCATGTGGAGAGGAAGTATGAGCAGATGACATGGTGAATTGGTGCCCCAGAGCTGCTGTCTAAACACTGGAGTCAGTTTACAAGGGTGGTGCATACATGCAGAACAAATCTGGCACTCCCCTCAGTACATCTGCCCAGCCCTGACCTTGTTGCTATCATCCTGACCTCCTGAAGACAGCTCTGTGGCACCACTCCACTGCACCAATGGCTCCTGGGAGGAAGAGTAATACATTTCTCCTCTAGTTCTTACACAAATTGTTCCACTGAAGCTGCTATTTGTATTGTAAGCTGATGGCTTTGTTCCTGATAATCACCACTGTTGCTGCTATGTGCATATTAACTGAAAATATGTATTTACTGTTATATGTAGTTTAGCCCAGATATGCATATCAAAACTACCATCCAGATTGGTGGATTGGTGGGAGGGACTTAACAGAGTATGCTGAACTGAAATCCAGTTTAGGCTGTGAGAACATTATGTATAGAATATCTTACAGTGCTTCTAGAAGATAATAATAATAATAATAATAATAATAATAATAATAATAATAATAATAATTTATTATTTATACCCCGCCCATCTGGCTGGGCCTCCCCAGCCACTCTGGGCGGCTTCCATAGAAACCAAAAATACAGTAAAATAACACACGTTAAAAACTTCCCTGAACAGGGCTGCCTTAAGATGTCTTCTGAATGTCAGGTAGTTGTTTATCGCTTTGACATCTGCTGGAAGGGCGTTCCACAGGGCGGGCGCCACTACCGAGAAGGCCCTCTGCCTGGTTCCCTGTAGCTTTGCTTCTCGCAATGAGGGAACCGCCAGAAGGCCCTCGGCGCTGGACCTCAGCGTCCGGGCAGAATGATGGGGGTGGAGACGCTCCTTCAGGTATACTGGACCAAGGCCGTTTAGGGCTTTAAAGGTCAGCACCAACACTTTGAATTGTGCTCAGAAACGTACTGGGAGCCAATGTAGGTCTTTCAAGACTGGTGTTATATGGTCTTGGCGGCCGCCCCCAGTCACCAGTCTAGCTTCCGCATTCTGGATTAGTTGTAGTTTCCGAGTCACCGTCAAAGGTAGCCCCACGTAGAGTGCATTGCAGTAGTCCAAGCGGGAGATAACCAGAGCATGCACCACTCTGGCGAGACAGTCCGCAGGCAGAAAGGGTCTCAGCCTACGTACCAGATGGAGCTGGTAAACAGCTGCCCTGTACACAGATTTGACCTGTGCCTCCATGGACAGCTGTGAGTCCAAAATGACTCCCAGGCTGCGCACCTGGTCCTTCAGGGGCACAGTTACCCCATTCAGGACCAGGGAATCCTCCACACCTGCCCGCCTCCTGTCCCCCCAAAACAGCACTTCTGTCTTGTCAGGATTCAACCTCAATCTGTTAGCTGCCATCCATCCTCCAACCGCCTCCAGATACTCACACAGGACCTTCACCGCCCTCACTGGTTATGATTTAAAAGAGAGGTAGAGCTGGGTATCATTCGCATACTGATGAACACCCAGCCCAAACCTCCTGATGATCTCTCCCAGCGGCTGCATGTAAATGTTGAAAAGCATGGGGGAAAGGACAGAACCCTGAGGCACCCCACAAGTGAGAGCCCAGGGGTCTGAACACTCATCCCCCACCACCACTTTCTGAACACGGCCCAGGAGGAAGGAGCGGAACCACTGTATGACAGTGCCTCCAGCTCCCAGCCCCTCAAGACGGTCCAGAAGGGTGTTATGGTCGATGGTATCAAACGCCGCTGAGAGATCCAGCAGAACTAGTTAACAGCTCTCACCTTTGTCCCTAGCCCGCCGGAGATCATCAACCAGTGCGACCAAGGCAGTTTCAGTCCCATGATGAGGCCTGAATCCCGACTGGAAGGGATCCAAATGGTCCGCTTCTTCCAGGCGTGCCTGGAGTTGTTCGGCAACCGCTCGCTCAATCACCTTGCCCAAGAATGGAAGATTTGAGACTGGGCGATAGTTGGCCATCGTGGCTGCATCTAAAGATGGTTTTTTAAGAAGCGGTTTAATAACCGCCTCTTTCAGCGGGTCTGGGAAGGCTCCCTCATGGAGGGAAGCATTCACCACCCCACGAAGCCCATCACCCAGTCCTTCCCGGCTAGCTTTTATAAGCCAGGATGGGCAAGGATCCAGGAGACAGGTGGTTGGTTTCACTCGTCCAAGCAGCCTGTCCACATCCTCGGAGGTAACAGATTGGAATTGATCCCACTCAACTTGACTAGACAGAACTCTAGCACTCTCCCGCCCCGGCCCTGCTCCCACGGTGGAGTCTACTTCTTCCCGAATCTGAGCGATTTTATCTGCAAAAAACTTTGCAAAATCATTGCAGGAGAACATGTGGCCCGTACTGAAGATACCCACCTAACATCTAATAATAGCACTAAACACTTCCATCTAGGTAACTAGCAATGAAAGAAGGAAGGAGGGAAGGAAGGAAGGGAAGAACATGAATCTTTTGACTGAAATACTGAAATACAGTGAGACCGGGTATCAGCAAAAACAGCACTCCCATGATGCTGCGCATCATGCCATGTATTAATTTCCCCACCCACCAGGAAATAATATGGAACAGGGATAAAAAAATACATACATGTGATATTATAACTTGGAGAAGTACATATGAGACAATAACTAAAGGAGGGAAGAGCTACGGCTTATAAGCAGACCACAAGTTTTGCATGTAGAATGGATTAGTTAAAAGATTTCAAGTAGAAAACAATAATAGATGGACAAAGGGTCTGCCTCAAAACAAGGTAGCTTCATATGAATTAGGGATGATACTTCAGTAGCTTTGCATGACTCATTGAATAATTGCCTGTTTTAATGGAGGACAGTTAAAAAAACAAAACTCTAAGCAACATTTCCCAATGATATATGTGATAATTTCCCTTCCATATAAACAGAACAAAGTCTTCCTTGGCTCTACACATCACTGTTATTGTGTGGGGAATGTGTGAACTAAGCTGTGCTCAGAAAATGCCTCTGTTAGGATCAATTTCTGTGCACATGGTGGTATTTTCACCTGCTTCCAAAATCACAAAAATTCTGGTTTTAGCACTGTGCCAGCCAGTACACACTCCCCACCCATCACCTCAAACTGAATGTTTGCCATATTTATTGTATTGGAACAGTTCAGGTAGAGCTGGAACAGAAAATCTAGAATGGGTATAGAGTCTTCTGATGTGTATGATGCTGAAAAACACTTTAAATAGCTGCTAAACCTCAACCTCTGAAAGTATGTACAATTCCAAATATATTTAAACATAAAAACAGTTACAACAGGTTCCATTTGAATCTGGATTAACAGAGAAACTACATTAAATTGTTTTAGAATTGGTCCAGTGATGGAAGAAAGTACTCTGAAACTTTGGAAACAAATATTTAGCCGTTTTAGAAAGTAATCTATTGGAAATAAGTTTGCCATCTCCATAAATGGGGTGACAGACAGGAGCATGTGATTTGGGTTATTTGCAGGGGAAAATGTCACTTTAATGCAAAACATCCCACAAATCATGCATTATCCACACAGTAATATATTCACTGCATCTGACATTTACATTAATTGGAGATAATGAAGAAAATATTTTTGTTGTTTGTTGGAGGAAGCTAAATGGGCTGGAAACACAGATAAATTAAACAATGAGTACATTCACTGTACACCTGTTCAGAGTGCTATTGGCAGCTTGAGATTTTTATTAGGTGAATGCATAGCAATATAAGAATAAACATCCATTTTTACACTCACAGGATAAAAGTAAACAGTTGATGCTTTGTGTGCGGTGGCTGCTTTAACCAGAGCAATGACAAATGCTTAACTAGCCCCCAAACGCCTCCACTTAGTCATGGCTTCTAGTTTTATTAATTATTTACAGTTTGCTAGGTGCAAAGCTAGTGGAAAATGCCTTCCTTAGCTGTTTGATCGACAGTATAATTATACTGTGTTTTTGTTTTAAGCACTGTTACGCAGAATCATAATGCCATAAAAAGTAAATAGGAATTTTACGAGCTTTTAACTTTGACAAGGTCATGCTGAAGCGCACCAGAGAGGTGGCGTGAAAAACCATAGCCATTATCATCCATGTTTTCTAAGTACAGCTGCACCTCCAATTGGATTTAGATAAGGATGCAAACTTACTAGGCAATCCTCACTGCAAGCTTTTATACAACAGCACATGCACATATTGTTTAGACAAACACAATTGATGCATCTATTATAAACCTTTCTCTATATTATTTTATTCCTTAGTGGATATTCCTAGAGAACCAGGTTGCAAAATTGTGTGAATCTGAAATTAATCCTGGATTAGAATTCACACAAATCTGATCCTTTATGCAGCTCTCCTGCTGTGCTAACTTAGGGGAGTCCTTCAGAGCATGCAGGTTAACTATTGGGCCTTGCCTTGGGAACCTAGGGTATGAGCAGAGGTTTCATTATTTTCCTTTCTTCCATAGTCCTGACAAAAAATCGCCTCTCCTAAAATGCTATTTGCATTTCAAGGGAGGCCACCATTTGTGCTAAAGGCAGCTTTCCTTGAAATGCAAATAACACCTTTGGAAATGCTTTTCTGTTGAGACCATGCTAACCCCTCCAATTCCAAGGCTGCTGAGGTTGTGCATGGCAAAATATTTGCATGTTAATTGTATTCACAGAATGTCACATCTTGTTTTGCCTTTAGATAGTGCAGATTACATCAGGACCCTGGACAGGGCACAACCAGAGCAGAGGCAATCCTAAAACAAAGATGTACAAGCAAAGCACACACACCACAATAACAAATCTAATAAACCCATGGTAAGACTGAAGCAGACAAGCTCTCCCCACATACGGTATTTAGGATTAGTCCCAGCAAATAGTTACTGGAGGCAATAAAATATTGTGGTATGAGACCTAAGGTTATATGGGCCACCACACTAAGGGATGATTGAAATATGTATTTCTAACAACCACAATTCCAGTTGTAGGTGGATGGCATTCTCATCACCTTGAGCTTCACAGGGCCTAGGGTTAGTGCCACAGTCCTTTGTAGTCTGACAGGTGAACAGAATCACGGAGGCCTCCTGCTCCAGAAGCCTGTTGTGCCTTGCCTCGTGATGCTCAGAGATGCAACCAGAGTCATTTCTCTGTGTTTTATTTTTCTTGGCAGCTCAGCACATTAACACTATAAAGGAAGCAGAGCTATGGGGCTCGCTCCAAGTAGGAAAGCTATTTCAAAGTCGGAATTGAAGCAACCGAACACTGCTTTTGTGACTAAACAATCCTCCCTCCCACTTCAGGCTCACCCTGTTGTGTGAGTGTGAGTGCTGCTAATCGCAGGAGTCTGATTCATATCTGCAGTGCTGGAAGCAGCAAGCTGAGTGGCCTCCCGACCTTCAATTCTACTATAGATGCACATAATGCATTTTTCTCCAAGCTCAAAAAACAACAAGAAGAAACAGCAACAACTTGGCTGAAATGTAAGGTTGGGCATACAGAAACAATCTCTCTCGGAGCTCCCCCTTCTTCTTTTTCTTCAAACCTTTGAAGTAAACATGGCATCTTTATAAAAATTGGCATGTGTGCCTGTTTGTGTTCATTCACATTTTAAACCATTAGTTAGTCTTCAAAACAAAAATCTGCCTAGGTGAGTTTCGTGTCTAAGGAAAGATAAACTGGGGACATTTTAGAAATGAATAAGGTCAGTATATGTCCAAAAGCTGATTTTCCAAAACTTTGTCTAGTCTTAACTAGGGCTGTAAGCTTTAATAGGTTTAATTGGTAGATTAATCAAAGTTTCAATTGATTAATCAGGTGGGGGTAGCCTAATAAGTGAGAGCAAAATTTAGCTGGGTGGCTAAATAGTAAGAGCATATTTGATTTTTTAAAAAGCTAATTTGCTTCTTATCTGTGATAGGGATTGAAACCAAATATTAAAGATGGGCTTTCCTTTTAGCAATATGAAGGAGAAGTATTTGTTTATTAAAACTATCCAGCTTCCTTTACAATTCACAAAATGCATTAGTTAAGTGCTTAAAATGCTGGATTATTAATCAACTAGAATTTATAAATGGTTAGGGTTTGGAAAGTGACTTAAAATGTGTAACTCATAAACTCATAAATCCTAACATAAATGTTTGAAATTCAAATGCCCCGAGTCTCAGTCTTTTGTTATGCAAGACACATTCAAATTAATGTATATTTTAATTGTTGCTACGTTTTAAGAGAATACTGTGAAGTTGTTGTTAAGACTATTCACCTTCTTATAAAGTAATTGCCAGGCTCCTCTCTCTCAAAAAAAGAGGGGTTATGACAGTTCAACACTGGCACTTTCATCATGCCTTCTGAATCAGTCTTTTGTCTTTACACAGAGCAAAACTCACTGGAACTCAGTTCCGACAACCTCTCAGGTGGGTGTCATTGCCATTAAAAGAGAACAAGATGGGTTCATGATGGGTTCCGGCACCTCTTTTTCTAGCACTGCCTTTACAACCATGGACCAATATAGGTGACACCCTTAGGATAGCTGCCCATCCCCTTAAACTTAGAGGCAAGTATGGGGAATCTGTGGCCCTCTGGATTTTACTGGACTACAACTCCCATCATCCCTGATCACAGACAATGCTGAAAGAGTCTGATGGGAGCTGGAATCCACAACGTCTTACATTGTCACAAGTTTCCCACCCCACTTTTTGAAAGATCTGGAAGCACATATTCCACAAAGGACAGAGGAATGTGTACATTAGGAAAAAAACAATAACCTGTGAAAACATTTAAAACTGACAGATGTTATTTATTTGAATGCTCAAAAAATTGATACAGTAATGGACTCCTGACTTGTTAGGGTGCCTCCTTATATCTGTGCTGCACAGGATATAACCCTATATGTATCACAGGATGGTAGTAATGCCAGTGATCCTGTGAAGAGGCACATGGTGGGGAAAGGGCCTGGTGGCTATGTGAGAGAGAGTTTGTGTGTGTGTAACAGAGAGTACAAGGGAAAGGTGTTAAATTAAGAAAATTAAGAAAAATTCGCAGCTGAAGAATGGAAACTAAAACAACACATGCATCCTAACTGAACATTTGCAATCATGGGAATTGCTCCTAACAATATCCATAAACTGGCTGGTCACATTATATTTCACCACGTTGTGCCCAAAGACAGTTGGGGCAACTCATGTCAACAAAAACGGAATTGTAAGAAATCCCAAAATCCCAAACAATCGCAAAAAATATTTAGTTCAATTTAAATGTTGAACTGTTTCAACATTTGGGAGATATTGGACTGAGAAAAACATGTACATCAAAGAGTTTTCTTTAAATCAGTGTGACAACTTACAGTGTAAGCTCCTCTTCCATGTGCTTTTCAGAGATCATCCTTATTAAAGATGCCACTTTTCTTATAAATATGAAAATATCCTTCCTGTAATTCCACATTTAAGTAGTGCTAATAGGGAAGGATCAACTAATGAGTCCTGCTACTGGAAGACCACATGAGGGCTTCCATGCACCCTGACTGTGTGAACCCTGCCACCACGTCTAGTGGTTGATAGATTATGTGTTAACTGCAGGTCACTTGTGTTGTTTTACAAGGAGTTTAAAGGCATGCATAAAGAAAAGAGTAAATTCTGTGTCTCATCATGTGGAGAGCTTAAGCAGGTGTAAACTGAACCCACTATTTCAAAAACCCTTTAATTTTGTCCAGTGACTAATAAAGTCCCAGTTTGGGCATATGACAAAGCGTGTTCTCCTTCATGGAGAGCACGTGTTGCGTTGGGGCCTAGCAAGACACCCTGCTGTTGCTGGGCGGGAAAGAGTTTGGCCACCATTAGCAGAGGGCTGGCTGTTCCTGGGGAGAATTATATGTTGCTATTTTTTGATTGACAGCGCTAGTCTTTAAATGTCCTGCATGCAGTGTTGAACTTCCTCTTTTCACTGTGTGCATCGGATCATCCGCCCTCCCTCCCTATTTTAGGCTGTTTGCTTGACCTTGCTATGCCTGTCATGGGGTCATCTGCTTTTGGGGCAGGGGCCCGGTAGGAATTTTGTCCATTTGGCTGATTGGCTGGTGCCATTTGGTTTTTGCCTACTGCGTAGCAAATTGTCACAACTTGTAAGGTTGCGGTTAGGCATTGGTTTGGGAATTGGTTGGTGGAGGGGTATGGATTTGGCTGTGCCTGCCCCTCCAAAAGTGCTGCTGCTGCAAGGGTTTTCCATTAAAGGAACCCAGGGGCTCGCCATGCTTTTGTCTGAACCCTGTCAAGGGGCTAGGGCTACGCAAGAGCCCCTGGGAGCATTTGGGGAGAGATGAGGCATGGTTCCCAGTCCTGTCTCTCTCCCTGGGTGTCTTACCCTTTTCTGACTTTGCAGGTGTGTGAATGTTAGACTGTCCCCGTGCGGGGTCAGATAGTCACAACCAATGCCTAAGCAACCACTCACATTGCTTGTAATTTAATAAAGTTGTGGCCAAAATTATGCCAAAAACCTTAAAAAATAATAATGTGTCACTTGTGTTTTATTGGGGGGTGTCTTGGGGACCTCGACACGCAACTTAATGCAGCAGGGTCATTGACAGGGTCTGTGATAGCAATGCTAGATATGTGTAAATGTAGTTTCTAACCACTGCACTGTGCTGGCTCCTGATGAAAGGGAGCGGTGGCAGGGACACACAATACTAAATAAACTTCCTGTAAATTTCTGGAACACAAATGATTATGAGGAGGAATTACGCCAATGCTAAGGAAACTCTTTTTTTTGTGGTCATGACTCTAGTCTGCTATAGGACAACATTGAATATATCCAGCCTAGGATTAAGCACGTGAGCACCCTTAGGCACCATTTAAGGTGACATAAGAAACCTGAAATTTTCCTTCTATGTAGTGAGGCCTGTTGGCTGAGAAGGGTTCACTCTGCAGATATTATGCATGATTTTGCATAATTTAATGAATGTGGTCCTTGTTTTATCCTTATTTCACCTTGTAGTGCCTCTTCATTTCCTGACTGCAGTTGCAAAACAGCCCACCCCTCTGATCAGATCATCAACATTCTTCACACCAAAATATTTACAGGTGAAATGGTCTTTGCTTCTGAGATTCATATTTAAATTGTTCACGGTATCTATGGTTACAGCATCTTTTCGGATAGCTTGGTACAGCAACCAAATACAGAATGGAAAGCTCTTCAGAATATCAGAGAATGTATTAGAACTGGGAAACCTACTGGGGTGTGGCTTTCTACATAAAAAAACCAGGATATGATGATTAGTTAAATCTAGGGGAGATGTAGACAGCAGTGTATAAGATGTAGAAAATGATACTTTGTTTACTTTTGCACATGAAATTACAACAAAATTTTGGGCCCAATGTACCACAGTGAACAAGATAGGAGGACAGCAGTTGCAGCTCATGTTCAGATCTCACCACAGCAAACTTTATTTACTTATAAATTATTTATAGACTACCTTTTGGGCCATAGTCCAAGGTGGCTTACATAGCACAAATACACAGAAAAGCTGCAGGTGTAATCTCATTAATTTTAAAAATGTGCCACTTCAAACAAATAGAACAAAAAGCTATCTATTCAGCTACCCAAATAACCTTACTGCGGGAGTTTGGGCATACTTTAGCCTAAACTGCTTTAATGAATAGATGGAAAGATAAAATAATGTAGGAATTGTAAAGCACAGCATACCATGAAAAATAATTAATTATGAGTGAGGAACAAAAGGAGGTGATCTGCCACTTCCAAGGCCCTGCCAGCTTCTGCTGGCAATGAGAGTAGTAGTTCTTATTTCACCCATACAGCTGTTTTATTTTTCATTCCCTCCACTGCCTTCAAAGGCAGGATATTAATTACTCTAGCTCCAAATGGGCATAGGAGAGGGGTTCAATTCTGGGGCTTCCTCAGAGAATGAATATATCTTAGATTAAGGTTACCAGATTTTTTTTCATTGAATCCAGGGAAACTTTTCAACTTCAGTAGGAATGATAGGATTTTGTCAGGTGATTGATTTGTAAATCCGGGGACTGTCCCTGGGAACAGGGATGTCTGGTAACCTTATCTTAGATCCAATAGCTCTAAGGCCACACAGCCTTACTGCTGCCCCACTTCTGGAATGTCCTGTTTTGGCTCCTAAGACCAGTTATAACCAGCTGTCTTTCTATGGGCAGTAGATCTATGTCCACAGAGCTTTCCACTGGCTTAGCGTCACAACAGTAGACATCCCACCCGAGCAAAAACCTGCATCAAATCCTAACCCTGATCTGCCTCCCTTGACATCTTGTTAATGGTGCAATCTGACGTGGGAATGTGAGTTCATGACTTTAATCACCCTATATCAAGAACATCAGATGATTCTTTAAAAACTACAAAGTAGACTTTAGGTGCCTAAAGGCTAGGTTATACTGCATCTGGCAGTGACCTTGTAGTTTTAGAAGAAACATGTGCTATTCTTGATATAAACTTCTTTTTAAAAGAGTGGTATTACTCACTCTTTAAAATATCAAGACACAGTAGCTTCTTACTGTTTCAACTGTGCGTGTTAGCATGACCCTTTGCATCATGGTAATAGAGAATGATTGACACATGACATTATAAAATATGTGCAGTGCTTGAATTTCATTAGAAATGTAAACGGATTGTATATATTAATCTCTAAGATGTAGGCAAAACCCTTTTTTTATTAGTACACAGTTCAAGCATTTTTAAAAGCAGCTTTCACAATTGATTTAAGAGAATCTAGCGCTGTGCCGAAAGGCCAATAACTAACTGAAAGAAGTTATTGCTTAAGAGGGGCATTTTCTTCCCATGACAGTTCATATAATCATGGTGTTAAGCGAGTGTATAGATACATATTTGTATTTAGAGCATCTTTAAAATCTTTTGTGTATCTTAGACAGGCAGAAATAGCAAGTCCACCTCACTGACCTTCATCCTTTCATGCCTCTACACATTCAACACAGACCATTTGAGGCTGTCACCAACATGCCTAAATTTCAGAGTATCAGAAACTATTTTTGATTTCTGAAATTATAATGTCAGAATGTAATACTTTTTGCAGTTGCAACTATGATCACCTCATAGTTTTATTATTATATGGTTCCTTCCTAGGCAGCTCAAGCTATTAGTTATAAGTGTAAAGAGGAGAGAGGAAAAAATGCAGGCTTTCTAAACAGGGTCAATTGCCCCTTTCCTTTTGAGACTTTTCACTCTTCCCACAGTATGCATGCTAAAAATCCACAGAGGCAAGTCAAGGACAAGCATCAATATTATGCATAAGGGTGCAATTAATAGCCATGATTTTTTGTCCCTAGGAGTGAAAATCTCCTATTTGTAACTGCAAAGCAGCACCTGAATACAACAACATATTTCCAAAAGTTATTGTCAGCCTTGAAATAGTAAGAAAAATATGTTGGGCACATTACAAATTGCATAGTGACCAATGGAAAATGAAAGTGGCACAGGATTGCGGACATACTCTCAGAGCCCCCCAACCCAGGGCGGGTCAAAGGCCTAGACCAGGCATAGACAAACTCCAGACCTCCAGATGTTTGGGACTACAATTCCCACCATCCCTTGCTAATAGGACCAGTGGTCAGGGATGAAGGGATGATGGGATTTGTAGTCCCAAAACATCTGGAGGGCCAAGTTTGCCTATGCCTGGCCTAGACAATGATAGGTATACATGTAACGAACTGGATAATGCAACTTTCCAGGATTTAAAATTGAAACAGGTATACACAGGGCATTTTTTCAGCTGGAACTTGCTGGAACTCAGTTCCAGCACCTCTCAGGTGGGCGCCATTGCTATCATAAGAGAACAAGGGAGGCATTCATGGTGAGTTCCTGTACCTCTTTTGCTAGAAAAACAGCACTGGGTATATACCTGAGCTGCACAGCTTGCTAGGTGGGAACAATTTGCAATGCAATACAATATTCAAAATAAACAGAAAATTTAATTCATTCCCTGAAGGATCCATGTACCTTTGCTTACGTATGCAGCCATTCTGCCATTTTAAAATCTGTAATATCACTGTCCACATTCAACCATTAGAAACTTGAATAGTACAAAGCAATTCTGTGAGAATTCTTTCTATAGACACTCTCTATCCTTTTGGTATCTAGATAGGATGTATGTATTTTGGTATACGTATTGCTTTCGTAATGTGATTCTGCTATTTTATTAAATGTCTGCATTTGAGCACATAGGGAGGAATTCAATGCTATGCTCTTCTGATCCTTCCATCTGTGCCACCATTTCAGCTAGCCAGATGAAATGATCTCTCCTCTCCTCCCTTACTTGCTCTTCTGGGGAGTTCTTCCATCCCCTGGCTGGGCCAACTTCAGGGACATGTTATCAGAAGAGGGGAGCATCTGCTGATGGTCTCATTAGGTGAATTCCACCCATAACTTTTTCCACCCAACATACTTTGTTGTTGTTGTTGTTTAGTCGTTTAGTCGTGTACGACTCTTCGTGACCCCATGGACCAGAGCACGCCAGGCACTCCTGACTTCCACTGCCTCCTGCAGTTTGGTCAGACTCATGTTTGTAGCTTCGAGAACACTGTCCAACCATTTCGTCCTCTGTTGTCCCCTTCTCCTTGTGCCCTCAATCTTTCCCAACATCAGGGTCTTTTCCAGGGAGTCTTCTCTTCTCATGAGGTGGCCAAAGTACTGGAGCCTCAGCTTCACGATCTGTCCTTCCAGTGAGCACTCAGATTTCCTTAAGAATGGATGCGTTTGAATCATAGAATCATAGAATCATAGAATCATAGAGTTGGAAGAGACCACAAGGGCCATCGAGTCCAACCCCCTGCCAAGCAGGAAACACCATCAGAGCACTCCTGACATATGGTTGTCAAGCCTCTGCTTGATCTTCTTGCAGTCCATGGGACTCTCAAGAGTCTTAGGAATTGATATCTATAGGTAATTCCTAATTTGCATCCTCTTTTGTGGAGGGTTGTGGAGGGCCCAAAAATAAATTAGCAGTAAGATGTCTGTCAGACAGAATGTCAAAAAAAAGTGAAGCTTGTTCTACAATTGTATTTCCATAGTAGAAAAGACTTGACTTGTTTAATTTTGGCCTGCCACACAGGGACCCTGCTGTCTCCATAATGTCAACTACAAACCATGCAAAAAGCACAAGTGTCATGCTTTGTAAAGTTATGTTGCTATAGGTATTTTATCAATTTAGATTGGCCATGCTACACTCAGTGCAAGACTAGGCATGATAGGCAGTGGCAGGGATGGGTGTCAAAAGAGTTCAAGGATTTACAGCAACAAAGATTCACATGCTGATGCTTCGTTAAATTCAAGATTAATTAAAGATTGCTTGTTTGTTTTAAAAATCAGTGCATTCAAGGAGCATTTATTGTGGTTGTTCAATTGTATCTCATAACTGCAATGTTATCACAACAAGTCAAGCAGCTCACCCACTTAATCCCCCCCCCCAATTAACACACCAAAAGAATGGATAGCAACACTATATTACACTGCAGTTCTCATGCATTACTCTTTCTCTCTCTCACACACAATTTTAGTACAGCAACCTAATAATAATAATAATAATAATAATAATAATAATAATACTTTATTTATACCCCGCCCATCTGGTTGGACAGGGACTTTGCAGGCTTGATGTAGCCTATTTTGCAATCACAACTCCCTGTACAATATTTGCGGTTTTTTTTTAAAAAAAAGTTTGCATACTCAAGGGAAAAAAGTATTTTTGCATAAAATTTAAGTGGAGCTAGAAAGAACGTGAACTCCAGTATTTGCTGCTACCTTTTGCTTTTGTGTGGACATGCTGCTCTCCAGTCACAGCTTCACTATAATCCAGGATTTCTCAATTAGTTTCACTGCTCCTCCAGGGAAGATGAAAAACCAGCTTCCAAATTAACAAGGAAGTCTTTTCAAAATGAGTCAGGCAGTTCTTCTCTATTCTCTAAATTTAGAGAAATATCCTAGAGTGACATGCATACCGTGGAAGACCCAACAACTTCAAAATGAAGCAAAAAGTCCATTCTCCAATTCTCTGGGTCATTCTGAAGCCATTTTGGGGTCATCCTTTGGGCTTGCACAACTCTAAATTTCTCTATAGCACTTCACTATTGGCTAAAATGACAAAGATGGGAGCAGGCTCATATTTCACAATGCAATTGCTTCAAACAGTGCCTAGATATATGCTGCTTCTTAATGTTTGTTCTACAATGCCTATATATCTACTTTTGTTTTTAAAGGAAACTCACAATCTAGACCCCCCCACTGATTCTGGGCCTAGTACAGCAGTACTCCCCTCTCTGTAGCCCTGCAGATATCACACACCAGGTGATTTCTGGGGCTCCCGTCGAGGTTACGGTATGCGAAACTCACTTGTCATATTTATACAACACACTAACCAACTCTCAATCAAACAAACAAGACGTGCCTCTGCTTTCAATGGAGGCACTCGCATGAGGGGAGACTCCAGGATTTGACTCCATCTGAGAGTATATTTTTACTCTTTCCCTCGTTAGCAGTGCAATTTTTCTGCTGCCCTATTTGTTACATATTGATTTTTCCTCCATCTGCATTTTCATTCGGCTTCCAACAGCTGCCTGATGTGAGCTAAGCAAGAGTGACATCTCTGCCTCAGAGTTCACAGAGAACCAAATTACTGCACCTCATGCAGATCTAAACACTGCACTTGTATATCTCCCCGATCAAATTGTAAATCAGTTTCTCCATACCAAAGCTCCCGGGTTCTTGTTAGGTTCTTCAGTGGCAGAAGGGAGTCTTGCATTTCTTGGATATTTAATGTTCTCTAAGTCTGCTGTAGCTAATGGCAAATCTATTCTCGGAAATTGAGTGAGGAAGACATTCATGTACAGTGTATCATTTCCAGACAATGTTCTCTTAATTTTTTAATGCAACTATTATTTTGATTTATAAGTGCTGTGATGGTTTCTTTTTATTCATGCCATTTGAGGATATGTTCCTTTTGATTATGGGAAAAAACTCAGAGGTAATTCTTTGAGGGATATTTGCTTTATACATATATTTTTAATTACTGCAATCCATAATACAGCATGGTGAAACTACCACCATCTGCATTAATCACAAGCTATAGAAGTGTTGTTAGTAATGCTTCCGTCAACTCACTTGGCAGCTCATGCAGAGGATGTTCTAGCATGTGAGGGCAAGTTTTCTGCTTCTGTTATTTGTCTCATCGCTTTTTTTCAATTGGTACTTTGCTTTGCGATATTCAACTATTGTTGCTGAGAGTTACTATGGAGCTAGATTACTAGTGTTTTTTGCCCTTTGTAGTCAGAGGCTCTGCATAGTGACGGTAATCATAGCAGTTTTCAAAAAGTTTATTGGCTACTTATGAATCTGTAGCTTTGATATGTTCCTTCTTAAAGCTGGTCCAGATTTCGCTACTTATTTAGCGGAGACTTGATGAGCTATGTGATAACTCATAATAGTTTAAACTATTTCATTAAAGGAATCAAGGTGTTTCAGTGAAATATATTTCTTACTTAAATATTTTCCATCACTATTACACTATCAAGAGAGTTATTGCCAGAAAATTGTAATGTTATATTACCTTATATAATTAGTAGCCTAGTCTTAAAAGGCATTGGTTTGGATCCAAAGAATCATAAGGAAATAATAACGCATTAATGTCTTGGACCAAAGCTAGCACAGTGCAATGTGTCAGGATTTGTTTGTTTGTTTATTTGCATTACATTAGGGCAGGGGCAGTCAGGACTTCAGGGCCAGGGGCTAAGTCTGCCAAGCGTCTCTGTCTGGCCCTTAGAACTCTCCCCAGGCCACTTCTCTTACCAGCCCTGTGCTTGGAAAGCATGGAAGGCAGACATGGAATTAGCATACAGCCTACTTTACAACAGTGCATATGGTTGGCATTTAGCCTACTGTACAAGAGTAAGAATCACCTGTGCTGTGCTTCACAGTTTTTGCATTTGACCCTACCCACTTTTTATCTCTGGGCCATCCAACCACTGGCCTATGGTCCCTATGAGGGAGAGCAGCCCTTGGGTGGACAAAGGTTCCCCGCTCAAGTATTACAGTAAATGAAACAGGAAGTAAGGCAAATGGGATGTTATAATTGTCTACTACACCATAACAATTTTAGGAATGAACTCTTACACAGAACTCCTCTGGATTTGGAATGACTTCCCATGCAGCACTCTTTTGCTAAATCTGCTAAGTCTTTTGGCAGAAGGGCACATTTAAGTCTCATCCATGTCCTGGTTCTTAACTTTGATTTTACTGTTTAGTCCAGGGGTCAGCAACCTAAGGCCCATGGGCCGGAAGCCACCTGCGGAGGTTGTTTGACCGGCCCATGAGCTGCCCCCGAACCAAGCCGCCCACTCACATGCTGCGCTAAACTGGCGCAGCGCGGGGGCTTCCTTCCGTGACGCTGAAAATCGTGTCTGCTCATTTGCAGATGCCTAAAATCATGTGTGTGCAGATGCAGAAAATCGCACCTGTGAACACGCAGACGCAGAAAATCGTTGGCTCACGCGCACATGCAAACTGGCCCACGGAGGGATCTTCGTGGGATCAATCTGGCCCAGACAAGATAAACCTTGCTGACCCCTGGTTTAGTCAAACAATCATCATTTAAGTAGTTCAAATGATAATGGCTTGTAATTAAACCTTTCCACTGGGCTATATTTAATATTTATTTATTTATTTAACTACAATCAAGTATATTCAAGCTTATACTCTCACCAACCTAGAAAACTGGGACAGGGTCACCGCACTGGACTGTGCAGCACCCATTACCACCACTCCAACTTACACTAGAATATGGCCTCAGGTGCAGAAGCATACCTGCAGCAGGACAACTGTGATGTGCTATCTCTTGCACAGCAAGCAAGACAAAGGTGTGTTGTGGCTCAGAGAAGAATAATGAAGGTGGAAACATAAACGATCCCTCTACATCCTTAGCCTGTCAGAATGCTGCACGGGGGGGGGGAGGGGGGATTCAAGCTGGCATGCCACTTATGTCACAATGTAATTGTCAGGGGGATACTTTGGGAGGTGTCTTTGATTAGTTAACCTTGCTTTGGAATGCATGGGAATGTATTTTTTTCAGTTTGGTGACAACTGGAAACTAGGTTGGGATCATTATGTTACAAATTTATTTTTCAAAACAAAAACTAGGATTTTATGAGGCTTCTTGAATCTCTATTACTCTAAGTAATAGATTAAAAAAGACAGTTCTACTCACCATGAATGGGATTTCCAGATCTTGTATTCATTAGCACCATAACATGGTTTATGCAGTGCTGACCTCTGGTGGGCATGACCACCAAAGGGCAGCAGACGGTAAACCATTGTTATGGTGCTAGTTTCTACCTCAATCCATAGAATAGATCTAGAGAAAGTATTTGTTCAGGTTGCAGCATTATTAAGTGCAAGTAGGCTCAAGAACTGCAGAAAACATTGGAATAATGGGATCTTGAGGGTGGTGCATAGTTGAAACTGCAGCAAGGATTCGGAATCTGAACTTCACAGTCTGCATCTCCATTGATCTACACAAGCATTCATGCATGACTAATTTTGACATGTGTAGCCATACTTTATAGATATTGGAGTCGATCCTAAAAACGCAAACAAACGCTTCTGAAATGCCCCTTTTGTGTATTCCTTTCACTGGAATATTTGGTTTTGCAGAGAGGGTACAAACATCATGGGAATAAACAACACACTTTGAAAGCTGGTGGCATGTGCATGGTTGCCTTGCTAAAAGAGAATGGTTTTGCTTTTTTTAAAAAAACCAACAACAACAACAACCAGTTTTGTTTAAGGCAATAAATCTGGCTAAATCTCAGTGTTTTAATATTCCCTTTAAAATAACCACCACCCCTTAGTGGTTCTTTAAGTACTTATTGGAGCAAACATTGTGTTCTGCATTACTAAATGCTTCATACGGAGTCTACTATTACAAAGCTACAAAAATATTGCCTTCGAACACCACCTCAAAATTTTGCTTGAGCTTTCTGAACTATACAGATTCCAGAAAGTTTTACATGTATCAGTTTAGCATGATTCACCTTCTTTTATCAGATACAAGAGGGAGGAATAGTTATTGTAAAGAATAGCATTTGGGAGTCACATGAACTTTTATAAAATGCTCTATTCTAATCTAATTACAGATTCATTTGCAGCAGCCTGTTACCAAAGCAGTGGTGACAGTGCTTATTAATTAAAGGTGTCCTTTCATCACCAACCTCTTTGTAGAGAAAGTGAGAATTAGCCAAGTGTTTCTTGGGAATTACAGTTTTCTCTCATTTTTAAAATGAGGGCACCCGGCACTGGCACTTCCTTTGTCTTTGTCTTTTAAAAAAAGAAATCTTGTCTCCTAGTAACACTGGGGATTATGTGGGGTTTCCATCATGATGTCCTGGAACATATACAGCAGGTTGAATATTTCTGTATAGATCCCAGTTCTCTTTTCCTTTCTACATCAAGTGAACTACTTGCTGCAGCTCTTTTAAAGTGACTTTGCTCTGAGCTTTCAAAAGGAGATGTTGTTTCACTCCCCGCCCCCAAGAACCTTGGTACATCAAGGAAAATAACATCAAGTAATGCTGGGTTCAAACGTATTTCTAATCTTTATACAGCTCTTCAGTACTTAGATTAAAAAGTAAGGCACAATTTATTTCTGATGAAACAGAGTTGCTCAGCTCTCTACTAATAGGATCCTCAGGGCAAAAAGGGGTGGAAAAAGCAAGGATAAAAGGAAAAAAGCGGTACCCTTTCTTCCTGTAGTGGAAACAATAAATAAATAATAGTGTTTACTCTGATTATGGCTGATTTATGATACATTTCCTTATTTAGCAAATGGCGAAACGTTATTTCGCTGCCCAAGGGATTCAGAATGTAAGTTTCCATGCACAGTGATATCTAAAGGTGTCTTTGCAGATAATTTGAGAATTTTTTAATTCATTCCAATCATTGTTGCCCAGAGATGATAGTAAGGATCTTTCTATGGCACTCAATAAAGCAAGCTGGTATTCGTTTTGACTCATGCTGTCTTTCTCCCCACATCAGGCTCATTGTGTCTGTATTTTAATCTGCTTTGATTCTGAAAGGCCCACTGCATTCAACACTATTCTCTCCCAAATAAATATCTCCATGTATACTCATACTACTTAGTCAACAAACAAAAAGAAAAATGCAACCACCTTAAATTGGCAGTTTTTCTGATTGGATTAAACAGGAGAGTATTTTCTGTTAGTATTATCACAAAAGATGCCATATACCCAGTCCAGCGATGGTGATTTGCATGTGCAGATCAAGGGAGGATGTTTTCACATCAATTAGTACATATATAGTGAACCATATGATCTAATTTTGGTAAGGAAAGACCTAATCCTTTTCCTCCTTCCCTGTAAAAGCCATCACTGTCAGAGCTAGCAACAGCTAGTGCCAACTAGTGAGTTCTTTACAGATGAAACAATGAATGCCTTATTTTCATATATCTCCAGAGTTTAGTGAGAGACCTGAGATTGTATTTGAATGTGTTCTCAGGTGTCCTTTATACTAACTACAATGAAAGGCCATGGAGTAGATCACAAACTGGTTCTATTTACTCCCAAGGGTGGCAAGATTTTTAAAGAACTATCCAGAACTGGGATGTGCAAAGCCTTTGTTTTCGCATAAAGGTTCCTGAAAATTGGTATCCTTAAAAGTGGATATGCAATATATTTATAAAGTAGATAAAACCATGGCTGCTGTGAGGAGAACAGCAGCTTTGGTGGGAAGATTTAGATTAGAAAATGTCATTTGTGGGAAGAGCAGGAAAAAGTTAATCTAATTTGGGCCTCCCAATCGCTAATTGCGATTTCCAGCTATCTCATCTAATTTGACCTTAATGCTTCCATTTTTCTTCAAGGATCCAATGGCAAAGTTCACAACCTATTATCTAGTTGGGAAAGTTGCCTGGCAATGAATATGAATTTCCAGAGAGGAAACCCTGTTAGGTTTTTGCATTAAAAATGTCACAGTCATAGAGACTAATAAATTTATTAAGGCATAATAAACTTTTGTGAAATGCTGACCATTCCATCAGATGTAGAAAATGTTATCCTTGCAGAACCATCCAGAACTGAAACCCAGGATACCAGGATAAAAAATCATGCATCTGATGAAGTAGATAGTAGTAAAACAAAACAAAACAAAAACTTCAAAACTTCTGCCATAATAAATTTGTTGTCTTTAAGGTGGCACAAGAACTCTTTGTTGTTGTTTTTGGTAATCTGAAGTTTTCATTCAGGAATGGAAAACGATAATGTCCTCCAACACCACCACTAATAAAGATTTGCTGGTTCACCTCTAGTCTAATTCTAGAATGTAGAGGTATAGTGTCATGTATTATAGTCGTCGTTTTTAAGAATGAATAATGTAGTTGTGGTATGAGCAAAATGTATTATTTTGCACAACTGGGATGAGCAACAGTTGGCCCTCCACTTTCCATAAGCCAAAGCCAACATGGTCTAGGGTCAAGCTTGATGTGAGCTAGAGTCCAGCAATATCTGCAGGGTTATAGATACCCATCTGTAGAACAATAGGCCAAAAGGGATGAGGACAGTTATTCTGGTGCTACTAAATAGATTGGACTTTGTGTGCTGGTGAATATTTATGCCAGACATAGCCTGACAGAACATAGTGATGACATTCATTTCAGCTGAGAAGATAAAACTTGTTCTTTTGCAGTTAACCCAAACATAATAAAATGATGTACACTACTGAACATACACATAAGATGGAAAATTTTAAATCTCTAAACAAACACATGGGTCATGATCTATCTGCTCTGGTATGCACTTGCAGGGCTTCTGCAAGCATACAAATGGTCCTGTCTGCTTGTTCCATGAGCTAAGAGGGTAATATATGAGAATCCCCATGAATGGGCAGAGCATTTCCTATGCTATCATCAATAGCAATGGGAAGTTCCTATTTGAACAGAGTTCCATAGGCATAGTTGATCTCCTGTGGTGCATTGTATTGTGCTGTGAATACAGCAATAAAGAAAAGAAAACACAGGAGATAACAATTGAGGCAAGAAAGGTATTTTTTGTTCCATCCTGTTAGAGTGGTAATAGGGGTTGTACACCTCTACTTGGGAGTTCTATTTTAGTGAGCAACGTGCATGCACTTTTCTTTAGTGCTCTATTTTATCGAGCACTTTGCATGCTTTTAAAAAGAAATAGTGGAGAAAACATGTTTATGGTGGCATTGATGGCTGAACTATCAAAATGAAAGCAAAGTTGGCCCAAATGTTGGTCAAATTGCAGAATATTGGTCTATTTCTTGTGTAGGGGGGGGGAGGGAATAAAATTGTAGGAAAATGCAGAAGAGAAAGAAAGAAAGAAAGAAAGAAAGAAAGAAAGAAAGAAAGAAAGAAGAAAAGTACTTTAGATGCTCAATTGCCAAGATGCCTCCATTTCATCCAATATTTTATTTATTATTGTTTTCTTTAAGTATGACATACAGTGCACCTGGCCACTGTGCAATTGTTCCATTACACTGTTAGCAAGTCTAAATTCTGCTTTCAGCTTTGCTCTTTGATCCTTATGCAGGCTCTGCACGATTGATGTCAGAGGCAGAAGAGCTTAGAAGTCAGGATGAGGGGACTGGAGCAACAAAACAGCATAGATGAAAAGTAACCTGGATCTTCAATATGAACAAATACATGTCTAGTTCCTAGGAGACTGAAAATATATGTTCTTGTGGAAAATAGCCCACCACTGAAGATAAGTGCCCTCCCTAGCTTACTACCCCGCCGTGTGTAGAGTTTTCAAAAGAACACTGAAGTGTGTCTAGACAAAAAGATATCCATTCTTTTACATTCAGCAGAAGAAAATGTGAAAGGAACGAAACAAGGATTTTGAACACGGGTAGCTCTGTTAGGTATTAAAAATCATCCATACCAAGGGTAAATGTGGCCTATTCCTGTGGCATGGCTGTGAGTAGATGAATATTCCAACACAACTGAAACAAGGTTCTTGATAACAAGAGATGGAGAGGGGGAAAGGTGTATTCATCATCTCTTTTCCTGGAAGCAATGAACTTGGAAAGTAATAGGTGCTTTGTGCTGAGCAACTATCCTTACTTTGCGTGAAGACCATGTGGATATTTTGGGGCATGAATCCTGGAGCTGGTCCTTGGGCAAAAGGTGCCCTCCAAATTCCAGCCCACATTCTTTATTAGATTCAAGACCAGGAGCATACAAAACCAGCATAGAATTCTCAAGACACCCTGAAAAAAGGGTTAGACTCACAGCTACACTTTACTTTTGCAAGGCTGGGGAATAATGGCCTGCTTCTGAAGCCTAATTGGCCCTAATTGATTCTACTCAGTCCTAAATGGACATCTTAGCTCACTTAATCTGTTGAAGCTCTGATAGATTCCTGGAATATGGGAGTAACAATACTCCTAAGTAATCACTACAGCAAGAGCAGCAGTGGCGGAGCGTCATGCTCCAGCACCGGGGGATGGAGCAGGTGGGGGCAGGGCTGTCACGTGTCCTGGGGTGTGGCGTGCTGCCCGCAGGGGTGGAGCACGTGTTCTGGGGGCATGATGTGCCACCTGCGGGAGTGTGGTGCCCAGCACGGGCAGGGGGCAGCTGTGATGGCACCCACCGGGATAGCGCTGCCGGGGGCAGTGCGCTCCCCCCACACTTCTCTTCCTCTGCCAGTGAAGAGCAGTTGGGAAAGCTGCAACCTTTTCTTTGGACTGATAGAAACAAAATGAAAGAGTGGCATTAGATGGTACCTAGTGAAATGTCACCACACATGTACAAATGCATTCTTACACAATGTGCTCCAGTACATTTGCAGTTGGGTAATGTGCCATCTGATACTTAAGAGGAATGTACCAAGACGATCTTTTAATCATTATGTTTGGATCCTAACTAAACCTCCAGGAAAGGAAGGTTTCATTCCATTTGTGGAGGAAACTGGAATCCAGGTACAAGGTGAGAGCTTTCCTCCTTTCCCAAACTCCTTTTCCCCCTGTACTGCTTCTCAAGCTGGTCCACTTTTTTCTTCTGCTCACCCCTTCCACTGACTGAATGGGCTATTAAACAGACTCCACTTACAGGTCACTGCCATCAGCAGAAACTAACAGGACAATCTAAAAGCACAATCCTAACCATGTCTACTTACAAGTATGTCCTCTTGAATTCAGTGAGGCTTATTCTCAAGTAAGTAGGGTTAGGACTGCAGTCTAAGTCAATGAAAAAATATATATCAGAAAACTGTTCAAATTATATCAAAATGATCCAATTTGTCTTGTCTGTAGGATTCTGTCTTTCCCAGTGAGACCTAGATAATCACTTTAGTAATCCATAATTGAGTATCTAGTACTCTTTTGCTTTCCAGTTTCTTCACCACTCACTGTGTCTGAGAATGGTTGTCAGTACATTTTAGAAGAGAACCTAGACCAATCATCCTCATTTTCATCCTTGCTGGGAAATTCTAATGTGACCAAGCATGCAAAGCAAGAAATAAGTGTAAAATGCATCTTCATCAGACAGAATCACATACACAAACACATCTACTAAACTTTGTTTTTTGACTAACTAAACATAAAAGTTTGCCATCCTAACAATCCAGTTTATAAACATTTAAGCTTCCATGTTAGAAACACTACATTGAATTTTTCATAATAAATGTAGTTAAATAGCTGCTAGCAAGTAAATTAAAGGCTTCTGTTATCTTCACAGGCAAAGGCCTTCTGAGGCTTTCAGGAGGAAGAATGCTTTAGCATGTTTTGTAGATTAGAAGAACTGTATATAATTGTTTCCTTATCTAGAAGATATCAATAGGGGTCCAAAATGTGTGGCATCCCCAAATCCGACCATTAGTGTCCAGTGTTCTTGTCTATTTTGTTTTGGCTTTTCAAGTCTTGGGGTGGGGGGGTGGGGGAACCTATGCAGACAAATATGTCCCTTTTCAACTAGGATAGCTGTGACTGAGCAATGGAATGGGATGCTATAATCTGTAGAACAGAAACAAAATGCCCTTTAAGATGCAGTTTGCAAATTCACCCTTGTTTGCTGTTGGCTGTCTGTTTTTAAATAATGCACAAATCAACTTCAATACCATGGAAATTATCAACAGAAGATCAAAACCTGGAGCTTCTACTAGAGCACAAATCAAAAGCTGTTGGAATCCAACAGCTGGAGCTGGTCTCATTATTTCAGTGGGCTTTGATGTGATTTTCAGGCAGCTATCTTAGAGAATTACTTCCAGATTTGTCTATCTGCAAATTTGACATTGCTTACACATTATAGTTTCCAACAGAGATAAATACTGTAACTGAGTTCTCATTTTCAAAATTATTTTTCCCTTTTAAAAATGTCTTCTATTAGGCACAAAATCTTGTAAATACCAGAACTGAAAAATCAGCTGCATCTAGTAAAAGAATCTGGTTTATTACTGACTTATAGCTGTTTATTCCCATTAGCTTATCAATCACACATTTATTATGTGATCAACTGCCTAATTAATTTTGTACTGGTGTATTTAGGCAGAATATTGTATCTTTCAATAGGTTTTGCTATAATCCTACACCTGCAGAGATTTAAAAACCTTTCTATCATAAGTTTACATTATGCCTATAATCACTTCAGCTGCTGTATGTTTCAGCTATTTAGACTGTTGAAATATAGTGGGTTTTAATTTCAGATGCACTAGAATATTTGCATCTGTGGTTAGTTTCTTTGGACCTTAATCAGATCAAAGTCAGCAAAAGATATTGAGAGAGTTAGATGAGTTAGATACAATATTTTGCTCAGACAGTTTTAGAGGATGAATCAAACACTGTTTTGATGTTTGCTGCTTATCTGTTAATATGAACAGATGTGATCATGCTATTGTATAATGACTGCTGATTGCCAACAGTACTTTATTTTGCATCCATTCTTCAGCACTAATTAGAGATAATATACTATTCTATATGGCTATAATTAAAGGCTGCTTTACATGTAATGGTGTATAAATAAATTTCTGTGGATTTTGAATAGATCTACATAGTCTGTAATAAAGCATAGTGACTTGATGACTAACCCATTAATATTCAAAATACCCAGATGCCAATGAGGTCTTCCATATCACTTAATTTCCAGTGAACAATAAACAATAAGTGGACACTTTAGCTCATATCAAATCTCTGTGCAAATGCCAGGTAAAAAGAAAAGCCAAATACTGCTATATTTCTGAGGTAACCATTTCCCTAAACACCACTGCCAGATTGCAGAACCTACACATGCGATGGAGAAATAGTAAAAACATTTAACTTCTACACTGCCTTATGTTTGGTACAATGCATTCTAGCATAAGTCTACAATATGAGTGAGGTGTTAGGCACAGTAGTTATCCACACACATAATCACTGCATAGAAATAACATGCATAATCTGGAAACAAATGTAACAGTGATTACCAGTCATGTATAAAACCTATTATTCCTACATAAATTTCCATGAGAAAGGAAAGATTCTGCATTAGGACTCATGCTCAGAAGGAAAATGGTTTCCAAATTATTTGGCATGTTTGCTTGCATGTTAGTTCAGATCCTAACATTAGTGTACATTGTTCTCCATTTAAAGGCAGCTGTTGAGCAAGTATCCAGTCTAACTAGTGCTCATCATTATTCCCCATTCAAATCATACACTGGATAGTCTTTTGTGTCATCCATCTGGTCTAAGTAGTACTCATAATGTTCCCCATTGTTGTGCTTCTCCTCCATTCCACGCAATTGGTTTGATTGCACAAGTTACCATTTTTCTTTTTCTTTAGATCCGCAATAACCGAGATATGTTTTATTCAGGACGCTTATCCGTAACTATGAATTTGCAATTGTCACTTGGGGAAACAGAAATAATGAATAACCACTGCATTCCTAATAGTGACCTAAGCTAAAAAAGTAGATATTATGAATGCTTTTTCAATGTGTATCCCAAAGCAATGTGGGTGTATCTCTGAGGCTATTGGAGAAGGGAAGGGAACATTTTGTACACCCTGAATATCACACTGCATTTGCTAAGATTATTCTGAGTTTAATGGATGCCATACATAGAATCAGGCTGATGTCTACTTTCAAATTTATTTTAGAGAAGTCATAATTAAAATACTTATTATATACCCAGCAAAAAGTACAGGAAAAGTAACAACTTTTTGTGGACCTGTTCAATAGTTTAAAAGCCGCTGCTCAGGTAGAAGGTTTATGTGCCTGACATGCTATTCTTGATGTTTGCTGTGAATCCAGTGGCAGCAGTCAAGAAAACATCTTAAGATAGTTAGTGCAGTCTAAGAGAATCCAACAGAACAGAAAGGAGTGAAACAAGCACTTGCATATAGTATTCCTCCCAGTATCTACAATGTGTGTAGCGCAATGAAACTTGCCAATTAATTATTCTCTTTCTTGATGCAAGTGTTTGGTCACTGAGTGTGCTGCGAGAGGAGCCAACTGCTGGCTGAATGTAATGAGAACAATTGAGATGCAGTCCCTTCTGGATAATCTGAAGCCAGCTCTGAGGCCTCTTTTCACATGAATACTTAGTAAATAGCAGCTCCTCAGACATTCATCTATTGTTTTGCTATTTGCAGCACAGAGCGACAAGGAAGAGAGAACATTTTGCTCCCTGTAAATTCCGATTCTCTCAGGCATCTAAAAGGCAGTCTCTATATCATGGGTGAGGAGCCTCTGGCAGTCCAGATCTTGCTGAACTGCAACTCCCATCAGCAAAGATGGCAATGGCCAAGGATGGTGGAAGTTATAGTTCAGTACCACAGCTGCTTGACATTCAGAAAGACATTCAGACATTCTTGACCTCGTTTCAGAGTCTTGCAGCACTGAAACTGGCAAAGTAGGAAACTATCTACATCTTAGGAAGTGGGAGAATCATAATGACAGGGGGCAGGGGTTGGAATTGATTTTGAAAATAAAAGAAAGTACAAGTGAAGTATGCCAATTGTCCATGAAGGGCTCCTTCCATTCCATGTGTCTTTGAATGCAGAACCTAACAGTAATGGTAACCAGAGACAAATAGCTGCTTTCTTGCAGTTCTACAAAAACCACTTTTCGTGATGTAAAAAAGCAGCCTTCAGATGTTTTCTAAAAGTTGGATAGTTGTTTATTTCCTTGACATCTGATGGGAGGGCGTTCCACAGGGCAGGCGTCATTACCGAGAAGGCCCTCTTACTGGTTCCCTGTAACTTCACTTCTTGCAGTGAGAGAACCACCAGAAAGCCCTTGGTGCTGGACCTCAGTGTCCAGGCTGAACGATGGGGGTGGAGACGCTCCTTCAGATATACAGGGCCAAGGCCATTTAGGGCTTTAAAGGTCAGCACCAACACTTTGAATTGTGCTCAGAAACGTACTGGGAGCAAATGCAGGTCTCTCAGGGCTGGTGTTATACGGTCTCAGCAGCCACTCCCAGTCACCACTCTAGCTGCCGCATTCTGGATTAGTTGCAATTTCTGGGGCCCCTTCAAAGGTAGGCCCACATACAGCACATTGCAGTAATCCAAGCGGAAGATAACTAGAGCATGCACCACTCTGGCGAGACGGCCTGTGGGCAGGTGGGGTCTCAGCCTGCATACCAGATGGAGCAGGTAGACAGCTGCCCTGGACACAGAATTGAACTGCGCCTCCATGGACAGCTGTGAGTCCAAAATGACTCCCAGGCTGCACATCTGCTTCTTAAGGGGCACAGTTGTCCCATTCAGAACTAGGGAGTCCCCCACACCCGCCCGCCCCCTGTCCCCTCGAAACAGTACTTCTGTCTGGTCAGGATTCAACCTAAATCTGTTAGCCATCATCCATCCTTCAACCACCTCCAGGCACTCACACAGGACCTTCACCGCCTTCACTGGTTCTGATTTAAAAGAGAAGTAGAGCTGGGTATCATCTGCATACTGATGAACACCCAGCCCAAACTCCCTGATGATCTCTCCCAGTGACTTATATGGGGTGAGAATCAAAACTTATCACCTGCAGAGTGTTTCTTTCAGCAGCAAATGGCTGAGTAATATTGTATGGCATCATAGCACTGCTCTGATGGGGATTTTCAGGACTAAACCATTAGGTTCCTAGGCAGTCCTAGGTGCCACTCCCTCAACAAAGAAACAAAAACTGGCAATGACTTATGAGTAAAATAAAGGATGAAGGGAAGAGCAATCTACATGTAGCTAATTTCCCCCTATCATTCCTGATTTCACCTCATGCCCTCAGGCCATCTTATCAGAAAACAACTTTTTTTTCAACTCTAAGCCCAGTTGTGAAGGAGAGCACAATTTTGATATATCATTTATAGTTCTAGAATTACTGCCAGTACCTAGTCTACATAGGGTGGCTACTTACGCATAATTGAAAAAGAGGACATAAATGACAGATCTGCATAAAGTTTTCATATGCTAATTTATTTGTATAGTTGCTTTGACTATACCTTGTTGAGATCCCACTTCATCTCTGACAAACTAAAGATCCCTCCAAAGCACCCTGTGCCTCAAAAGTCATTCAAATCTGATGCTCCCCCCAGAGGATGCTTGTTCCACCATTTTGCCTCATGACGGGGCTGTTCCTGACACTGGACTTGGACCCAGAGAGGCTTTAAAATAGAGGGCATTCTGGGATAAAGTAGGACACATGGCCATCCTATACCTATGGGAAACGGAATCTCTTCTGGAAATCTTATTCACCAACAATCCTTCCCCCTCCCCCATGTCCTTTTATGATTACAGGTTAGGATAAACTAAAAATACGGGAAAACAAAACAAAACAAAAATACATTTGTGAAGTCGAAGTTTGACGTTGTCATCCTGAAATGATAAGTTTCCTATCTCAGCTATAAATGTGTCTTTTGCACACCTAGAAAAGAACTGTTAGTTCTTTCTGTGATCTTGGAGATAATATTTCTGGTGACCTTCTTCCATGAGAGTCTTTTGTCTTAACTTCTGTTTCCAATATATAAGTTGAAGGGTTTTTCTTCTTCTTTTTATGATGCCATACGTTTCCAGTTGGACTGCCTTCTGAGCCTTGATTAACTCATAGAAGATCAAACTCTCTAACAAGTTCCTGAGAGTTGCAGTTTTAAGAGTAGAACTAGGTCAGGCTTATTATCTGCATCAATCCTTTTATGAAAGGACAAAAACAATTTTTTAAAAATATAAAGAAAAACAAGAACGAAAGGCCAAGAAATATAACAGATTTTCACAGTTACAATGGAGATTGCAATACCCTTGCAACAGAAATCAGCAGGAAACAGTGACAACTTGGAATTAGACTTAAAACATGATTATATATTTAAATAATGCATTCAAAACATGTTACATATATTATCTTCCAGATTATTACAACAGCCCTGCAAGGTTGTTCTGTCCAACTACCCCCATAGTACAGATGAGAGGCTGAGGCTGACAGATCATAGCTGAGCTCAGACTATTATGAAATATTTTTCTGCTCATAGGTCAGACTCTTCAAATTCATTCATAATAATAATTGATTCATTGATTGGATGAGTATTTATATCCTGTTTCTCAATTTAAAATCTTTAAAGGGTAGTAGCAAAGAATTAAGATCACCTAAAGCAATTAAAATTCCAATCAAATTACTAAGTATAAAATTCCTGAGTAAAACTGCAATAATCATACCATCAGTAAATAGATTAATCATTACAAGTTCAGAGTGATAAAATTGTCCTGACCTGGTTAGCATCACACAACTGACTCTGGAAAGTTATTCCAGAACCAAGCACCACCATGGAGAAGGTACTATCGCTGATTAAGATTCATCTAACCGCTGAAGGTACAATAATCAGAGTGTACGCAAAGGGTCAAGGTATATGTAAGGTAAGTTATTATTTTTATAAGCAATAGAATTCTGAGCCCTATAATGGCAGAACCTCCTCGTTCACTAATGGGGCACTCCAGTATACTGATATACTAGTAGTTTACTAGCAAAACCCATTATCTATTGGTCCAACTGTACTTTATAATATTCTCACAATATATTTTGTGCTTTTCCATGGTGTTGCTTTAGCAATGCCTATGTGTTAACACATTCTGGTAGTGGAAAAGACATTAAAATAATTACTGGGTTAATGATCCTGGAATTGAATAGCTTTTGAAGGCCCAATTAGAGAAAGAGCTTCTATAATCATTTCCCACCCCCCATGTTTGCCTGCAAGGAGATCTTCCTGTGATTATATTGTATTGTGTGAACAGAGAAACAGCAAAAAGTGTGGCAAACAGGTGAAATTGTGTATATCTTCCTTTCATTATGATAGTATATATTTTACTCATTCCATTATGTGAAGTAGATACAAGTAGCAAAGCCAAAATCACAAAGGAGTCAAAATGTTTCTCATAGCTAGCTTTACTTATCAGGGATGAGGAACCTGCAGCCCTCCAGATTGTTGCAGACCTCATGGAAGAAATGGCAGGGCTTTGATCTAGCAACTCTATTGCTCACTTAACAACATCAGCCATTACTTGTTGCAACAGAAGCAAGAAGGAAAGGTAAAAGAGAAACTAAACTCACAACTCAGAAGGCCCCTTAACTCTCTGGGCCTAGAAATACCAACTCTTTAGTGACTTTTTCCTTTCAGTAAAGTGGGTGTTAATTAAAGGCTGTTATTTATTGCAACACAGATATTGGCTTCCAGCAGACCCAGCCAGCATGACTAATGCTCAGGGATGGTGGGAGTTGTAGTCCAGGAAGATCTAGAGGTCCCCAGGTCCCCAACCCTTAACTTAAAGCATGCTATACTTTCTACTCTGCATTCTGTGATAAGAAAATTGGCAAAACTAAACCATTATTGCCTTTTTACATGGGTTGGATCCCACTTTATCAATCGAAGTCTTAGAAGGAAGTCTCATTAGATAGGGTTTGCCATATTTTGAAGAGCAAAAAAGAGGACACATTTGTAAAAGTAATAAATAAATGGTAACCAAACAGCCATAAGAGCAGCACACAAGCAAGGTCTTTCCTTTGCTCTCCACCAGTGGTGTAGCGTGGGTTGTCAGCACCCGGGGCAAGGCAAGTAATTTGCGCCCCCTAACCCGTGGATTTGCGCCCCCTAACCCATGGATTTGCCCTAACCCCAGATGTTGCGCCCGGTGCGGCCCGCCCCCCCTGTACCCCCCACGCTACGCCACTGCTCTCCACAAATTTACACATGTTCTAACTACAGCTAACAGAGGAATAAGGCTGATACTTTCTAAGTTATGTTGTTCACTTCTTTGGGGAAGACATTGCCTGCATTTTAGTTAGTATAGTTGCCTTAAAAAGGCAATTATTTGTCCTACCTCTCTACCCTTTTTATATTTAGAAAGAGCACATAAAGGGGCAAGGAACAATCAAGGTTTTGATACTCCAAACTGAAAAAATGGACATTCAGGGCCCCTCCAGACTGGCTGTTAGTATTATTGCAGTTGTGTTCTGCAATATGCTCTTGACATGATAAAAGTGCATCAGTGGTGGGTTTATTCTGCTTTGGTTTGTTCTGAGATGCATCCCTAATGCTACCAAATTATTGCTATCCAGATGGACTATAGCTCAACAAAAGTGGAATAAAAATAAACTGGAACATTTGCAGTGTGAAAAATTCTGTGATTTCAATGGGAACTTATGGCATATGTACCAACTGGAAATGAAACAGTGTGACCACACCAAAACTTCTGCAGGAGCAGACAGCATTGAAAGTGGGATCACATATGATGGTCCCAGTCATGAGCGCAAATCATCATGAATGCACCATATAATGGACATCTGGAGGTGCCGTTCATCCATCTTGGCATATACAGTCCTGGCTTGAAGACCAAGAATTATATTCCAGTGCTGTTGCTTGCTCTGATTTCAGCTGTAGTTCCAACACATTGGAAGCAACCTTATGCCAGGTCAGACTATTTCTTCTACCTAGCCTAGCATTGTCTACTCTTAACTGGCAGCAGTTCTCCAGGATATCACCTACTACCTGATCCATTTAACTGGAGATGCCAAGAACCACTGCATAACTATGGTAATGTTCTAACTCTGAGTTATGGTTCCTCAGATTTTGTGGTGAAACAGTTTTCCTCCCACATCACAAACAGCCCCACCACCCCTTAAAAACACAACATGACTTTATGGCCTTCTATCTAAACATTATGTGACTTCTTATTCAAAATGAATTATAACATATTGTGCTGCCATACTAAGTCTGTGATTTCAAACAAAAAAGGGGAGGTTTCCCCCCTCCCCACCCGTCTGCCCACTTCTAAACAGAAGGCTCTGCAGCTTCAACAAGCCCTGGAAAGCAAAATGGACAGTGAGCACTAATGAGCCTTCAGTGGGAATGACCTATTCAAAATGGAAGTCTTGCCGTGTGACATTTTGCTTAAGTGGGCTAACTGATGTGATATCAGTCACAGGAGTTTAAAGGTCTGACGAGATGGCAAAACATTATTAATTCAGTATCACTTTAAATGGAAAAAAGTGTGGCCACAGGGGTCTTTTGACAGTTTTTAAAGGATACCAGAATATCTAATTGTGGATTAATCTCCGAAAACCCTTTTATGCTATTCAGAAGCGTCAGTGAAGCTCAAATGGGAAAGATAGTACCAGTTGACTAAAGTATCATTTACAGCTATTACCAAGGCAAAGAACTACAGACCCTTCTGCTGAAGACAGAGAGAGAATAATTGCAATCAGTTCATTTCCTGTTGCTAGTAAATTATCCAAATGGGAGAATGACTGAGCTTTAATTTACGCACCACACAAAATAAAGTAAAATAAAATAAAATAAAATTACTATTCTGCCATTTTAAAATCACTTCATTTTCAGAAAGCGCTGGGACAGGTCTGTAATTAAGTGGAAAATAGAAGCTGTTTAATGACCACTATGAACTAGCATGTTAAATGGCCATGTAAAATGAAGACTTGATGCACTGACTATAGCCAAATCTGTACTTTATAGAAAATAAACTGAATCAACTGTTGGTTTTCTCATCAATTGATTCATTTATGCAGTTGAGCCAACATCAATAATGTAGTCCAAATTCAGACTTTGGCAGAAGCTGACAATTTGTGAAACCAGGCTCAAAGTGAACTTAAATTACAGTTACATACTAATAATAGCTATTCTTTCAAATATGTTTTCCACACTCCTTAAACTTTTGAGGTAAAAGTATATGGTATTTAAAATATTTCTAAAATTTGTTGTACAGCCTGAACTTGTTGTATATCTTATCTTGGCACATATGTTTTCCATATGAAATTTCAAATCCACTGAAACAAATGTGAATTATTATTTTTTAAACTGAATTTTGGATTACGAAGTTACACATTTCCTACACAGAAAGCACTTATATGTAGAAGGGGAAGTATGAAAGTCTACAGGTAAACTATCACATGGGATGGATGTATATTTTCCCAAGAGTATGCTATATAATTTCAGCTGCGAGGCTGGGAAGAAACATAAAGTGAGGACTGAACCAGGTTCACTCCTGCTGTATTTAAGAAGGTGGCCTTTTGTAGTTCCCCTTCTTTGGAGATCACCACCCAGTCAGTGTGAGGACCTTACTATGATTTATTCAGTCACCATATTCAGGGCCAGGGAGGACTTTTTCCCTGCAGATGAATGGCTGGTCTGTGGGTTTTTGCCTACCTCATAGCAACAGTCACAACTTCTGGTGGATAATGATTGGGTTTTATCCTTAGTTGATTAGGTACCCCATTAAAGGGATCCAGGAGGAGTGTCTGGGGGTTCACTTGGGAGCAAATGGGCCACATCACCTCTCCCAATGGTGGCCTAAATGGGATTGTAAAACCTGGTGCATATCAAAGGGAAACTTCCCAGCTCAGGGTCGATCCTACCCTATTTATCAACCAGCAGGTAGGCTGCTTCATACTGGATAAATATCCAGCGCCTTGGCCCAAACCTAGTTACATCTGTAATCAATAAAAGGTCTGGCCTAATTCAACCCAATACAAGTCCCATGTGTTTATTTCTATGGTCCGCCCCTCAGGGCACTGTGGGCATCGTGTGCTGTGATAATAAGACATTTTCATATGGTATTTGCTTACATATAAAACCATACCTATAATTTGACCAGGTGCCAAACAAGTTAATAAGATTAACTTTGGGAGATTTTCACCAAAATCCCAATTCATGTTTTTTAAAAAATTATTATTAAAATGAATATTCAAAGGCAGTTATAATTAAATAAGAAAACAAAACAAGGGATACTTCCCTTTCAGAAAATGCAAACATTACAAAGATCTCTTTCAGAAAGCAAAATTTTTAGGATAGAAGAAAGCAGCTTTTAATGGTTTTGTTTATCCACTAACCTTATGATGATTTTCTTTGAGAAAGGTTTGTCTGTTTTACTAGTTCGTCTGTCTACCAAAATTCCAAGGTTAAGAAGTGGGAGAAGAAAAGTGTACCTGATTAATGAGTTTTTCACAATAATTGTAGGTTGGTGAATATTCAATATTTTATAGTTTTTTTCTTCCAAGATATATGTTATTCTAAATTAGAGATAAAATTTGCTGAAAATGTTGATGCCAAGTTTGTCCACATTGATTTTGTTTCCTAAATCCAATCTTCCTCCTTGATCTTGACAAAACACAATATATTTATATAAGTTCTGAAATAATAGGAACATTATATGATATGCATACTATGCATACAGTGGTACCTTGGGTTACAGATGCTTCAGGTTACAGACTCCCCTAACCCAGAAATAGTACCTCAGGTTAAGAACTTTGCTTCAGGATGAGAACAGAAATTGGGCAGCGGCAGCGAGAGGCCCCATTAGCTAAAGTGGTACCTCAGGTTAAGAACAGTTTCAGGTTAAGAATGGACCTCCAGAATGAATTAAGTTCTTAACCTGAGATACCACTGTACATACAAACACACACTCCAGGTTTCTGAAATAGAACAGCATATGAACAGACACAAGAATTCAAGTGTATAAAAATAGTTCCATGTTAATTCACATATAGTTATGCTAGAAAAATATAGTCCCACGTGGGACTTGATTCTTTTATATGTATAATGCAACCATTTCTTTGTGTATGATTTTGCACATAATTAGTTGATTCTTGAAAAGATAATCCAATCATGCACAGGTGGCTCTGACATATGTGAGTACAAATAGTGGTCTGCTGTGGGTGAAGCTCAGTTGGGTCAAAACCCACCAATTTCTGTGTATAAATCTGTTTAAAACAGATTAGTTCCCCCTCCCAAATCCAAATTCACAGCTGTTTTTAAATGCTGGATTTTAATGACATGACTGGAGCAGTTCCTGCTTATATTAAGCTTAAGAATTGCTGATAAAGGCTCAGAGGGAGCACAGCCAAGCAGTCATCAGTTTAGAATGGGCTTTGTAATAAATGGGCCCGCAACAGCCCCAAATGAACATCAAGGAGTCACTGCAAGTGAAAAAAGCTGTTTCTCAGAATGTGTCAGCAGCACTGATTGTTGCTTATTGGTCTCCCTTCCCTCCTACGCTGGGTCAGCTTTTCTGCTGCATGCCAGAGAAGCAATAATGAAATCTTGTGTTTATTAAAACTGCTCCCTGCATCTGTCAGTGGCACATCTTAACAACCTGAGGAAGTGGACAAGATCCTCCACATTTTCCTGGGGAAAACAGCATATTAATGAACTAAAATTTAAACTATCTTGCTGACTACTTTGATCATAAACACCGCCAAAATTTGCATCTAGTTCTAGTCCTTCTAACAAAGTTATTTCTAACTTAGATCCTGACCCCTCCCCAAACTTGGTCACCTCCTTTGATGCTGCCCTCTGTTTCCTCTGATCTCCATTTGCTTTCTCTTCTTCCTATTCCTGGCTACAAACCTGCTTGGAACAGCAATCCTGATCCCTACCTGGGGAGCAGCAAGGTTCAACAGAGCAGTGGAGCCACCACTGTATCTGAAGCCTTGCCACTTGTGCCAGTAGAAGGGGAACCAGTAGTTTTCTTAATTTTTGCTGTGCCAGTTCCATGATGAATCATCAGAGAGACCAGTAACACAACTCTCTCCACCTTAGGATCCAGTGGGTCCTTGGTCAGTCCAGCTGTGCCTCTCCTCACCACCATTCTACCACTTGGAGGGTGTCTTACATTGGTTTCCACCAGTGGGGACACTGTTGCAGTAATCTGTCAACAGTCTATGCCATTGGCAGGCACAACAAACCCTTTCCTGTTGTCCTCCATGACCAGTTGTCCGGAGCAATGCATTCATCCTAACCACCATAACCATGTGCACCAGGAGTTAAGATTGCTCTGCAAGCCACTTTGAACCTGGTTTCCCTTCTGTGGACCTTGACTGCTTCTGCTTAGTATGGAAGGATCTGTCAATTTGGTTCTCTGTTTCTCATCTTTTTAATCTTAAATTCATTTCTTCACATTTTGTAGCAATTTGAGCTTTTATTCATGACAAATCATCAGCATTTTAGGATGATTTTCTTCTGTTAAACACATGTTTATGTGCTTTTGATTACTGTTCACATTTCTGCAAACAATTTCCCCTAAGTTAATGCATCTTGGTGTGTTATTTTCACTAATACAGTATCTTAATTTATATGCCTAATATATGCATTTTTGTAAACACAGGTCAGAGAACTGGATTGCAAAATTCAGATAAGTGTATATGGCAAAGGATAGCTGTGTTTTGATTCATATTGTTTCAGAAAGTTTAAATTTGGTAGAAAGGCCTTTAAATTCATACTGAACTTAATTTCTCCCCTGTCCCTAGTTTCTGCTTCCCTCTGAACTGTCAGCCAGGAGTAGAGCCTACTGAAGTCTGATGCTAATTTGCTATCCCTTTTTTGCACAAACACATTTTTGTATTGCTGCTTGAAACTTGGAGTGTGGAACGGGGGGAAAAAAGCAGCATGTTACCACATAATATTCCCTTTCGTTATGTGTACATTATGCCAGGAGGATCGGAACAGTGGGAAGGAACCAATCCTTCCTCACCATTCAGTTTCCCTACAGCTGTTCTCATTTGTCTGCCAATAAATGGTCTGAGGCTCAGGTGCTTGGCTTGACCAGTAGGATCAATCATATCAGCAAAGAAAAGAGAACACACACACACTAAACACACATAAACACATGGACACAATAAGGAATCTGCAATCAAATAAAGACATACATAACTAGAATCTAAGAGAACTCTACTGTATTGAGAGCCCAGGAAAGCATGCTCACAAAGATACCTAGGAAAGGATACAACATTCATGAATTGACTGGTAAGTTTGGCCAAACTTTAAATTGGTTGATTGGCTTGTTTTATCTTTTTGCTTCCAAAAGGTCTCACACACAAATCCCCTCATGCATTTCCCAACCATCTGCATTTGCTTTTATAAAGGTCATCTCATTTACATGAGATAAAAGCATGCCCTGCCCTTGGAACAGCCATGAGTTTTCCTGACTTCCACGATAATATGACAAAGCCTAGCTATTATTTCATGAACTACAATGCAAAACAACCAGGCCATGAAAACTTCGGAAAGGAACAGCAGTTTCTGAGGTTGAGTAAACGGTTCATAATCAAGTTTTCAGGATGTGCCAACAACTGCTGCCACTGCCAGCCATCTCCGATGAAAGTTGACTTCACAGGTGCATAAGCAGGACAATCAATGAACGTCTCTTAATTAATTGTGAATGGATTAAATGCTTTGGGGGGGGTAGTGCTCAGCCTACATACCGTGAACAGATTACGGTCACATTATGAACGCATTTCAAACCTGCTATTGGGGACATCTGTGTTTATTTACCAATAAGGAGACTTAACTCATGACTGTACCACACCAGCAGCATATAATGCCTTTAATATACCTCTCAGTACAGCAGCTTCTAATGATGATAACCTACCTGAACTAACTTTATATACATAGTGGAAAAGTTATTGTTCCTTTGTGGAACCCAGTCTAGGTTTGAGGGTCCTCAACAAGACACCTTGAGTGGCCCATCTTACTAAGTGCTCCTTATCTGTATATAGAGAGATCAGGCAGGTAGTGGCTGATGCTGCTTCTGCTTGCTGCCCTATCACCCTGTTTCTTACCTACCCCCTCCCTCTTTACAGCAGCATCAGCTTCTACTATCCCCTCTTAGGCAATGTATGCAAAGGACCAGTTGCAGTGAAAAACAGCAGCACACATGGCAGCACTAAGAACACCATCAGCCCAACCCTCGACACTCAGACTATCGTCAGAGATTCAAGCAAATGCAATGTCTGCAACTTAGAGACTGAAGGAGTCCGCCCTAAAATACTGTGGACCTCAGCAGTCGCTCAGAAATCTCACATTCTGATGCTGTTTCTCTACTTCTCCACATTTCTTTTGCACCTTGTGGTAATGCTTTTGCATGGAATCATTCATTTTTGATTCTAGATTCAGGTAGGTAGCCGTGTTGGTCTGACGCAGTTGAAATAAATTTAAACATTTAAAAAAGGTCCAGTAGCACCTTAGAGACCAACTAAGTTTGTTCTGGGTATAAGCTTTCATGTGCATGCACATTTCTTCAGAAACAGAAGTCACCAGACCCTTATATATAGTGGGAGGGTGGGGTGGGGTTTTTCTCAGAAGGGTAGTAGGAGATAGGTGATTGACCCAATGGGTATGGTAAACCTGTGGACAACTAATTGTAGGACTAATTGCAATCATTAACAGTCATCAACAGGTTTACTATACCCATTGAGTCAATCACCCATCCCCTACTACTCTTCTGAGAAAACCCCCACCCCACCCTCCCACTGGTGACTTCTGTTTCAGTGTATCTAAAGAAGTGTGCATGCACACGAAAGCTTATACCCAGAACAAACTTAGTTGGTCTTTAAGGTGCTACTGGACAATTTTTTAATTAATTTATTTATTTTTAATTCATTTTTTATGTTATTCTGGTTAGAGCAGCAGATTTAGGTCTGTTTGCATAAGCCACCACAATTTTTCTGGAGTATACAAAAAAACAACATCAAAGGCAAGCCAAGTGAAACTTAAGCAAGGGGGGGGGCAAGTGCTGGAAAGAGTGGGGGAGAATTAAGGAGCAAGATGCAAGTGCAGGCTAGGAGCAAATATGGATGCAAGAAAATGACCAAGTAGAACTGGAAATACACCACAGTTTGAATTTGGGCACAGCAGTTGGCTTGAGGGTTGGCAGTAAGTAATAATTGGTTGCTGTCATTGAGCTGGCTTACATTACAAAGCAATGACAGAAACTGGTGAAAATTACTACCCAGCACAGCAGAAGCCAATTATACAGTGGGGCATGCTGGAGGATGTCTATCTGCATGGTGCTGACTGAGGAATATCTAGCCTCAACCTCACAATGCCAACCAGTACAGGCACAAAAGCTTCTTGCCCCATAGTCACTGCTCAGCTGCAATGGCCGATTACTACACACCTGCACCCTTGCTAGCTTCAGTCCTATCCCCGTGGTATCACACATTAGATATATATATGTATGCTTAAAACATTCCAGTGACTAGACAGTGGAAGGGGGGAAATCATTTTCATGGTTTAAAGACAACCTGGTAACTTGATAACCTGATAAGCCTGCCTGAAGGCTTCCCATGGGCATCTGACTAGCACAGTGAAAACAAAAAGATGAACTAGATGAACATTTGGCCTGATCCAGCAGGACTTTTAGTACGTTTTTAACTTTGCAAGTGGGTTGTATATGATGTTTTCCTCAAAAGATAGATATAATTGCTGCAACAGGTGTTCTTGTGACAAATGCTAGTAAGGGGGTGGGGTATTGCCTTCTAAAGTTCTGAAGTTTATTGCAGGCATTCAGCAGTAGCTGCTGGTCCACCAAAAGCTATAACCCTGTTTACTTCATTTTTTTTACACCCGTGGAAACCTCAGCAGCAACCATTTTTGATGAGGATACAAAATTGGTTTCCATGGAAAAAAGTAAATGCACAAAACAGAAAGCAAATTACATCTCACAAGACTAATGCATCATTAAAATCACTACATCTAACATGACTTCAACAGCCTTTAATTATTAAATATATACATTCTATATATAGTTCTAAAAGCAAAACAACCCCCACTCCCACCACCAAACTTGAGTTTGACCTCATAGAATTATTACAGTGACCTCAGTATGATAGGAAATGCTTCCAACTTTAAAGAAATATTTTACAGTCCTTGCACAAGAGTCTCACAGTAATTATGTTGAAGGACTCAATGAATAAAATGTTATTTAGATTTTTTTTTTAAATGTAAACAGGAAAGTAAGGCAGTATTATTCCGACAAAGGTAGCTTAATGTTCCAGAGAAGCAAGCAAAAGATTGAATTAGCAATGTGTGTATTTGCTAATGCCCCAATCGGTCCTGTATGCCTGAAGGAGCTTCTCCACCCCCGGCATTCAGCCCGGACACTGAGATCCAGTGCCGAGGGCCTTCTGGCAGTTCCCTCATTGCGAGAAGCGAGGTTACAGGGAACCAGACAGAGGGCCTTCTCGGTAGTGGCGCCCACCCTGTGGAACACCGTCCCTTCAGATGTGAAGGAAATAAGCAGCTATCCTATCTTTAAAAGACATCTGAAGGCAGCCCTGTTTAGGGAAGTTTTTAATATTTAATGCTGTATTGTTTTTAACACTTGATTGGGAGCCGCCCAGAGTGGCTGGGGAAACTCAGGCAGATGGGCGGGGTATTATTATTATTATTATTATTAATAATAATAATAATAATAATAATTATTCTTATTATTATTATCTACCCTAAGGTGCACCTGAATTGCCCTGAAGCCCAGGTCCCATTTAGTTCAGCTGAATGAGGAGCTGGCTCCATATGTACACCAGGCATGTTTCAAGCTGATCTGTTACTGGTAATGGTACTACCAGCACATAGGGAAGCTCTGTGCTTATATTTAGGTTTAAGAAGTTAGACAACCCATCTTGCTGCACCCCTCATTTACACCTACTGCAGAGGTGATCCCATCTGCTCACTTGCCACCACTCTGCTCACTGCTACTTGACGTAATCCAGCAACATAAACATAGAGACCTCTTTTCCAATTTGTTGTCACAGCTGAATGTTTGAATTTGTGATCTATAGTCTCTACATGAGCAAAGAGACTACCAAAGAACTTTTCAAGAAATGAATGTTTGAGGAAGCAATCTCCAGAAGTCTAGATTTCTGTTAGTCCTTTGAAATCTATATCATCTACATCTTTTCATTTACTGTTTTAACATATACATGCATAGCATCCGATCAAACTATGACAAAGACTCATTTCAGTGAGGGAAGATACTTCATTGCTTGACTGATACAAATAGGAATGGCAAATATTCTCTGAGCAGACTTCTGCAGTTTTTAAAATCAATAATCATCCTTGCAAACTCTTTAAATAAACAGTTGCTACCTTCAAAAACATGCACAAACCAAATAGACAGTGGATGAGTCCTTGATATTCGCCATTTGAATACTCCAAACAGGATTATATAGTTGTATTGATTCTCTGTCTCGGCTGGCCATCAATTTCAATTTGTGAACTCTGGCCTCTGAGATCTGAAGTTATTATATGTACAAGACACGAATTCATCCTTGTGCAGGGCACGGTTAATGTTAGAGGTTGTTTTTCTTTGCAATAGGATGTATGCTCGCCACCTCCAAGGAGAATAACACTGCCTGACAGCTGGTTTCTTATTGCTGGAATTGGATTTCTCACTACTAATCCAGTGGCAAGCATTAATAGACTCTGGCTCCAGGTGATGAACTATTTTGGTCCATCTTCTAACTCTTTCACCGTGTGTTTCAAAAGACATAAGAGTCCTGAGGTTATGATGTAAGAGTATGCCTAGCTCATTATTTAAATGTATCTGAACAAAGGTAAAGTATACACTTATTATCTCTCTATATGTTTAAACCAAGAGGTCATTACAAAGATACGAGTACATAGTAATGGCCTTTCTTCTAGGACTTCTGAGTTTCATAGAGAATTTGAGATTATTTGATTCATATCCTTACTATGAAGAATATCTATAATTTCTTAACTTGCTTCTGAATCATCAATTTATTCTTGCTGTCAACCAGAGCTATAACCAGAGCAAGATTATACACAGGTCAGAATCCAGAACTGTAGAACTGGAGGTGGGTGAATAAATAAGGCTTTCCACAATGGGTTTTTTTTGGGGGGGATACATGGCTGCATTTATACTTTCTTAGAAACCTGGCTAAAAACATTTGAAGATGAAGACAACTTTTGCCCACCTCCAGTCCACAGAGACCTCACCTGTTCTCCAAGAATTCTCACAGATATAGACAGAGGTTCTGAAATTACATCTCCAAGCTTCTTTAGTACCCTTGGATGAAGTTCACTGGGCTTGGAGATTTTAATTCATTAAAAATAGCTAGATGTTTCCCCATCTTTTCCTCTATAGTGCTATCCAGATTATTTTTGTGTGGTGTTTTATTGATGTGCAGAAGTTCATGTTCAAACCAGTAAACATTGCAGAAATAGTATCTTAACACCACACATGATCACCATCAAGGCTTTTGCAGCATTTCCTGAATGTCTTCTGTGTTCATATGTTATTGAGGTGAGATGATAAAATACTTTTTTACTTATATTCTCACATATGCTCTTATCAATTTATTGCATGAATATATGTCAGGGATACCTAATCTGTGGCCCTCCAGATGCTGTTTGACTATGATACCTATCATCCCTGACCATTGTCCATGGCAACTGGGTCTGATGGGAGTTGGAGTTGAATGTCTGGAAGGCCATAGCACAGCCACCTCTGACTTAAATGATTTTGTGGCTTAAATAGTTCAGCATTATTATATAATTCAATGTTGTCTTTATAATATGCCATCTTAAAACAACTAGTAATAAGGAGTATTAATATACACCAAAAGATTCAAAAACTGGAGATGAAAAAAACCCCACACTCATTGGGATTATCTGCAGAGCAGTGCTGTTATCTATTAACTGGCAACTTGCTTAAGGTGATCAATGGAGGTTGCAAGAAGGTAACTGTAGCATTAGCTTTCTAATTGATCAAGTGAAATCCTGACAAGCAGTTTGAAATCATTCCAATCAGAAATGTTTTTAAAGGCATTTGTGTTGGTATATAGCCTTTTAAATTACAGATTATAGGAGGTTATCGCAGAAAGTGCTGTGAGTAATGCCCAGACAGTGAATAAAGACCTAGATTGATTTAACCTTTGTCAAGAAAAAAAGCAGGGTTTTTAAAAAGGATTTCAGACTAGGGCCTTAATGCAGCCACACCAGCAAATTATCCTGAAATACCTTTTAAAAAGAGAAAAGAAACTGGACTGCCATGTTTAGTTTTGGACACCACAATAGAAGACGGATCCTGATGAGTTAGAATGGTTTTAAAAGACAGTTACAAGCATAATAAATAGTTTAGAATGCTAGTTATGAGAAAGATTGAAGTAACTATTCCCTGTTGATGCTCGAAATATTACCCATCCAGATATATTGAAGCTGCTGGTGGAAGAGTGGGCTATACATTTAACAAATAAATAAATATAGAAAAAAACCCTATTCCATTAGGTGTTTCAATGACAATTTTCCATTTCTGTGACTTTGCAAGCCACATTACATGCCTAAAGCAAAAGCATTCTAATTTGTTCAGTCAATGTTTCCTCCTGAACCCAAGTCACATCCACACCTTACATGAAAAGCTCCCTTTCAAAGAATCTGGGGAACCATAATTTACCTCTCACTACAATTCCCAGCAACCTTAACAAATGAGAGTTCCTGGATTCTTTGGAGGAAGAATGAGCTTTAAATATATTGTGTGGAAATAACTGCAGAGTATGACAGCAAGTCTGACAATATACAAATCAACCTATGTAACAGGACCAACCCCAAAACACCCGCACCCTCTTAATTCAGTAGATAATACCCCAAAATCATTGGCAACCCAATTCTAGAATGGGGGGGTGGGGTGGGTGAGTGAGTGGAAGAAATGGCCCAATGAACCCTTATAAAGTCTATGGCTATGCCCCAGCTGGTACCAGTGTGCATGTGTCACACACCAAACAGCCTTGTCTTCCCCATTCCAGGCTGGCTACAATGCTCCCAGATGCAATGCTATGTGGTTGGTGGGAGTGGACTTCTTGGTTAATAACTGAGAATATCAAGCTCTTAAACACAAAATCATGTTTACTACAAAACTTGAAAAGATAAATTAGTTTGAGTGTTATGTTTCAACACACACACGGCCATCATAAATACACATCTTTGAAATAAAATATTGCATTACAAAATTGACTTGTATGTGGCATTATTCTGGCAATAGAGCACCTGTAAAATGTTTAATATGCCCACATGAATTCAAACAATGCAGGACATAAAGAGCAAAATATCAACAGGATGATAAACTGTCCTTCCTAGGTAGCTGAGTGAGGGAAACGAGACATCATTAAGTTTATAAAGAACTGTAAAATCAAGACAGAGAGGCTGTAATCCTACCCACATTTACCTGAGAGAAAGCCAAATTGAATTCAATTGGACTTACGTATGAATAAAAAAAAAAGTGAAGGACCCCTGACAGTTCAGTCCAGTCGTGAACAACTCTGGAGTTGCGGCGCTCATCTCGCTTTACTGGCCAAGGGAGCCAACGTTTGTCCGCAGATAGTTTTTCTGAGTCATGTGGCCAGCATGACTGAGCCACCATAGTTTGGGAACCACTGTAATATCATGCACATGATGCAATATAAACTTAAGAACAGCTGGGAAGAGCGCTGTTGAATTCATGTCCTGCTTGCAAGCTTCTTAAGGTATCTGGCTGGTCACTGTGAGGTACTTGCATTGGTACAGAAAATTACAGAAATATTAACAAAAGTAGCAACCTACTCACAGAATAAACTGAAATAGGGGCAAAATAGTGTGGCATATTTTACCCCTTTCACTTTCTTATCACTACTATGATCTAATATGAGCAAAAGATTCTCACAAAAATAGATTTCTAAATAATAAAATGATATAAAAGAGCAAAGTAATTATTTTCATGCCCAAGCTATTAAAATATTTTTTCCTTGTTATGCCACAACATATCTTGGCATTATCACTCTGCCATCCTAAAAGGGGAGGAGTAATGGCCATCTCTTGTAAGGATCAAACACACAAGATTTCTCTCAAGAACACTGGGGAGACAGCTACTGATCTGCATGACTAATCATGCTGGACTGTGCTTGGTCTCATCCTCTTTTGATTGAGAATGACCTGGTTTAGAGGGCTGGCTTGCCCCTGAGCTTTCCCATTAGGCAGGACTTCATCAAACTTGAGGTTTTGCTGGAAAATCTTTTTCTCTTTTGAATTGTTGGAGCATAGGATTTGGAAGGTCAGAATTCATGTTAACTGGAAGGATGGCATGTGTGTGCTAGCACTGATGTTTAAAAAATGCATTGCCAAAAATGAAAAAGCTACCCCCACTCGTGCAAAGTCTTGAGTGAGCATACCTTTGGGGTCTCTGCCAGATGTTGTACACTTGCCCTGCCTTATTCACTGAATCTTTCAGAGGGTCAATTTCTTAAATTGCTCTATTTCTTAAAACAGCTGTCATTCTTTAAGTGGAGGCTGCCATGGAAAAAATAAAAAAAATAAAAATCAAATTTCAAATTTCAAAGAAAAAAAATGTAAGTAGGTTAAGCACAGGTGGGGGGACACAGTGCACCCACTTGTCCCACCCTGCCTACAGGGCTACTGATTACATTGTGAAGGTGAACTACGGTTGTGTGGACTTGAGCCAACATGCTGTCACCCAAGTAAGGAGTGGTATATTTACTCTCTTATCTTTTCAGTTCTGGTTTGCTCACAGGTAGCCTAGGTTAAGTTACTGTTTAAGCACTGCAGAGGAAAGCTGTTAATGATTGACAATATTTCTTGCTTTGGGTCTCAGTTCTAGGTGTGGGGGAAACTGGTAAGTACAGTGGAAAGGCTGAGGATATAAAAACTCACCAAGAATATCAAATATATTGCTTTACTATCTGAGAATAATATCCCATATAATTTATTCTCAACTGAGTTGTGTAAAGAAAAAAAACCCTGAACAGTCTGCTAATGATGGCCAAGGGCTATTTTTATACTATACAGGCTAATGAATCTGTTATCATATCAAGGTCTAAATGTTATCCTTCTGTGTTGCTTAACAACTAGGTCTCAACTATGTATACTGTACCGAGTGCTTGAAAAATTGATGTGATCAGTAAAACTTCTAGCATCTATGCTCTCATTCAGTCATGAGTAGTTAGGTGCCTGTTAGCCTTTTATGATTGCCTGCACATAGACTGCATGTTACAGGGTTTTCTACAACTATTTCAGGCATTGTGGAAAACCATCTCAATCTTTTATTTTGGTTTTGGACAACAGGTCAGTGGTGGTGGGAAGCTTGCTCTACCAAAACTCCAATTTTGTCGGTACTAATATGATTACTCAAAGAATTCACAACATTTAAATATAAGAAATGAATGAGGAGAGAACATGAACTGGAGAAAGAGGCCCTTATACCACTTTAAGACAGAAGTAAATAAAGTTACTCAATTTTACTTCTATTGGCTTTTTTCTTTACAAGCATGCCACCTAAAATTAATCTCCAACTTGGTTACTAATAAAAAAATTATCTTGTTTCTGTTTATTCCTGTTTTCCACCTACCAATGAATGTGGTCATTTCACCTAAAGATGGTTGCAGATCTGGGTAACACTGGGTTTTATATTCTGAAGGTGAGAGGTGTGTGTGTAGCAGCCATTGTATGCTCCTTCTTCCATGCCTGAGATATATCCTGAAACCTTTTTCATACACAGCAGAGTGTTATGTGTGCTACCACCTCCCACAGTTTATCTTGAGACTGTGACCAGCTTCAGACTCAATGACAGTAGCAGACTGTGAGGTGGGTTGGAGGCAATCATCTGACCTCCCATCATTGGCATCACTGCAGCTTACCAGGAATGAGAGGAAAGTGGCAGTAAGGTGGTGATGAGGTCAGCAAGATGCAAATGCTCTGTAGGAAGTGCCAGATTGGCTCTGTTGGTGTATTTGCATGGGGCTGTACTTGCCACGACCTCACTCTCATGTCTCCTCATAAACCATTATCATGAGAGGTCAGGTAAGCAGGCCCCAACCTGCTGACCCTTACTTTTCCATGGCCTCACCTTCAGCACGTTTTCCATCTGGGCTGATGAAGAATTCTAGAGAACTCAAAAACTTGCACACTACTTTGCAGTATTTTGGTTGGCCTAATAAAGCCATTGTCATAATATGGATTTAAGAAATAAAAAATAAACTTGAAATTTTGCTTAGATATCTCAGTTCAACTGTGTGGCTCTTGGCAAATTCCTCCTGTCCTCCCATTTTTATCCCCAGACTCTGAGATTATTATACTTGCAAGTTGTGAAGATAGATGAGAATGTTTATTCTAAACCATTTTATACAGCAAGAAAGTGTGATATCAATAATACATAGTCATATTTTTCTCTGGCACAGTGACAAGAAGCTTGATCATGCATTGGCTTGGTGCAGTTTTAACACTTAAACCATCATAGCTATTGGCAGGCAGACTAGAGAATCAACTTCACCATAGAGGTAAATTTACAACTTCTTTTCAATTTCATTTCTACATTGGAAAATATTTTTTCCTGATGCTGAGCTAGGATGTACTTTTGTCAGTCTCATTATTGTTGTTTGTATATGGACTAGATCAGTGGTTCCCAAACATTTCCTACCATGGACCACTTGAAAATTGCTAAGGGTCTTGGTAGACCACTTGATGCTTTTTTATGTCTGTTGTAGCAATTTCAATATGGTGTGCTACATTCTTAATGATTTTTAATTGTATATTTACACACTCCACACAGCCACCTGAATGAAGCTCATGGACCACTGGTAGTCTACAGGCCATGGTTTGGGAACTCCTCAACTAGGTACAATTCAGTACAATTAGCACTGAACATTTCCAGGCCTGCTGACTGAATTTGCAAGCAAACAGGGAGGTTGCAGGAACAAGTGCACACATCCCTACTTGTGGAACATTTTTGATTTTTGACACAACATTGATCTTCTATGAGCTATTCCTTTTCTATCTGGTATCAGCAGGATCTATTACTCACACATAACACACACACACACACACACACACACACACACACTTTTGGGTTGCTGACATGTTACAAGGCATTTCTTTGCATTGATGATTCTGATCTTTATTAATTTCAAGCACATTCAATCTTCACTACTGATCTGTCAAACATGGCACACTGTCACACTGAGATTTTGCAGGAAGCATTTTGCAATAACTCATAAAGCATCAATCTGAGTCTGCCCACCAGTAGAAAACAATATGACTTCCCCAAGCTTTCAGCCTTGAGAAGCTTAAAGGGACACATACATTCTTCCAGGCTGCAATCTGACAGAGACACCTGGGGACCATTCCCAATACTTTGGTTTATATCTAGTCCAGTTGCAACTGCTGAATATAAATTAATCAATACAAAATCCAGCCTTAGCAATTTGGCTGCTTTGAGCATATTAATGTTTTTCTTTGTTGTGGTAGATTGTAATATTCCTTCTCTCATTTGCGTGCTTATCTCGTCTTTTATCCCTGACATGCCTCCCACTTTAAATATGCCTGAGCTTTGCGCCTAACAAATTTGCAAATCAAGTGTTTCCTCCCATAGATTTTTTTTCTTGAACTGGGAAAAATGGGGCTCACCCTAATCCATATATGTCATTCTGCATGTTGTGATTAAATAGTGATTAGGTGCAAACTGTTTAGTTTAATTTGCTTTGAAAAGCTGTGCTTGCACTGATAAAGGGTGGAAGCATTTCAGAGATGAGATATAGGGAACAGATGTTTAGTATAAAATATTGATACCACAGAAAGGAGATAAGCTTGGTATTTAATTTATCTTAATATTTCTATTACTAAAAATTTAACAGCTTTTATCTTGTGGGGTAATTACAACTTTTTCAAGCAAGAGATAAGATTTGTTTCAGTTTTGTCACTCTTAAACTCTTTACTTCACTCACTCCCCAATGAATACTCCTCTCAGTGGGACACGGTTTCCCTATTTTTGTTACAAATGCATTTTTGTCTATCTGGTAATCTGTATCTAAGGCTGGAACCAAGCTTAGTTAACTGGTCAACTGAGTCTCCATGGCCTTCATTAGGTGATTAATGGAAAGGGAATGGGCAACCTTGGCAGCCAGCATGAAGCCTCTAGACAAGCCTGACTGCACTTTAGTACTTGGAGACTGACTATCCTTGCACGCCTGGTCATTGGAGCAGTACCTTCTTCCTGCTGTGCTTTAAGCCCTAAAGTTGGAAAACACCCACTCTAGAATTTATTTCAGGTATAGAATTAACTGCTTTAGCCCGGCCCTGACAGGAGTCACCTGTTTGTCCTGCTGGGCTTGATGGAATCTAATCATGATTATGGCTGAGCTGAAGTGCTCTTTAGAGATACGGCATTACTTTCCACCTCCAGCATACCTTATGTCACTGCCTCTACTTGTTGTATGTAGCAGTGCTGTAGTTTCGGCAGCTGGTAGCCCTCATTATTATTATTACTTGCCCCACAATTTTTTTTACAGCCCCAAAAACTTTATAGCATAAAACAAGGGTATAAAAATGTTTGCTATAGTTATCACTGCTGCAACACTTACTAAACTGACCCCCCCAGAAGTTTCTCCCTCTAAACACTCCCAATTTTCCCTATTTTGGCTCCTTTTGGTAGGAGTGTTCACATGTTATATTTAGTGAGTATACAGCCTGTTTAACTCTATACATTCAGAGTTATCACATGCAATGTTCAAACAGTGTATAGTTTGTGTACCTGTGTACACAATAATTGAGCTTTACAACTGAAGAAATATACACTGTTTTGTACAAACACCTGGAGAGGCAGCTTGTGCCTCTGTTCAGTGCAAGGTGTGAACAAGGCTTTTGTCTCCTTTAATTAGTGGTATGCAGACTTGGTATAGATGAGATACGGTGACTGGCTTCCCAGAGCAATGTGACCTGAAGGTTCTGGGAAGCCAGAGGATAAAGAAGAGATGAGAAAGATACTTTTCTTGATGTCCTGCCCATTGGGAACCACATATAAAGAGACAGACAAAGGGTTTCAGCCAAGCTCTGGGAGGCAATGGTTTGCCCTTGGATTGGTTTGGATATCCAGCACCCCCTATTGGAAAGAAAGCCCACCAGAAGTCCTGTGTTACCAAGCCACAGAAGTAAAATAAAATAAAACCTCAACTGTAGAAGGAGAAAAAAAAGGTGAGAAGTGAAAAAAGTAGTTTCCACTCCTGGGGAAATGAGAAATAAGCTGAGCCTGCAGCTGACATGAACAAAATCTTGTTCTTCCTCGTTTGAAATGCCAGAGGAGTAACAAAGGAAGGAGGCTACACTCACACAAGCAAAACAAAAGTGTGGATTTTGCTGCAAAATGATAGCAACATGCCATCTCCCCTGAGAGAATGTTATCTTCACTCTGTGATATGAGTTCAAACTTCAAAGCATGTTTATGTGCTTCTACATTAAACGGAAAAGACTCACCTCACTGTCCAAAAGTGAATATCAGTTTATGCTAGATTTACAAGCTGCACCCTCCTTTTCTTGTTGTTCACAGACTGCTTTTAACTATCAGAAAAACTGCCTATGCGTGTTCACTATGAGAGAAGAGCACAGCATCATTAGGCAAGACGGAAGAAGAGGAAGAAGAGGAGGAGGAAGAAAGTCATTTACTGAAGTCTCAAAGGTGAGCATTTTATGTGAAAGACCATAGTAGTTAAGAAAGGTGTATATTTTGGACTGTAAATATTTAAGTGATTCTTTATCATCTTTGTGTCAGTGCCTTTGATGCTACTCAAATGTAACATTCATAACATTTTGGTATTATTTATATTTAGTATACTATAGACTACAATGGCAGTCTAGATATTTCTTTTAACAACTGAAAATATCAAGAGCACAAAACATTGGTTCCATGTCAGATGTTTGTTTATTTAATATACAGTGTATATAAAATACATGAAATAGTGGATGTATTGTAAAGTATGAATGATAAATAGGCATGTTCCCCTCTTTCAACTGTAAGTACAAAGGGACATATGTATATGCTCTACCACTCAGTTACAGACCTACCATAGAATAGGCAACCATGCAGGCTACAGGCCTTATTTATTATAGAGTAGGCTTGTGCCATACACTATACTTTTTAGTATATGTACCAGAGGCACCAACTTCTTAAGTTGATTGAGGTGGCCTGATGCAATGTCGCGCGGAGCCAGAATGTAGAACTGAACACTCTCTGAACATTGAGGGGGCCCAGCCCTCAAAAAAAATTGGGCTGTGTGTGGCAAAGTGACTCGAGCCCCTGGAACTGGCACCTATGATATTCTCAGCGTAAAAGTGATAATATTATTAAGTGGCCCTAAATAAAAGTCTTCAATAAAACTAGTGTTTTGTCTCTCCTAATGATCTCAAAGTACAAGGGATCTTTAGAGTAACAATACCATTAGATAAATTAATTGTTCATCTTCCCTTTTTATTAGGAAACATATATATACTGCAACTTTTAAGACTGTCTCACTCTAGGGCGATAAATTCATGCAAACTGGAAAATTTGTTTTGCTCATGGTTCATTTGCTGGGATAGATTTGTATGAACAAGTAAATACTTCTTTGTTTTGTGTGTGTGTGTGTTTTAAAAAAATAGTCTCTGCTCAACTCAACTTTTTGCTCAACAGGGAAGTTAAGCATCATTATGTCTGGGTTCAATCGGCACAGTTGGTTAAACATGCCAAAATCACCATTCCTCACAAACAAGCCCTCCCCACAGTCTGCTCTGTGCCCAAGGCATCTATAAATAAATTGCTGCCATCCATCCATTAAGAATTTTATGCTGGAGTAATGGATGGAGATGCATAAGAAATGTTTTCCACTAAGCACATGCACTCTGCATCTCTGCATTCACTGAATCCATTCTAAACAAAGAAACTGCAGTGGTGATGATCAGATGCTCAGCAGAAGAACAGGGGCAAGGGATGGTTGAAAGGGGAGGGGGAGTTAGAACTATTAGAGTAGAACATGTGCACAGGGTTGGGTTGTTGTTTTGTTTTTTGCAAGAGGATTTAAAACAAATAGAATCCCCTTAAGAATTAGCAGTCAACCCTGTTGCTGAGAAAACGAAGGGTATTTGAGGGCAGCGCTCATTCAGCCACGGTAGGTCTGCATGAGGTGAACGTGGTGCCTGCCAACAAAAAGTGTTAGCACAGGATCCCAGCAGGGAACATTCAGGAGCTTGCAGAGTGCAAAGAGCTTTTGTTTTTGCAAAGAAAAAGAGAGTTTGCCTGCCAGATGGCTTTTTGCAAGTGCTCACAGCTCTCAAATAAATATAAGGAAGTACTTTTAAAGAGTAAAGACTGCCATGATATAAATACAAAAGGGTGGGGTTTTCAAGCATTAAATAATTAAAACAATGCTATTTAAGGCAGGGGGGGAATCACAAAGACATTCTAGCCAACATAGTTAAATCTTTTGCCTGGAGTGACATGCCCACAGCAGTTGATTGCATTATTTCTTCATAAAACTGCTCAGTCATTTTTATTATATTTTTGGCTAAGATATAAATATGACAAAATTCAGGATCGGGATGAATTCAGTTTGGTTCACGTTTTAATGTGAGGCTACCTGATGCACATTTCCAGGAACAATATGCGAACTGAAATGAAATTATTCATCCAAATTTGCACTTCTCTGAATTTTGCACTGCAGTTCTCTATCCCACTCCCAAATTACAAAACTTCCTATATTAGGGGAAGTTGCACATAAATATGCATACATCTGTGAAAATAAAATACAAAATTCCATTTTATTAGAGGAAATGGGTATACTAGAAAAAATGCACGCTACAATTTTCATGAAGCCTTTGAAACTCTCCTCTTAGAATTTGATGCAGCACAATCTAAAGCACTGTCACATGGAAGATGGAGCAAACTTGTTTTCTCCTGTACCGAAGGGTAGGACCCAAATCAAAGGCTTCAAGTTACAAGAAAAGAGAATCTGACTAGACATCAGGAAGAATTTTCTGATGGTAGGAGCTGTTAACTAGGTGTAACAAAGTAGCAGATGATGCAATGGGGCTCTGCCACTTACCTGACCTCCCTCTGGCCAAATATCTGCTGCTGACCGGGGGGAGGTGAGACGACAATGAGGTAGATGTAGTAGAAAGGCTCAGGTAGAAGCACTGTTGGAGCCATTGGCACATTTATACTGTCCTGAGCTCATTGTCACCTCACTCATCGGCATTTTAGAATGCACATAACCAGCAAATTGTCCCATAGTAATAGCACCCGCCTTCTGTAGTGCCATCCCTTGAGTAATTTGTGAGGTGAAGAAAGAAATGACCTTTAAGTATTTCTTAAATACTTACATCTTTACCCAACTTTTTCTGGACTCTGACACTTAATTTTTAATTCTCTGTTTTGGACATTTGTGTTACCTGCCTTTGCTTTTATTTTGCTTCTATGCAGCTTTTAGGAAATGTTACTGAATGTCACTGCTGTATTTATATATTTTAAAATGCAGACCGCTTAGAGATTTTTATTATATTAGGCGGTATAATATTTGTTAATCAATCAATCAATAAATAGAAGATTACTTAATTCAGGACTTCCAGTCTGCGTTACACTTTGTAGATTTTGCTGCCTCTTAATTTGTTAATGTGAAGGTTGTTATTTTATTTTTTTTGTATTTTGTATGAAAATTTTTTATCTATGCATATTGTGCACCACCACCCTGAAATGGTGGTCAGTTTAGAAATATTTTAAATAAATAAGGAGCCTTGCCCAATAAAGAGCTACATAGCCATAGCTACAGGATACAGAAAAGAAGCAATAATGTGGTTTGTGTAAGGCAGTCTATGTACAACTTGGCAGGGGTACTACTTTGTTGAAAAGCGAAAGAAGCAGAGAGTGAGTGCTTGGAACAAAACACCTGGTGAGATAGTTGTCTGACTCCAGCCTTAGGTTGAGCTTAATTAAAGCAAGGAGAGTGTGAAGGCATTCTGTCTTTGAAACAGTCCAAATCCATTTATATATCTGCCAAAACCTTCAGCACTTAGAGTCATGGTGAGCACAGCACCCCAAGCACTTAAGCAAAGTTGTTTGCTTATTTCTTTATTTATTTAACAGTAGAAAAACTCATAAAGAAAAGTAATCTCTCTCTTAAACTTATTACTCTAAAACAGTTCCAGTGATATAAGCTGTAAAAGAAATGGCCTAAACAACCAAAGCAAATTTCTACCTCTTGTTGAAACAATCTAAACTGAATTTTGCTTTATGGTAGTTTGATGAGATGATAGACAATGACTAGGTAGTTTGAGGTACCCATGTTGGAATGAAACAGCTTTGTAAGAAGCACCATGGCCTTTGAACATGGCCAGGAAACAAGGAAAGAGAATTGTGGAATGGGCATCTCCAAATTCATCTGTACAAAACACAAGACCATGAGAGTGGGTGGGTTGAGGCCTATCTACAGCTTTTGAAGCATAAATATGAACAGTGGGGTTGACTGAGGATTCCCTTATGTGGCATCCAAAGAGATGAGAACGTGGTAGAAAACAGAAATACCTTGTAATGCTATCCCCATGGCTATGTATTCATTCAACTTGTTTTTATTATTGCTTGTTAGCCGCCTTGAGCCTGGCCTTGGCTGGGGAGGGCAGGGTATAAATAAAAATTATTATTATTATTATTATTATTATTATTATTATTATTATTTGTAGTATTTGAGTTTTGAGGTTATCTGAATCTTCCAACTTTCAGGATGTCCACAAGTTTTAGTGATATGAGAGAGGGATACCCCAAATGGTTGACTTCAACACCCCCACACACAATGTGCAGCCAGTAGGATGCATGGCCAGTGGCTACACTGTATGACCCTCATGACCTAATCCACTGTGTGAAGTGGTTCAAGCAAACATCTCTGTTGAGATCTCTATGTGTAGTGCTCCAGTGGTTTCTATTTCAATTCCATTCCATAATTAAGTCTAACTCTTGACTCAGCTTTTATTTTGTAAACCTGAATTTCAACCACTGGTACTTCAAACCCCATCAGTAGCAGCAAACAAGATTGTGGTGGCAGGGGGACCATGCGTCTTTGTTGCCACTGGTGGAAAAGCAGAGATGATTCTGAGAGATGGTTTTGCTCAGAAAAATAGCCCAAGGAGAAAGATTTGAGCACCACATCTTCTCTGCTCTTCTCAGGACAAATTTGCATCCTCCACAACTTCATTTGGGGATGATGACTCAAAAGCTGATCACACATTTTGACCTCTGTCAGTATGTTTTTAAGAAGTCAACAGCAGCAATATGACCACAGATATCAACTATTTTACCAGAAGCAAGTACAAAAAGAAATTTTATGTTGTTATCAACACAGTGTTTGAGCCTCGAGATCATGATAACCTGCATCTTTTCCTGTTCCTTTAAAAAGCCAGCTTTGCAAAACACCATGAACATCATTTTCACTGTGTCTTATTAATGACAGGCCCATATTACAAATTTTGGAAGATGTGATGTCTGTGATCTCCCAAAGGTCATTTGTGAGTTGGTCTCCTCTGAGTTATGAGCCCTTACCATCCACAAAGAACTTGATCTGCTGACAGTAATGAGACAAACATGTATTAGCTTCATGCCTCAGAAATTGTAGTGCCCCTAGTGAATCCTTGGCATTTACTGTTTGCAGCTTAGCCAGTGTGAAATGTAGGGGTTTTTTTGTTATAAAGCAGCTGGAACACATGTCCATGATGGCAGTAATTAACAGTATCCCAGTACTGGCAATATCTGATAGAGGAGGGAAAAGAGAGGGTTTTTTTATCCATAAAGGAGGGTCAATTCAGCAGTATTTAGCACTGACATTTAAGGCCCCTTCAGACACACACTTACCACATCAAAATCTCTTACTACCACACATATGGATGCACATGTAAAGTGAAAATTTCAGGTATACCAAGGTAACTCAGAGCAATTATCGTTAGTAAGGTTCCATGGTTGCTCTGGTGCTGATAAGACAATAACCCACCAGGCATCTTTTTCCACATGCCTGCAATTGCATGGAATAAAGATGGCAGGGTTGTCCCTGGTGATGCTACCCCTGCCCCCAAATCCACATGTTGAGGAAGGTGTGGAGAGAGGAACATGCTCTGTGTAGAAAGACTCTCCTTGTGTTTTACAACACCGGTTGCGCAGGGAAATAGGAATGCTCTCCCTACATCTCTAACAGATTCATTTCCAATAAATGTAAAGGGGGGAAATTGGTGATATTTGTGGGATTTCAGTAGTGCAGAAAAAGTATTTAACAAATTTTCAGTTTTTCTTAACTTCTTTAAAAGTAAAAGGCATTTAGACTGGCTAGCAAGCACAGCTGTTGTAGTCTGCTTTCAAAATGCAGCCAAAATATCCCTTAAACTAATGCTATGTGATTTGGTAGTGTTCTTTCTAGGGACATTGTATTGGGGGGAGGATATGGGAAAAAAAGATCCCTGTGCCAGTCTAAAGATAGCATAAGATCTCTTGATATCAAAATATTAATTGTGGTTGTGTGTTCATAGCAAAGCCAGGAGTGTTTACCTTTGAATGTGAATGCCATTGAATGCTATCAACTTTATGCCACTCATTGTGAATTACTGTGCTCTACAGATGTAATAAAATTTTCTAAATGCTGCTATCAGTTGCAGAACTGACAGAAAGACCTTTAATGATGCCACAATTCATATGATTCTTTAAACATATTTTCCTCTCAGGTACATTGAACAGTAGCTTAAAATTTTCCATCAAATCATGACAGTGTTACTCGAAACCTTCCGAACATTTCCAAACAAATTGCAGCAGCAAAGAAACCAAATTGAACACAGAGAAAAAGTGTACACTTCCTTATCCTCACCCATTTCCCATATCCACTTTAAATACCTGGAAATGGATCCATTTGGTTCTGCCAAAACTCTGGATGGGAGGTGGACTATGGAAACTGGAATGAATTACCCATCCTCTTTCTTCTCTAAAGTACAATGGTGAAAGAATAACGGGAAGGGAAATGTACCTTGTCTGTTCATGCATATTTTATGGATAAATCATGGGTTCTGATTCAATCAATTTGTGAACATGGTTATAAAATCAGAGAGTATTGCACCACTCTCCATATAAACTGACTTGGAACCTGCAATCATCATTTGAGGCCCTTCTTCATGTGCCTCCTCCACGAGATGTCCAGCGGGTGGCAACATGAGAGTGGGCTTTTCTGCAGTGGCTTCCAGTTTGTGGAATGTTCGCCTGGCACCTTCATTACATCTCTTTAGACCCCAGGCAAAAACATTCCCCTTCTCCAGGCTTTTGTCTAATTAATCAATCTATGGCCTATTAAACTATGTGTTGGGGGTGTTATTGTTTTGGCTTGTTACTATGTTGTGTATTTATGTTATATTGTCAACTGCCCTGTGATCCTCGGATGAAGGGTGGTCTAGAAATTAAATAAATAAATAAACAAATAAATAAGGTATGTACATCTCTCAATTGCCTGCCCATGCACACACATATACATATTTGAGCAGCTCCTTCTTCACAAAAAAAGCTCTGGGGCTGGGGTGGAGAGTGGGGGCAAAGGAGATACCTGCCATGAGCATTACCAGGCTATCAGCAGCAGCAGCAGCCTGTATGCGCAGAGATGCCCCTGTTGCTTCTTCCATCCCACCCCAACTTTTTTTTTTTAAAAAAACAACAACATGATTGAGCTCCAGCAAAGAAGGAGGCACCTGCCATAGGTTCTGCCTGACCTGAGCACACTGGGACATTCCAGGTGCTGCTCCCCAACCATCTTTTTCCCGGCTAGCCCCAGCATGCAGGTCATGACCCACAGGCTGGGAAACACTGCCCTAATAGACGAGCTGCCACTGCCCCCAGCCATAATGAAAATAAGACATGGTAATGCACAAAACAGAGACAGTGACTGAAAAATGAGACATAATTTGATTTTTTTAAATAAAAAAGCGGTTTTCTAGCCTTTTGCTATGCAAATGCAACACTTATTGAGGGAAAATATTAGTTTTGTGCAATGACACAGTTAACCAAAAAGGTATTTTACTAAATCACACCTTCTTTGCTTAAATTTGCAGCTCTAAGCTGAGAGTGTGTGTTGCATATTGGTTTGATGTGCATAAAAACAATTTCCAAGTGTTTACATTTGAGCTCCTCCCACACTTTGCGATTCAGGCCCTGGGCCAAATGGCTCCCTGCCCCTGCCCATTGGTTATTGTCCTATGCATATTTAATCCAGAAGCAGCTGGTGGGGAGGGCCAGCAGCGTGTACCAGGCCTCCTGGCACCGGCACTGCTGTTGCTTACCAGGAGGGACAGGAGGAATGGTAAAGGTAGCAGAGAGATTGGTGCTGTGCAGAGGCACTGGCAGAGCCAAAGCACTGCTCCTACCAGTAAGTCTGCACAGCAACAACCTCCTTGCCACCTCACCCTGCCCCTTCCCTCCCAGTAAATCACAGTGATGCCAGTTCCAGCAAGCCAGGTGCATACTTTTGCCACTCCCCACCGTACTCACCTGGTCTATGTTCAATTGGGACTCACTCCCAGGTAAGTGTATATAGAATTGCAGCCTCTGGGGTAACTGTTATTTTAATGCATTCATGTTTAACTGAAAGGAGTAGACTATACATTGCTGAGTGAATGTTCAAAAGGAACTGTAGGGCAGCAGCAAAATGCTATCTTGTACATGTTAGCAAGGAATAGTTAGGTTAAAATGGTTTCTTGGCATAAATGAGATATAAGAAGTTAAAAGTCAAAGATAAACCCATGTTGGGCTAAGCAGATGAGGGTGTTATTATGGAATAAGAAAGGTTAATTTATTTTAATAACCTCTTTAATTTGATGATGTAAAAGTGTAATGATAATGATGTCATGACATCATTTAGCCCTGGAACTGAAGGGGATTCTTAATTTTAGATAACAGAACCAAGAACAGCTCTGCAAAGAGGTTTGCCAAGCAGGGCAATGTGTTAGTTCCTGTAGGACTGTATGATCTTAGTGAGTGCTACATAAAAGGAATTATTATACTAGCATTCAGAAATCTCTTGCCATTTCCATTAAAATCACGATATTTTGAGGGCTTTATAAATTCTGTCCTTTTCATTTGCATGCTGTTGAAACATGACATTAAAGTTTTCAGTCCAAATGCATTTTTAAAATGCTGCTCTGAATACCATATGTATCTTTAGATTTCTTCTTCTAAAGTGGGAAAATGATAACCTGCAGGCTCTCATTGTTCTGCAAGAAACAAATGGTTCAAAGCGGATTACGGCAGGGAAAGTGGGAAATAAAGGATTGTTTAGGACCTCAACTTTTAAAATGTTTGCAAAGATTACAAGGTTTTGGATCAATTAATGTACATTAGCCACATAAAAATGCTGCAGGACCTACATTGTACGACAGACTAAAGGCCAGGTGGCAGCATGAACTTCAAATAGCTTTGTCAAGCCTTAATATTATCCCTTTCTTATGCTTAATTATGAGATTTGACAGAGCAATAATGCACAATTCCAGTTTGCTTTAGTGTCCTTGACTTTTCTGCATTTTTAAAATAGAAACATTAGTAGCTATTCAGAATCCTATTTTCCTTGTGGTTTAGAAGGCTACAAATACATTAAAAGTTCTCAAACTTTTTTGCCAACTGTCAGTTATTTTTAGTGTTAAAAACCCTTCATGATTAATTTTCTTCTACCTGAAAAGATGAAAATCGGTGGTTCCACCATGCAGTGCATACTGCACACATACCTTGAGCTCTTCTGGCACATTGACTACCATTTCCACTGATATATTCATATTTAGATATACATTGTAATGATGGGTGCTATTCTAAACTTTTTACATGGATCATGGCATCAGAACAGCATGCATGGATTTAATATAAAATATGCCCCTTAAGAACTATGTGCCCCTGGTACAAGCTCCTAGTTTATACATAACCTTGAAAGAACAGCTAACATTCTAACCCTAATAGTTGAAATAAAGAGCAAGAGAACTAATCCTTGTATTTGCCAGGAAGGTCTGTTCACTGTTTATCAGCCTCCTGTAAGCAGGAACCAGACTCCCAAGAGACAATGAAGATATATTTTACGGTAAAGTCAGTGCTTTTTAATGGGGGTACGCAGGGGTACGCATACCCCTAAACATTTTGTGAATCTAAGTTTGGCCTCATTGAGGGGCAGTATTTCAATATGAGTAGGAAAATGAGAGTTCCCCTAAATGGTTTTTTTTTAAAAAAAAAGGGGGGGGGAAAGTTATGATTCTGGAATTATAGAAATAAATATGTAGTCTTACCAAATTAAGATTTCACCCTCTTTCATTCAAAATTATCTTACAAAAACACAGTAGAACATTAGAAGTAACAAACGACGATTCAAAGGGCTGAGTTCTGTGTGGGTCACTCCTAAGGAAACGCCTTCCCTTCTCCATAGATGTTTTTTCAAGTCAAAGTATACTAAAACTCTAGGTTTTTAATGGTTAGCTAGCTCACAGCTCCAACAAGACCTCCTCTTTGCTCCACTGTGATCTCAAGGATCAGCCCTACACTACGCTGGATCAGGGAACAAAGGGATGGGTGAGAGACTCTGTTCCCTTGGTGGCATAGGATTTTGAAGGGGCGAGCTTAATTTTCGCAGAAGGCACAGATCGCAAATCCCTGACTTTATTCTCTGCTTGCTCCCAAATCAGGTATACCTCTCTCCATCCCTATTTTTCTTTCTTTTACTGTGAGTGTTGTGACACATCACCATGCTCACTCTGTAGGTTCTTGCGTTGTTAGGAAACTAGTCACTCTATAAAATTAAGGTATGTGCATATATGGAATGATCATTTAGTGCCTTCATATTTGTAACCTTGTTGTCTAAAGCAGCAGCCATATACTCTGTCTCTTTCATTTCCACGCAATAAACCATTTTTTCCCTACTGCTTGGTGTGACAAGTTCCTTATTAGGTATAAGGTTAAAGACATACACACATCTTAATCTTTGAAACTGATTTGCAATGTTTCTCACAGTCATGCTCCTGCAATATTACTTGGGAATTACAGCAGAGATGAGGAAAGGCAGAATGTTTTCTGTACCAAACCCTTAAGTCCCAAATGGTGTGGGAGGCTGACACACACACACACACACACCTTGCAACAAACAAAAGCAATCAGCTGCGAAACACATGGCATCTTCTCAGCAATCTCCAAGGAAACCTCCTGGCACCATGGCTCACCCCAGGGCAAGAGGCAGCACAGAATCATCACCCCACACCTCTGCCAAACATAGACACAGCATGTGTGACACTGCCAAACCAACTGATTGCCCAGGAGCCAAAGTATTCTTCTGTAAACACATTCCTATTGTAAAGCAATTTCTGAAATCAAAGACAGTTTCATTCTAGAATGAGGGACTAAAGTAATCAGCTTCTCAGCATGTGGTAATGGTAGCTACCTGCTTTGGATGTATGTCCAATGAATGCCAACCACAAAGGTGCAAAGTTGGCACACACACTCATAGTATATTGCAGTCTTAACTGAAAACAGGGTACAAATTTCAGGGTTGGAGAGCTACACTAATGTGATGTAACTGACAAAAAGTAATCAGATAGCAATCTAAAAAATAAGGAATAATGTGAATGATGCAGATTTACTGACTGACACATGGTGTAGGCCAGGTCTATCATAAATGTATAGAAGTCTATCATAAATGTCTATCATAAATGTATAGAACCTTCTCCGTACATCATCATCAATGCACAAAGTCTTCTTCTAACACAAAAAGTGTTATGTTAAGGTGTAGTTAACTGCATGATAGTTGGCAAACAACATCCTGATCCAGCAAAGAAATTTCATGCATGGGTGGACTCAGAAATATATTCTCTTTCCAAACTGAAATGGGGAAAAAACACATGTAAATGTCTACCAGTGAGCTGCTTGAATTATTAACTTTTCAGAGCTGCTGTTCTGAGGCCTGAGTAATTGCTACAGTATAGGGACTTCTGTATAGTTAGCCTGAATTTTGTGAATACAGATGGAGCAAGAGATTATGTGCTGATCTTGCTTCGCATGGCAAGGAAATTGGCAGACATGTTTTGAATCACAAGAAAGGGAATCAGAGTGTTTGCTTAAAAACAGTAGTTGAACTTCCAACACATACTCGGCATGACATGGGGAGCAGGGCGGGGGGGGGCGGAGAATAAAACTTATTTCTGACACAAAATACACTTTTGTAGAGATGCAATTGTGTTAACTCATTGATGCTGTTTTTCATGACACCAGACAACGATCTAGATAGAACACGGAGGTCTTCACTTACTGTTTCTGTCAACTTTAGTCGGCTGTAATTGCTGCTTTTCAGTGATTTCTTTCTGCTTTGGTCTGTGGGGAAAGAAACATGCAGAGAAAATATCAGACTAAAGGAAGAGTTAAAGACTCTTAGGAAGAATGTAGCAAAGTCATCCTGGAACTGTTGGAGATCATTTTTAATGTGGATAGGAAATCTTTCTTTTCTGTACGTAGTTTCACAATTAGTGACAACAATCTCCTTGAGGTCACAGAACTGAGGAGCTATATCAAGAGCTGCTATGGACTGATAGGAAGGGAACCATTCTCAGCAGGGTTTAAAACCCCATTTTTAGAAAAACTCAAGATTAAATTGCAACAGATCTGTGGATTTAAAAATTATTTGTTGTTACTTGCTTGTATCTAATCCAATTGTGGGGCATGTAAATGGCCCCAGGTTAAATCCAGGCATAGATTATATTTAACTAAATGGTCAGTGTAGACAACAGTAGGCTAAATGGACAAATAGTCTGATGGTATAAGGCAGCTTCCTTCGTTCCTCATAAAAACAATAACAAGTTTGTTAATTCATGTGAAATTATCACTCTTTATGAAGCAAGCAGAATTGTTTCTTTGTAATGCAAATCTATTATTATTCATTAAATCTGTATAGTGCCCTTCATCCAAAGATCACAGTGCGGTTCACAACATAAAATAAAATAAAATGAGAATGCAAAATACATAATAAAACAAGAACAAATACAAACCAATAACCCGCCTCCACGAACACATTTAAAAGGCCATAAAATGTTAACCAGCCAAAGGCCTGGTTGTAGAGAAAGGCTTTTGCATGGGATCAAAAGCTATGTAATGAAGGTGCCAAGCAAGCCTCCCTGGGGAGAGCATTCCACAAAAGGGGATCCACCACAGAAAAGGCCTGCTCTTGTGTTGCCTCCCTCCAGACCTCTCATGGAGGAGGATCAAAAAGAAGGGCCTCAGAAGATGATGGCAGGGGCCAGATTGGTTCATATGGGGAGAGGTGCTCCTTGAAGTATTGCAGTCCTGAGCCATTTAAGGCTTTATATAATGTGTTGCAGTAATCTAACCTAGAAGTTACTAAAGCATAGACAACAGAATTTAGGATACCCCTCTCTAGATAGGGGCTTAGCTGGGCCATCAGCTGAAGCTTATGGAAGGCACTCCATGCCATTGAGGCCACCTGAGCCTCAAATGACAGCAAAAGGTCCAGAAGTACCTTCAAGCTGCATACCTGCTCATTCAGAGGGAGTGCAACCCTTTCAAGCAGGTCTAGCGAACCACCCACTAACAGTGTCTCAGTCTTGTCTGGATTGAACTTCAGTTTGTTGGCTCTCACCCGTCCATTACTGAGGCAAGACAATGGTCCAGCACATCCACTGCCATACTTGCAAATGTAAAGGAGAAGTAGCACTGTGTGTCATCAGCAGATTACTGACAAAGTGTTTCAACTCCAGATGAGCCTACTCAGCGGTTTCATGTAGATGTTAAACAGCATGGGACATAAACGGAACCCTGGGGAATCCTACATTGAAGTCTCCATGAGGCAGAATAGCATGCCCCAAGCATCACTCTCTGGAAATGATCATTCAAGTAGGACCCAAACCACCACAGTGGTGCCACCCACCCCTAACTTGGACAGCTACTCCAGAAGGATACCAAGGTTGATGGTATCAAAAGCCGCTGAGAGGTTGATGAGAATTAACAAGAACACATTCCTTTTGTCTCTCTCCTGGCAGAAGTCATCACAGTGAGTGACCAAAGTAGTCTTTGCCAAAATGTAAAAAAATGGACAGTATCTAGTACATAGGCCAACTGATATCTGTATTGCAATAGGCAAACAGGGCCAATATTGTTGCAAAAGCCACCACAATGAGTTCCACTAGTGCAACAAGACTTTCCTCACTCTACTCCACACATGCCCTCCCCAAATCTGCTCAGGAGGTCATCAGAACCCTAGAAGGGGGGGGGGGGGGGAGAGGGAAGATCACTTTATATGACAAACAGAAAAGCTTGCACTGATAAAGCAATTGCCTTAGCACAACATTAAATTACACGATTTGGTATGATAATCACATATGGTCCAAAATTCAGAGAAAGGTAACGCTCACTCTGTATCCTCCCTAAATAACACTACAGTGGTACCTCGGGTTAAGTACTTAATTCGTTCCGGAGGTCCGTACTTAACCTGAAACTGTTCTTAACCTGAAGCACCACTTTAGCTAATGGGGCCTCCCACTGCTGCCGCGCCGCCGCCGCACAATTTCTGTTCTCATCCTGAAGCAAAGTTCTTAATCTGAAGCACTATTTCTGGGTTAGCGGAGTATGTAACCTGAAGCGTATGTAACCTGAAGCGTATGTAACCCGAGGTACCACTGTATTGTCTGATAGTAATTTTAGTGTGTAAAACGTAAGTGTATTCTTTAAAACAGGTAGAGTCAAACCTCGTTCCCGAACACCTCCGCTTTGGAACGTTTCGGCTCCCGAACACCAAAAACCCGGAAGTAACTGTTCTGGTTTTCTAATGATTTTCGCAAGCTGAATGTGCTATGTGGCTTCCGTTTTGAGTTTCCCTATTGTATTGAGGTGTCCGCTTTCAGTTTTCAGTTGTCGAACGTTTCGGAAGTCGAACGGTCTTCCGGAACGGATTATGTTCGACCACCAAGATCAATGATAGAAATACATGCTTGTGCATCCTACCATATTCTTCAATATTTCTCTAATGACAATAGGGCAGTCTAAGGAAAAAGCAGGACATTCCAGGATCAAATCAGAAACCAGGATGGGTTCTCTAAATCAGGGGTGTCCCTGGAAAACAGGGACACTTGGAGGGTCTGCAAAAGGCAGTTTTCCTCGCAACCATGAGATCACTGCTTGAGAATGTTATTAACTTTTTTTCTTTAATGTGTTAAACAGTCTTTTAGAATGCTTTTAAATGGTTTTCATTTGTTGCTTTCTTTTAATGTTTATTATCTGCCATCCTGGGCTCCTTCAGTAGGAATGGAAGAATAGGAATCAAAATAAAACAACATATGTTGTTGTTGTTGTTGTTGTTTATGATTTAACATACATTATAACATACATTATTCTTCTTTTAATTCTTCTAGCACAGAAACCCCCCCATAATGCATTGAATTATTTCTGCATGCACTATAGCTGAGCAGAAACTATTGCATGGGATAAGATCAAATGCGTTTGAATCACCAGTCTTGGTCTCTAGGTAGAAACAGATTGATATCTATTTCTTATTTATTTGCATGATTTACAAAGAGATATGTGCCTTAATCCTTGAGCTACCAAAGCAACAGATACTAGATACTAGTTGATTGATTTATGTAGGTCACACAAGAGGTCAATTCAAATTGCAATATTAACAATAACAATAATGAATGTTAATTGAGAGCACACAATGTTATTTAATCCATAAATGGAACTCACTGTCAAATATTTGTCTAGATTATCAGTATTTGGACCATTTTAAAATTTCCACATTCTCTTCTCCAATTTAAATCTCATTTATTGTATGGTGTAAGTGTTCCTTTGCATATATTTTTGTGTGCAGTGCACATATTTTGTTGGTATTCTCATTTTATACCATGCTTTTCTCCAGTTTGGAAAAAAGCCCTGCAAGCTAAGACTCAAAGTGAAGAATCAGGCAGATTCATACCAACTTCTCTAGCTTGAAGCTTCTGGAGGGGTTTGTCTTGGCTCCCACTGGTTCATGAATTTGAACCATAGCTGTCAACCTTTCCCTTTTTTTGCGGAAAACTCCCTTATTCCAGCGCCGTTTCCCGCTGCTTCCCACTGCTATCCCGGATTGTTAGATATCCCGTAGACTGTCCTTGGGACAGGTGAGGCTGCTGATCCCTTCTTTTCGAGGCTGCTGGTCCCTTATTTTCAAATCTGAAAGCTGACAGCTGTGATTTGAACTCAGGCTGTGATTTCTACCCAAATCCTTAATGTTCTGATCAGAGTGGTACAAAGGCAAAATGTGGTTCAAAGGCACATAAGAAAAATGAAGGTGTCAGTCCAACAGCTACACAGGCACTGTAACCCCATAAGAGAAAGGGGCAGGCACAACTCAGTGCAGCAAGGAGTTCTGATTCTTAAGACTGGGTAAGCACCTTTCTGAGAAGGGTGAACCCCCATCTGTTCACACATACATTGGTGCCCATGCCTCTATGGCCTGGATAATGGAAGAGGCATAACTACCTCCTCAGTGGTAAACAGGACAGGCAGTGTAACCCCCTCCCCTAGAGAGGCATGATTAAACATGGGTTTTGACAACTCTAGAGGCAGAGCTGCTGGTGCAACAGGCTAAGTGGATGGACCCGAACCTGTCTCTGATACCTTGCATTGTGGAGACTAGTGGAGAGATGGGTTGGAGTGCAAGAAATGTCCCCTAGGACAGAAATGCCCATTACCCGTAATGAAGGAGAGGAAAATCCTACTTGGTGAGATCTAGTAACTTCTGAGATTTCAACCTGTCTGGCATTTCCTTCATCAGAATAAATGGAACATGCAACTTTCAATTCATTTCAATTCACTGAGGACATAAGGCTCTAGAAATCCAAATGTTTAATATGTCAGCAATATCATACAAAATAACCAATATTAACAATAGATCACTTGAATTTTGTCTAGCACTGGCAAACAAGCAGCTAATTAGTGGCAATAATTTACTTCAGAAAAGCATTTTCGTGATTTGCTGGGTCACAACCTATAATTAATGTATTTTGTGTGTTTCTTCTGCCATGATAATTGATATAATGCATAATGCAAAAGGACCAATTCTTTCTCAAATGCAATTAAAATTAAACCATTCTCTCACTATGACAAAGCGTGCTGGATATTTCAAAGCTAGAAATCTTCAAAAATCAGTGCCACATGGTTAATTGAAAACAGAGGATATGATTAAGTTGACTTGTTTTTAATGCTCTGATTAAACTTACACATTTCTCATGAAAATTTTCTATGCTGATTTCACCAAAAGCATTTGAATAAACTTGAAAAACACAGGGAAACTTATTTAATCCCATTCTGTTTTCATAAGCTTTTAAAATTTTGGAATATGCAGCTGCTATAAGGCTTCCTTATCTCTTCCCCCACCTTTCTGTCTGTCTCTGTTTTTGACTTAGAAATGATTGCACTTACAAATAGTGCATGCTATGTACTTAATGTTTATTTAAACCCTGCAGAATATATGTTTTGCAAATACTTACAATATCATATCAGTCTATCATTTTGCACTGGTTGTTATAGAGCTGTCTATAAATTACCTATTTACCTTTTTATATGTGTAATGATGCAGGCAAACCAAAGAACATAAGAAACAGAATTGCCACAAGTGCATGAAGATGGCCTGAGGGACCTTTCCCCCCAGTCTTTTACTTGGAGGTGTTTCTGAACCAGAGAGAGATAGCACACGTCAATGAAGAGCTTTGCTACACTCCACTTAATGGAAGAGACAGAAGGTCCTCCAGAGCCCTTCTTTGGTTACGGGGGTGCCAGATTGCCAGCAGGATTGTGGGTGCCCACCACTGTACCATAGATGTGCGATGACACCTGCAAACACCTGCATGTTGTGTTGTGATGTCACATGCACTACATGCAGGCATGTACATGTGATGTTGCATGTCCTTGTTGTGGTAGCAGCTCCTCTTCCTCCTCCTCTCCGCAGTCAGTGAGGCACTCTTTGCCATGGGGAGGGATTCAGACTCAGAGCCAGAGAGACTCTGTCTCCGTGTCTGAGCCGTCCCCCTGGAAAAGGGTGACTCGCTAGCTGGCTGCAGAGGGCAGAACTGAACTGTTTCTCTCTGGCTGCCTCTCCCTGGCTTTGGTCATTGCTTTTGTGGATGCCCAGGCCCCACAGTTATATTATTGCGGATGCCCAAGAGCACCCACAGCCCTGGAATTGGGTCCTATGTTTGGTTACTTCATAGCAAGCAGTTGCATCTGTATGGTCAAAGGCTGAAGACCACTAAACCAAATGTGCTACCTGATGTCTGTCTCTACTTTGCAAGAGTCAAAAGCCAGTGCCTGCACTGGGGGGAGAGGGGTTATCAACTTGGATTTTTGAAAATTTTGAAGTGACAAGTAACCAAGAATATTAACAAAATCAATAATCACTATTTATAGATTGCCTTTCCTAATTGTTTCACAACCTGGACTAGATGACCCTTGGGTCCCCTTACAATTCTATTATTTCCTTGAGTTCTCACAAAACCCTTCAGGCCAGTATTATGAGAGATAAGGGCTGAAAGCTGAGAGATTCTGACATCTCTGAAACCACCTAGAATGTTCATGAATGAGACAGATAGGACCTGAAGACTTTTAGGTAATACTGTATTAATACTCTTAACTAGAGGATGGTTGGGTTCGCCCAAGCCTGCTATGGATTAAGCTGGAAAGTTATCAGAATTCTTTTTGGGGAGAGGGCTTAAAAAGTGGTTTATGTTCCCAATCCAATCAAATCCAAGAGGCTTAAATAAATGACTCTTCCCCCTACTCCTTGCCATCTCCACAAGTTTGTCTGACAGCTCCCCCACCCCTAGCTGCTGAAACACCCTTCCACCTAGGAGGGAGAGATTGGGTGCAGCAGTATTAGTGCAGTGGGATGTACAAAAAAATTAACCACTCCCCACTGCTCAGGAGAGGCACTGCTAGACTCCCATTTGTTTTTCAGGGCTCTTGGCTGTGGGAAGCTGTCAGTTTTCAATACAAGAAAAATTCCTGGAAGGAATCACCTTTGGTTGCGCAGAATTCTTTGCCAATCTAAGCTGAAGCCTCAGTCAAGGTGCCTTTGGGTGGCGATGGGGTAGTGAGGAACTGTAAGATAACTTACACAAAAGCAAAATCCACCACTGATTAGAAGGGTAGGCCACTGTTAATTTCCTTTTTGAGAAACCGACTACAGCCACAAAGGCGTAAAAAATAAAAATGTACCGTTCACATCGCAGCTGCACGAATTAAAAACTGCACAACAGATGGAATGAAATGTGATTCCCTAATCTGTTCATCAGGTATATTACACTTTAGAGTTCTTTTTTTAAAAAAAAAAAATTTCACAGGTGTACTGCTACATATTATTTACATGAGAGGTAGGAAACACTATCTGGCCAGTGGGCTGAATCCTTCAATCCCTCACCCTCTGCAGGCCAACTTTAACAGATAAGCAGAGCTGCCATCTGTCAATCCCCTGATGTCATAATGGCACCAGGGGATTGACATCTGTCAAAGCTCAAAGGGGATGGTTGTAACTGCCAACAAGCAGATGTGTGGTTACAGTGCACTTTCAAGGCTTACTCCATTAGCCCAAAGCAGTTTGCATTGAATCCACTTGCTAAAGCAGGAATGGAGTCCACTTGCTAAAGCAGGAATGGAGCAGTCCCCTTTGAAGGCATGATCCCACCCCCAGTCAGCTGACTGGCAGTGGGAAGATGTCTTCAAAGGGGTTTGCTCATTTATACAAAGTGGTTTGCATTGAACCTGCTTGCTGAAATTGACCCTCTTTCCTCTCTAGAGGGGGAAAACCCCATGTTTTAGCAAGGGGGCTCAATGCAAACTACTTCTAAACAGAGATCCCTCAGCTGCAGCTGATTCCTGTGGGTCTCCCTGTCTGTGTCAATCAGCTAACTGGTGCTGACGTATAAACACCAATTGCAAAATAAAAAATAAAAAACCAGAAGTTCATTTTAGACTCTCATTTTTTCCTTTGTAGCCACATCCTCACCTACTCCACACCTGGAATCCTATATGACATCAAGTGAGGGGCAGGCGTGGTTTGTGAGGAATGATCTCATAGGCCAAATTGGGACCTGGCAGTTAGTATTTTGTCTTTGATAGCTCTGGGAAAACCCAATGACTAGGTGGAAGGAATCCCAGGATAAAAGTGGTTCTTGGAGTTTATTTCCCTTGTGTCGGACCTTTAAACATGACATGTTAAACATGACTATGACTTCTCGACACCAAAGTACATTTCTTGGGCTTCCCTCCAGCATTCCTAGCTAGTGGCAATAAAATAATAGTGCCATCAGTTCTACTTATAAGCCTATGTTTTTAAGTCATAATGTTATGTTACATGAATAAATCACTGCAATTTTGGAAAGCACATAATATACATGCACCGTAGGTTGAGAAAGGCTATGACCTTCTCTGTCGTACATGAGTTCAGTCATTGAAGGTGACAGGATATCTACTAAACAAGATGGATCATTTCTTTCATAGTACACTGGGAGAATTCTTATGAACTACTTACTATATGCACAATCCTTAGAAATGGGTTTGAACTATTTTAAAACAAATATTGACAAATATTGTTATACTAATTCAAAACTTCTAAATGAGCTACTTTTCAGGATTTCATTATTCAGATAAAAACCAAGGGCATAAGAGCAGAACTGAACGATTCCTTTGGAAAGGAATCATGGACCATATTTCTATAGCTTAGTTGCTTTTATATGCAGAAAACATCCAGACTTGGAAAAGTATCAGCAGGAAATAAAGGAAAAGGATAAATCCAAATGAAACATTGATATATTTGAAAGAAGTTGTAGAGTAGGAGGGAGGAACCATTTTCAGCTCAAGGCAGTAATGATGATGATGATGATGATATCATCCATTTCATTTATAGACTGCCTTGTATTTGAAAATTACAGAGTGGTTTACAGGATATATAGCAAAAACAAACGAACAAAACCCACCCAATGTTCTCATTGCATCACGAAAATTTCAAAATACATTAAAATCTAACTTACATTTAATAGGTTTGGAGCAGGCACAGGACAAGTAGTCCAGTGCTTGGTCTCAGAAAACCCAAAATGCCTGGGTGAATAAATGCTGAAAAGAGCATACTTGATGCACATTCAAGGGCAGGGAGTTTCATAGGCAGAGAACCATAAATAGCCAGACCTTGCTCAACAGGCAGCACTCATAGGTGGGATCACAAGAAGAGCTCTTCCTGCATATCTCAAAGGCTGGGCTGGCAGATGCTGCAAGAAGTGCTTATTTAAGTATTCAGGCTCCAGATCACGTAGAGATTTATAAGCAAGTGTACAAACAGACAGCACAAATCATACTAATGTAGCATGACTCAATTTTGATGCACCATTCCATGTGGTTACAGGTGCCATGACAACTATTAATGTTTTCTTTAGTGCCCCTAGTCTGTGAACTATTATTATTATTATTATTATTAGCCCTTTTTGAAAGAATGTTATGGAGCAAAATGTGCAGGTACCTTCTAAGTGGTTACTGTAAGGTGAGAGTGAGTGTGGTGTGGACACCTTGTACATTTTTCCTGGAACTGAATAATTCTTCCTGTTGCTGTAGACAGAAACAAAAACAGCATCAGTGTGTGTATAAAAGCAATATTGTATGTTTGCTACGATGAGGACCAGTAGAGGATAGCTGACTTTCCATGGCATATGTTTTCTTGGTGTTTGTGTGTGTCTGTTTTTGTTCTGTTTTGCTTTGTTATACCATGCTCCCAATGGCACCCATTTTGTGCTATGCTCCCCCCAGCAGCTATTTTGTGAATGGAGTCCCTAGCCCTTTCTCAAGATTCAAAATTTGCCCACTGTCCAAAAAGGTTGGCAACCTCTGCACTACTCAATACTTAGCTGACACATTCTGCACCACCTGCAGCTTCCAAACTCCCTTCAAGGATACCCCATGTAGAGCATGTCATAGTAATCCAGATGTGGAGTTATGGCAACATGAATCACTGTAGCCAGGCTAATGGCACCCAAAAATTATGGGAGCTGTTACGCTAGCAGTAGCTGGAAACAGACACACCTATCCATTTTTGCCACCTGGACCTCAAGTGATACTGCTGGATCCAGGCAATGCATGTTTTTTTTCAAAGGGGCTGCAACCCCTTCACGCACAGGCCATATCCCCAATTCTGGAACACAGGAAGCACCCCCACAATCCTGTCAGGATTCAGACTTTGGCCCAACACCTGCACAGCTATACCAGATTCAGATGGATGAAAAAAAACAACAACAAAAAAACCTGGGCATTATTTCCAGATTGGTGAAACCTTGCTCCAAATCCTTGAATAACCATTGCCAGCAGCTTCATATAGATGCTACATAGAATGAGAAATAATGGACTCCTGCATGGCCCTGCAATACAACTGGGAACCTTCTAGGGGTGACCTGTCAGTTCTGGGTATGACCAGAGGGCATGCCAGAGGAAAAGGTCAGTGGAAAAATTGATGTGCCTCTTGCCTTTGTACAACAGGCAAAATTCTAGCCATACAAAAACCAGAGGTCTCTGTTCAAGCACACAAACCTCTGTCAGGCAAGCAAGAGTCACTATCACAGTTTGAATACACATTCTAGCCAGGCAAAGCTCCCAGTGAAGGTGTGGAGCAGGGCCATTGAGGGATGGTGAGAGTCCCATGCAATAGAAAGGCCTGGAGAGCTACATTTGGCCCTCAGATATGAGGTTCCCCAGATCAATCAATGGGACAGGACACGTTCTGATACACACAAAAGAGAACACAGATTGTGCTACAGGATTTCATTAAAATTCCAGCCAGCATTCACTTTCCACTAATAGTTGAACCAATAGCTTCAAGTTAAAAGAAGGGAGACTACAGTAACAGCTGTTCAACACTGGAACAGACTCCCATGATAGGTGGTGCACTCTTCGTCACTGGAGGTACTTAAGTAGAGGTTGGATGGCCATCTGTCTTGGATGCTTTAGTTGTGATTCCTGCTTTGCAAGGGGTTGGACTAGATGACCCTCGGGGTCCCTTCCAACTCTACAATTCTATGATTTTATGACCTGATGTCTCCAGCAAGCTCACAGGCAGAGCACAAAGGCAACAAAGGCAACAAAATCAATCTACAGCAACTGGTACTTAGAAGGTATACTATTTGCCATTGCTAATACACACTGATAGACATATTCTCCAGAGATTGCATATTCATAGCAAAACTTTTCTGAACTGTGAAGCCATCCAGGGACCAACCTATTTATTTATAAGAATTAGATATTTCTTTTGATCATATATACACCATTCATCTTCTGTCCTTTTAAAAAGGTTTTCTTGACAGGCTATTAACAATGGAACTGATAGGGTAAAAAGTGCTCTTCTTTTTTGTATGAGCCTCTGTTTCGTTGCAATGAAGACTCAAGTCACATGGAAAGCTACTAGTGCCATTCCTTTTCTTTAAAAAAAGATCACAGCAGAAGGAAACTTTTCCAGAAATTCATTTTCAGTTGCTAAACAAACAAAGCAATCCCAAGTATTATCAACTCCAAGTTGATAATATGTTTGATCAGAAATTTAATTGAAATATTCTAGTATATACTTTTTATTGGAAGACATACTTTAATATAATTTCTAAAATAGCATTCACTCAATAGGAATGAACTTATTAAGGCTTTTCATTGTTTAATGTTTTATTTAGAGACATGCATTGAAGACCTTGATAGACGATGAAGTGACAGCATTTTCCACAAATGACATGCATAAATGAAACGTTCTACCATGTAAGCCATCACATCTACAGTCAGGTGTGATTTATAATAAAAAATTAGCCTAAATGAATGCTTTTATTTTGACAGGAAGGTTCCTCATTCTCCCCACCCCCCCAACTTTACTTTCTTCTTCCTTTTAAAGACGCATAAGCCTCTTCTGTCATCTTGGAAGCTCTTACTGTCAGAAGGGAGAAAGAAAGCACCTCACGGAGTAGGAGGACTGTCATATGGCAATAGATTTGGCTGTCAAACACTAAAAAGTACTGCCACTCAGTGTCAAAACAATAACAACAAAACAATTATTTTTAAAAAATTCATGAAGTCCAAGCTATGCAGACAATAGTAACATTCAAAGAGCGATCTGGCTTGTTAGACCCAAGGGAAGAGCCATAGCACAGTGGTAGAGCAATATACTTTGTACACAAAAGGTCCCAGATTCAATTCTTGGTGTCTCCAGGTAGGATGGGAAAAGACTCCTGCCTAAAACACTAAAGAGCTTCTCATTGCCAGTGACAATACTGAGCTAGAGCAGCTAATGGCCTGACTTTTGTATAAGGTAGATTTCTACAAATAAATATGGCCCACAGCTGGAGTGCATAGCACTGTAGCACATGCTACTGAGACCCCCAAAGTTATTCTTGCAGGAGACGCCCTAGAAGACGTTTTCTGCTCAGCTGGACAAGCTGAGGCCTCCATTGCAGGACAGCTCACCACCACTTCCCAGCCAATGGTGTTCCTTTCCAGTGACAGTCTGGCACAGAGGAGACTACTCGCATTCCCAAATCCACACAGACATCAACATGGGGGGTGTGCAAGATTGCATTCTTAGTCATTATTTTGATTATTTATTCATTATTGCTATTTTGTTTTGTTTCTTTTGAATTGAAGTGTGTGTGTATATATATGTGTGTGTGTGTGTGTGTATAATGTTTTAAGTAAGTGGCCTAACTTTTTGAATTGCTTTCTAACAGGCCATGTTCTGTAAGCCAACAACAAAAAGTTGTCCAGCTACTGTGGCTTGTTGAAGATAAATAACTCTGATCCCCAGTTCAGATGTATGGGGAAATAAGAGTTTTCTGAAGCTTTTAAACCCTTCTCACAGAAGGAGAAATTTGTCCAAAAAAAGTTGCCATTTTCTGTGGTGCTGATTTTGAAGATGGGCCACCATTTCTGCTATTTAGAAGCTATAATGGGGCAGGAATGCAGCAAGTGGCATTGCGATAACTTAAAACTCTTTGTGACATACATTTTGAGTGGTCCTTGACAGCGGAAATCATAACAGCACCAGAGAGCTCTATTGGAGGTTATACATTAAAATGAGTCATGTACTTCCTCAGAAAAGAGAAGTGCTTCAGTAAATCCCTGCTATCCCAATCCTAAACATATTACCTGGAAGTGCCATTGATTTCAATTCAAACTTACTCAACAGGCTAGAGTGCTTAGGATGGCAAGCACAGCTATTTATATTAGAGATCTGACCCAATTAATATGCTGATCCTCTCAATACCAGAAATAATATTCTGTGGACCTAAAGGTGTGCGTACAGTAGCTGTGTCAGCATGTGGAAGAGCTTGCATCAACATAACATCAGATGAACACTAGATGGAAGCGAACTGGAAAAGGCACTTGTTCTCCGCTCCCCACCATTTGCAATCTCATTATTTACCATCACATATCAGGTGGGTTTTTTTGCACTGATAATCTCCTAGTATCCAGAATGCCTTAAAGTAATGTATAATGACTCACTTATTGCTCTGTTCACACAAGCTCAGACACCTGTTCCTGTGTTATATTAACACAGGATGTTCTATTGCCACCAAGGAAGCTTTCATATCTGTACCAACCTAGGTTACTTCATAATAATATATGTTGTGAACATTGTGCTGGCACAGCAACCATGATTACTACTCCAGAATTCTATTCTAGTATGAGAAGTCACAGGATACAGGCACAAGGTTTTTTTGGTTTTTTTTAAGGGAGTAAGGTAATTACACTACTGTAACATTTAGGATCCTAGCTTACCTATACCCACTGACAAAAATCAGCTAGAAACACCCATATAGAGGAGTGCTTGAACACAAATCAAAATGTAGTCTGCGTACACATCATACATTTAAAGCACATTTAAAGCACAAAACCCCAAGAATCATGGGAACTGTAGTTTACTCTTCACAGGGCTACAATTCCCAGCAGCCTAAAGTATGGTTCCTATGATTCTTAGGAGTGGGGTTGCTTAAATTGCCACCAATATTCTCAAGGAATTGTGGAAAAAGAAGAAAAGGAATGAGAGCACAGTATGTTACAGACCACATCTTTTGACACATCCTTTTGTGTTTACTCAAAAGCTTAAATGTGCCCCTGGGGGTTTTGGATTAAGTTGCATTATCTTAAAGTATACATAGTTCTGTATTTCATGACTATCAACCTCATGTTTTTCTTAATTCCCATTTGTATATATGCAGGGCAACTAGGGATAAGACTTCATGCAACTGAGAAGTAGACACTAGTTCATAAGAGCTTATACCATAACAATGTTAGAGTGCTTCCAAACTGTTACTATTTTCCGTGTAGAATTCAAGGGCAAATTCAAACTGTGCAATTGCAGTGGATTTGGTGCTCTTGTGCAGCAAATCTGCTTGTTAAAAGAAATCAGACCTTTTGTGGTATGGAAAGTGATTGGAAAAACTACTGGAAAGTGTGTGTGGTGGGGAACTGCTTGATGCAGCTTAGAGAGGCCCAATAACAAATCAGAATGAATGCCCAATAAACAGGTTGTCTGAAGGTGACCTTAGTTTTTGAGATGTCCCCAGACTCACTGATGTTTCAACTCTCATGAATCTCTCAGAAGTACAAAAGGATTTTGGTGTGCGTGTGTGTGTGGATATGCATTTGAAATCCACCTTCCTTCCTGAGACATATTTGCACTGCAGTGTATAAATAACTAGAAAAATCTGACTGATTATTTTTCTTCTTCAAACCTAACTGTTAAATGAAAGGAAATGATATGGTAGTATTGTATCCTGGATACGCTTTTCTCCCTTTTTCATTTTGTACATTTTTATAGCTTTATGTGTGAAATGTTGTTGAAGTAATCTGCCCCCCCCTTTCAAAAACAAAAAAAGCAAAAGTAAAACCACCACAACCAGATTTTCTATTTACAGTTCCCTGTCTCCTGTCTGTCACATTTTGTTATATTTTCCCCTGGAGGTCTCTAATATATTTGGTGACCTTACACTGAAGGTAAATTCTGTCTCAACAAACACTAAAATGGGACGCGAATGCTATAAATTATGTGACCAGTGACCGGAATGGTGCTGCAACATTCCTTACAACATGTGATTCCAAAGGTACTATGTTTCTATCATTTATAGTAGGTCAGGCTGTTACAGTGAATAACCCAACATAAACCTTACATGCTTTCTTGTTGTAATGTCAAATTTGTGTTAAAGAGTAGTGGCAGTGTGGCTTTTAGATGGAAACAGCTCTCGAGTTCATGTTTATTGGGGGTTTTCCTTCTTCAAGGTGCAATAAAACATCCGTTCATTTTGGAACAGGCAGTCCCTACAGTGGATGGCTTTCCTCCTGCCATTTATAGATAAAATGCAAACATGAAAATGTAGAAGCCATTTCTATCTCTCTTGACCTTATTCACAGCATCTCCATCTTGATTCCTATCCAAGATGGAGTTCCCTGTGAAGGAAGCTACACCACAGTCACTGTTCAATATCCTTTTTTTGCATGATATTACGCGAATCCTGAATGCCATGCTCCATTCACTCACTGGTTTTTATTGATAAGAAATTACTTGTAATTTCAAACCAATTACAAGTAAAACAATATCAAAGCAAACCAATTTTGAAAATGGAAAAAAATGTGTCAGTCAGGTCTACTATTTTCTATGGTTAGCTATATGAAATGGCTATTGTGGGTATCAGGGAGCCCCTTCATTACTTTTGCATAGCACCAAGCTCTGGAGACAAGGCAATTTGAGAAATAAAGAGAAGAATTTCCTAGATCTATTTTACAAGCCCAGCCACAGTGAACCTGGGATCACTGGGGGCATGCAGTGTGAGAGTATCAGTAATGACAGGACAATGGCTGGATCTACACTGATCTGTAAAAATGCTTTAAAAAAGTAATACAGCTCTCAATGCAATTTTCCATTGATAATAATAATTTGTTACTTATGCCCCACCCAACTGGTGAATCACTGCTCTACAGTGCCCTCTGGTGTCACATTTTATAACATGGTTTTAGCTAACCATTGTAGATTAGTCCGATGGCTTGGGGTTACAATGGCCACAACTTTATTGATTATAGATGTAAGTAGACTTTGGCCTAGGCACTGGGTATGTATCCTGAACCAGCCTAGCCCCCATTTACTGAGGTACCCTAAGCATTTTGTTCTAGTTTCAACTAAGGATCCAACCCAATGGCTTTTTTGCCAAAAGTTGTAACTGTTGCTATGAGGTTGGCAAAACTTCCAGACATGTCCAATTTGTCTGCAGGCAAATTTTTCCCTGGCTGAAAATACAATGCTAAATTATACAGGGAGCGTGGGGTGTCCATTGTTGACTGTGCTGCACACCCTCAGCACAAGTGGAATTTAAGCTACTGTGACAGTGGAGATAGTCTCCCTCAGGCCAGTCTCCACAAACCACACCCAGTAGCCTGGCCATGATTGGCAGATTTGAATTAATTTTTTTGGCAGGGTGTCCAGAAGACCCCTGCAACTGGACAAGGCTGTTAGTGCCACTGCCAGTCATGTGAAGATTCCCCCCCCCCGTTCCCCCACGGCCACACTAGGCTGCAATCGCTGCCACCAGAATAAGAATAAGTGGTCATTTTTGAAAATGAAGGAAAAATGGGTGTATCTTACAGAATTAGGAATCAAAATTCTAATAGTTCTTCCTCTATTCTAAATTTTTGCTATGTGCAAAGTGAAGGCCATTTGTTTTGGAAGGACGGGTGGACTAAATGTATAATAAATAACTGATTAATTGACTAATTTGGTGCAATTGAAAGAAAGGCAGAGGCATGCACACACATATACAGGCAGGCAAGCACACACAGAGAGAATAACACAGAAGTGGGGGGATTTCCCATTGCAGCACTGCACTAAGAGGACAGCTCCTTACATTAGCATTGTGATAGTGAGGAAAGCCCTTTCAAGATTGGGTACCTCTTTTTGGAAAAGTGCCAATTCTCCGTCTGGCACAGTATCTGTTTAGAAAGTTGTAGGCAGAGGAAACACAAGCAAAGTAAAACAATTCCATGGGCCACAGGATTGCCAGCCATGAGACAGAAAAAGGTAATGGAAGAGACTGTTTGACTCCTGCTTTTTGTACGTTGTGTAAATAGCCCCTGGAATATATTAAAACATTAAGAGAGCTTAATCTAAGTGCTAATCTGATGGAATTTCCTGGCAAGCATCACAAATACAAGAAACAAAGCAAAATCAAAATATGTCTTCATGGTATGCAATCCTGTCCACTGCTATGCTAGCTAAAAACCCTGCCCCCTTGCCCCTTTGTCTATAAATTTTATCATCTTTTCACTTTATGAATGAATAATTTACACCACCACTTACATTATCTCAACCTGGTATAGCTATTAATATGTCTAAAATGAATGGGGGAAGGCTAAAAGGGGAATGCAACATGGTGGAAACTGTCATTTCAGGAAATAGAAGGTCATGTCCCAAGGACTTCACTAAACACATTTCCAGAGGCAAATAAAATTCAGACATTTTTGTTTACAGTGTTTTTCAGTGATCTGTAAGAATCTTGCCAACTTGGTTACCAACCAGATTGGATAGCATCCCAGCAGGCAGCATGGAAAAATTATATCATCGAAGTTCTTGTTGACAAATGTTTCTGTAAATGCTAATGGACTTCTGTGCTGCTTCTTATTTTGCTTTGGTGCGCAAGAAGGAAATGAGCACATGCTAGGGATTCTAATGAGATAAGATGCTGGTGGAAAGAAAGTGCAGTGATTATATGGAAGAAATGATGATGAAGTTTCCTACGCTTCCCATTATTACTTCTTTACCAGATGTTTGACAATATAAAATGTAGAAGAAAAAAATATGATTATTCATATTTAATGTCTGTTTTGCCAAAAAAAAAAGTTGCATTCATAGCATGTGGTAAATGTAGAACATAAATTCAATATCACTGTCTTTTGTTTAAAACAAAGCTTTTTCTCTATTATTGGCTCAAATGTTTTAGGTAGCTTAGCTATTCATAGTTCTGTAGAAAAAGAAACTAGTATATTTGCTTTTTCCAGGGGTTCAATTATATCTTTTAAAAAATCAGTGGGAAAGCATGCATAATTTTGAATAAAAACAATTGCTTTTGCTTCAGGTTAAATAATGTCACCTACTGTGATGCAATTAGAATCAATTTTGCTACTGAGCACAGCTAGAGTCTTAATAAAAGGTCAATGGGAGACTGAAAGATGTTCACTTTGCCCGATAGTGCAAGTCTTCCTTCCATTCAAACACACACATATACACTATTGTAAAAATGTGTGGTCTCAAACATGTTTTGGACAGGAAAAAGCTAAAGGGTTTTTAGAACCTTTGATAATAATTAGCTATGAAGGGATATGGTTCAAGTTGTTTTATTAATCCTAATCCTATTCCTAGAAGATTTTATATGTTGTTCAAAAATATATAAAGTCAGCCACCCAAGATATCCCATGGTGTCAGGCTACAACAGAGATATAAAAGAGTTTCTCTGTGTACATTGTATTAAATCTTCAAGGTCTGGTACAATACCTTCCATGAAAGACACCAACTATGTTCTACATAAAGCAGAATCCTTAAGTATGCAACACCAACTGCAAGCCATTTTAACAGTGATATACAGTGGTACCTCAGGTCACAGACGCTTCAGGTTACAGACGCTTCAGGTTACAGACTCCGCTAACCCAGAAATAGTACCTCGGATTAAGAACTTTGCTTCAGGATGAGAACAGAAATCACGCAGTCGTGGTGGGGCGGCAGCAGGAGGCCCCATTAGCTAAAGTGGTGCTTCAGGTTAAGAACAGTTTCAGGTTAAGAACGGACCTCCAGAACGAATTAAGTTCTTAACCCGGGGTACCACTGTACTAAATAAAGGCATTCAAATCTCCAGAAATAACTAGCATTCACATGAATATCTTCCAGAAGTTATTTCCACCCTACCATCACATGTCAATGTCACCACTTACCCTATTTACAAATAGCACTATCTGAGTACTGATGTCGACATCCTGTAGGCTTCAGCAAACTAGGACAAGTCAGCCTTGAAAAACACACCGAAACTACACTCATCTTAAGGTGATTTTATAACTTGCTGGATCAGACCAAGGGCCCATCTAGTCCAGCATCTAGTTCTCACAATGGGTAACCAGATGCTTATGGGAAGCCCACTAGCAGGGCCAGAATACAAGCTCCCTCTGCTCTCCTGTGGTTTCCAGCAACTGGTGTTCAGAAGCACACTGCCTCCAACTGTGGAGGCAGAGTGTAGGCACCGTGGTTTGTAGCCATTGGTAGTCTTATCCTCCATGAATGCTCCACAATTACATTCAGTAATTGTACTTGGAAAGTCATTTATCTTCCCTTGTCATTCTCTTCATTGCATAGCCACATATTATATTTATTTAAACTGCAACTCTTGTCATTCTAAGTTCATCCAACATTATAGGTAGCCTCAGAGCAGAATTTTTCAGCTTATTGCCATCATCACCTCAAAAGAAACCATGAACACAAAGAACGCATCTGTGCTAAGCTGAACATTCTTGTATCCTTTACTTCAATATCCTCTATCTGCAGAACTGCTTTTCTACAAACTTTAGCTAAGTTAGCACATGGGGGGAATTGCATGACTGAATTCAACAACCTTTCTACATAGGAAATTAGATGTATAGGTTTAGGTTAGCCTTGTCCCTTATCTACTTGTTTTCTAGTTTCAGTTTAATTGTTTTAGCCCTTGGCTATAACAACACAACATTCAATCACATGCAAACCCATCTGCAGACTGAAGTGGTATAGGCCACGCAGAACTAAACCTTAGAAATAATACTAACAAGAAACACAGCATCCATTTCATGGTCAGTTATCCTATAACTTCATATATTAGCATATCCTATCACTTTGTATTAGGGAAAGCAATACCTTGCTTGCTTAAAAAAACAAGCATGCTTCCATCACTCTTCACAAGCCTCCTATCTTATATAAATTACTTGTGAGAGCCGTATTAAAGCCCGCTGTCATTAATCCTGGATCTCATTGTTCTGACTCTAATCGTTGTATCATTTGTGGGTGTCTTAAGGAAACTGTCACATTTAAAGAGCACAGTGACAGGTAAAGCTTGCTACATCAAACAAAATACCACCTGCAAATCCACCAACATGTAGGTTGTCGCAGACAGTATTTAGGAGATAAAGCATTACAGATCTTTCACCCACTTTAGAAGTCAAAATTTAGCAATCATTCCTTAAATAAAAAGTCACTAGGTAGCTAGACCTCCAAATAACAATGCAGTGTCAGACTTACAGCCCAATCGTAAGCAGTTAGGCAGCATGACTAAGTCCACTGAAAATCCCTAGACTTAAATATATATAATTCTGATAGGAAAAAAAAATATCCTAATGAACTATCTAATTCAAAGAGAATAGAACCAGGGGTGTCAGCAGGATTTTACGGGTCAAGTAAGTGTAGTGTATATGGACTGAGCCCTCCACTACACTCACAAAGGAGGACACAAATCTGTATATAACTTGCATTTGTTAATTGATATGCATAGATGCAAATCTATTAATTGCACAATACACTGTACCATAGTGTGGAAAGACTAAACAGGTCAGGTGACATCTTACACCCATTTGGACCTCTTTGCTTTGATAAGCATAAGGAAGGGGTGGGGTGGGGAATCTGTATGGAACAATTAACCTATGGTAAAAAGTAAATTGGGAGCCACAATATATTTTCATATGTGTGTGTGTGCATGCGTGCGTATTTCCATACTAGAAAAGGCTTAACCTGTTGAATGTTTGCCAGGCACACAGCTGTAAAAGTGAAAAGTGCCCCGCTGTCCTTCAGTGCCAGACCTAAACCATATAAAGTTTCTTGAGTTGAAAACCAGCTATGCTTGTGTAGGTCTTCCATAAGTTTATTTTAAGCTGTTGATACTGCATTCAATATAAAACCAGGCTTGGTATTTCAGTTGTTGGGGGTGGTGGGGTCAATAAGAATGTAAGGTTTACAGCAACCAAAGTTCAGATGCCCATACTTGGATAAATTCAAGATTAAATTATTAAAAAGCAAGTCATGTACTCTAAGAACATTAGTTGTGGTTCTTTATTTATACATCATAATAACTTCAAATGTCAACTTAGGTCAAAAAGTCAGTCTTTCCTTTCTTTTTTGAGCTAAAAGTATTTGAAGCTTTTGATATGAATGTACCCATTTAAGTGTTTATACCAGCAGCATTAAGCCACCTGGAACAGTCACTCTGGTTTACCGCCCCCCCATGGGTGGAAAATATATTACTCATTTCTCCCATCTACTCCACCTTGCTGCCACAATTCATCTTAGCAGGCCTGCTAAGCAAGGGGGAACTACTTGGTCTAGGGCAGAGCTTTCCAAACTTTTCATGTTGGTGACACACTTTTTAGACAAGCATCATTTTGTGACACAGTATTTCAGTTTTACTAGCAAACCGGAGGTTAAACTAACCCCTTAGAGGAGCATTTGCACAACACACCTACACACTGCAGCCAACACACTAACGTGTCACAACACACAGTTTGGAAAGCTCTGGTCTAGGGTCTAAACCTTAAGAATAATTATGGGTCAAAACTATCTTTAAAAAAATTTCACTTATGTATCAAGAAACATGAAAACTGCAAATGATTGTACCTGGCGTTAATTTGCATGCCATGTTGTGTTAAAGGGTATGCAACAGTACTGGGAGGTGGCAGGAATAATCATAGAATTGCAGAGTTGGAAGGGACCCCGAGGGTCATCAAGGCCACCCCCCTGCAATGCATCTAAAGCATCCAAGACAGATGGTCATCCAACGTCTGCTTAAAAACCTCCAATGTCAGATACTTTTCGGAGGTTCATCCACCTTCTAGAGAAAGCATGGAAGAAGACACCCTTAGATGTTGACAATATGGGGTGGTTGATAGAAGTTCTGGGTCTCACTTGGGTTCTCTGTTTAAATAAGCAAGCTTGGTTCCATTAATAAGTAGCAGTGTCTGTTCTTACTGGAGCCCTAAGGACACTTCTGACCAGTGGTGGCTGGTGCCTATTGGGACTGGAAGGGCAGAAGCCAATGACAGGGAGGGCCACTCCCAGGCAGGTAGATGAGAGTTGGCTGAGGGAAGACTGAGACTGGTGGGGCAAAACCCCATCTGCTCTAAAGAATCAGCTTCTGACTACTACAGCCCATACCTTGATCTTCTGGGTCCAAGCTCTTTATGGATCACTGACATTCAGGACCCTATGAGAGCAAGGGCTAGTAGTGCAGTGTACTGACCCACTGCTTTCTGTAAATGTTTTAATTTGCATCGGGGAGAATAGCATTTGTTAGTACTACTGGTGCAACTTATATGTAAAGCAAGGTTGATTGATGCAGAGAGGAACACAAGACTGGGAGCAGAGATATATATGGTAATGTCTTCTCATAAGGCAACACATATGTCAACAAGGGAAAAAAGAAGGAAAGTGTTTTTTGAGTAAGCATACACAGAATTGGCCTTTGCAACAGCTTTTCTCTGTTTAAAATGAATTAATTAAATCTTTAGAATTTACAAACAGAGCAGAGCAAGTCGATAGTCTGATAATGCTTGAATGCTTGCTGGCTTTACTTTTTTATTTATAAAACATGCACAAGATTGAACTCTGCAGCTTAAGATAAGATATACAAGAAGTTGCTTGTCAGAATTAGGGATTTAAAATTTAGACAACCACAGCGCACCAAATTATTGACAGACAAATATAGGACTGAACTCTGTCTCTTAGGGTAAACTTTTCAAGAAGTTTGTTGTCAGATAATAGTTCTGTTTTCCCGAAACTGCAGTGAAAGATGATTGCGATTGAAAAGCTGAAATGAAATAAAAGTACATGTAGCCTAAATTATAAGTGAGCACAATATGTGCAACTACATTTATTTAGTTTATAGATTTATATCCCACCCTATAATGCAATTGATGCTTTTGAATTATGGTGCTGGAGGAGACTCTTGAGAGTCCCAGGGACTGCAAGAAGATCAAACGTATCCATTCTTAAGGAAATCAGCCCTGAGTGCTCACTGGAAGGACAGATCATGAAGCTGAGGCTCCAATACTTTGGCCACCTCATGAGAAGAGAAGACTCCCTGGAAAAGACCCTGGTGTTGGGAAAGATTGAGGGCACAAGAAGAAGGGGACGACAGAGGATGAGATGGTTAGACAGTGTTCTCGAAGCTACAAACATGAGTCTGACCAAACTGCGGGAGGCTGTGGAAAACAGAAGTGCCTGGCGTACTCTGGTCCATGGGGTCACGAAGAGCTGCACGACTAAACGACTAAAGAAAGAAAGATAATGCAAGTATTTAAAGAACAACCTAGAGTAAGCCCCTCCCACAAAATAAACCCTACAAATAAGTAACTAGGCATATAACAACAGGTATAGATTCAGCATAAAAGAAACACCACCAGAGGTGTACAGGCTGGAGAAATAAAAAAAGTATGGTAGCCACTAGAAGTCTGCAAAAGGCAAAAGCAGGTCCCAAATCTTGCAGTGCTTTAAATCACTGTGAATTTTAGTAGGTTAAGGACTGGGAATATAGGAAGTTACCATTTACTGAGTTAGACCATTGAGTCATCTTGCTCAGTATTGTCTACACTGACAGACAGTGACTGCCCAGGGTTTCGGACAGGGTTCTCTGCCTGTCCTACCTGGAGATACTGGTGACTGAACCCTTCCTTCAAACATTCTTTGAACAGTTATGCAATAGGTGTTACTCACAGGCCTAGTTGTTCTATTTTGAACTAGCTAACCTTCAAAGGCAGAAACATCATCTGTTACATATTGCAGTACTGTAGTCTAATCTGGTGGTTCCCACATCACCCAAGCTAATAGTGTCATGGAGCTATGAGAGGAAGAAGAGTCTTTGGAAGAACTACTGTAATACAATTTTGCAAGTAAGAAGAGTGAAGACAACTATTTCACATTTTCTCTTTTTCTCTTTTCCCTTTTTCAAACTGTAAACAATAATTTAAACATATCTACATAAGCAACAACTATAACATAACCATTCCTCTTATGTCCATTCTGGTCCAAACCAGTGTTCAACTGCCTCCCCCCACCCCACCACTCTGTCCTGTATAAAATGTCACAACCTCTGGAGTTTACATATGTCTGAGTCACTGTAAATATATTACCCTCTCCTCCCATAAAACATTAAAGCCCTTAACTTAGGATGATGTACAGCGGGGAATGAGGAAAGGAAACAAAACCCCTTTCTTGTCTGCTGTTGCCACTGCTGTTCCTGTACTCCACCAAAAATCCCAGCAAGGAGAAGGAAAGGAACAGGGGATGCTTGTGGATGGCTTTACAGGAGTAGTACTGGTGGCGGTGGCAGGTAATGGAGGCAGGTAATAGAGGTAATGCTTCTCCCAAGCACCAGGAGTTAGATGCACATGGGGAGAAGACATTGAGGGGATCACCTTATGTCTTGCAGGTCCCTAAGGAACTTTTCCCAAGTTGAGAAAATTATGAGAAAATCCTTTTCACTTCAGATAAAATGTTTCTACACTGATGAATTTAAAAGTAAATTCACACAACCATCTGTCAGGAGCATGGTAGACAGCTTCCCCTAGTTTCCTACACTAATATGAAAGCCTAGCCAAGGACATTGTGGGGTTTTCAGGACGTGTTGGCCCCTGGGACACTCGCAAAAGCACTGCACCCTATCCATAAAAATGTCACCCTACCCATGAAAGCTTTCAAGTGAAGTTTCTTTTCTCCTTAATCTATATGAAATGCTTTAAAAATGCAGAAGGCCTTCTAAAAACTAAGGGGGAAACAAACATCAATTTAAGTGGGAAAAGTATGTGAGAGTTCTGTATGACTCAAACTGTGTAGATAAAAAAGGCAAATAAAAGTAACATTCTGCTGATGGATTGAAAAGTATAAGAGCGCATGCAGAGCAATTAGAGTTGGTCCAAAATAATAGCAGAGTTATAATTTTCTGTAAAAATATGTGCATCTATATTAATGTAGCACGCTCTCTTCAATACATTCCTTGAGCACATAAATGGCTACATCTTTTTATGGTTACTTATTATGTCTGCCTGAAGACCTAAAAAGATTTATACTACTATTGCCTGCCTTAACTGGACCTTGGCTATTTTACAAATTATAAAGTGTGAAATTTCCAATTATCCAGTTTATTAACTTGACTATTTCTTCAAGAGGGGACATTGAACACTGCCATTTTAAAAATACTTGTCAATTTTCTTATTTATGCTGAAGAAAATTTTCATTGGCACAATTTGTGAGCCTAACTATTTTTCATTTAAATGTGCTACAGACGATTGATGGGTTCAGCTTACACGTTGGAGGCTAGAGTTTATATAGTAGAATACTTCATGAAAAATGCTGTCGGTGTGTAAAAATCTAACATTATTTCTTTTAACACACTGAGAGATGACTTAATTAACCTCTCGGCCTTTAAAAGCCCACTGATCTTCCATTTGTTTCTGCAGCATCTTTAACCAGGATGTTGCTCCCAAAGGTCCCCAAGAGCTGACTGCAATTCATGGGAAGCTGCCCTAAGACCTAATAAACTGCACATCTTTCTGTGTCCTTTCCTATGTCCTTTCTAAAATGCACCTCAACCAGGTCTGAATTACAAACATGTCATTTGTGACATGAGCTGCTTGCTTCCCTTCCAGGGTAAATATCTGAATATCCCCCTTCAGCCTATGGAATGGGGCAATCTGGAATGCAAAACCAAAGAACAATTCTTAATATTTTCATAGGTGTTCAAAGCACTTTACATACATTGTTTTCTAATTATCAAAAAGAAATTAAGACAAACCAATGTTATTATCCCCATATTACTGATGTGCCCTGAGGGCTCAGATATGATGGCTTACTTAGAACCACCCAATGATTTCATGGCCGAGCTGCAATTTTAACTGGTGACTTTCCACATCATCTTATTGGCTATACTATACAAGCTTCAGTTATTCAGTTGCTTTCTTTTCCTCCAGGTGCCAAATAGGCAAGGAATCCTGAGGTGTTACTTAACAGGAGAGAGAGGTGGGTGGGGATAAATATTTTTTGCGGCCTTTAACATCAGCTGAGCAGGACAAAGAAATAAAAGCTTGTGTTTGAGAAATTTGTAAAGGACATGAGATAGGGAAGGCTTGAACTTCACTCCCAGTTTCAATAGCAGCAACATTTGTAAATTGACTCTACCACATACTTCAATCAAGCTGCTGTAGATGGCAAAGAGTAGTGTGTGTCCATGCATACTTCAAGAAAAATAAATAAATTTGGATCCCAAACTGTAAGGTGTAGGGATGGGGGAGAAATTCAATTCTGTTTCATTTAAAGGCAAAGCTACCCAATTCACACTTTCTGAAACACAGCTATCCTTCAAAATTTGCACTTCTATGAACTTTGCATTGCCATTCTCCAGCCAAGTCATGTGTACAATGCACTAACGCAAAATGTGTACTGGATGCATACATTAGAGTAAGTAACTTAGGGAATATTAGGAAAAAATATAAAAAACTTGGGGAAACGTGCTTTGCAATAAATAAATAAATAAATGCTTATATGGGGCAAAATTGTATACCAAAATGTGCATATCAGGACAGATGTCCACTAAAATGCTGTTGGATTTTAATGAGTACTTTAAAAATAAAATAAAACATGAGTAAGTGGGGAACTGAACTGGAAAAAATGAGAAACTGAAAGAAACAAAAAATGACAAGATTCATCCATCTCTAGTAGGATGCCTTTTAAAAGGAATGAAATACACTTGCAATACACTTGTTTTTATTGCTTTATAATTGTTAGCTGTCTTGGTGGTCTTTGGACTGAAAATATTTCAGAAATAAAGTTTATTTTTTAAGCACAATTCTATGCATACCTACGCAGAAGTGAGCCCATTGAGTTTGATGTGACATAGATAAGTGTGAACAAGATTGCAGCATGCCTATGCATGCCTCCTCAAACATCTAGAAATAATCGTCAGCAGCGAAAAGCCTGAACGTTTCCAACCTATGAAAGCTTCAGTAGCACTTGGTCCAGTTTTGGACATCTTCTGTTGCTTTGCCTTGCCTGTCATTCAGGCACAGCCCTCTGTAGCGTCCCTTCATCCAGCACCGCCTCCCCTGGCATTTGCAGACTGACAATTCTCATTCACTGACGCGTGCCATTTTCATACCAGTTATCCCTGCTTAGATAATTGTATAACATCCATTCTTCTTTACTTGAGTGTTTTCCCCACCAACAATTATTTGTATGCATGGGAAAAATTCTTCAGTTTGATTACAGTTACGTCAGTACTCTACAGTTGATACATTTGTCCTTGAACAGATACCCGAGCTCTTTGTCATTGAATTGGTCTTGGTTTAGAAGCTATAGCTTTCAGAATGATCTTTCATGGTTAAAAAGAGGAGGGTGTATTTCTTTGTTGATTCTTACACAGCTTTCATTGTGATGTTCAGGTCAAAGGTCTGCCAAACTTTGACAGAAAATCCTTGCCTGTACTGTTGTTTTTCATTGTGCTTGTTCTAATCATTCCTTTTCACCACTCTTTTGTCTGCCTCCCTATCAATTTCTTTGTGAGATTGTGTGTGTTGACTGTCTCTCTGTCTTGTGCCTCAAAAATCGAGCCGGCCAAGGTCACACTGACAAGAGAGCCAAGTGTATGTAAGGCCCGTTCCAAAGACTGCCCTCTAGTATATGGGGTGATTACAAAATCTATCTCATGAGATGGGAAAGTTTTGTGTGTTCTTTTCCTGAGTACAGCATTAGCATTTCAAAACATCAAGCTAGCTGCTGGAGGCTGTGGGGAGTAAACATGGGTAAATGAATTAGTTCAAAAGGAAATTCTGGAGAGTGTCTGGATGCAGAAATCAGCTTCTTTCTCCCCTATGTCTGCTCCTTTTGGAAAGTTACACCAGCCACATCAACACAATTGACTTGATACTTCCTCCCTCATAAGAGAATAGGGAGCTGCCTTATACCGAATCATACTATTGGTCCAACAAGCTCTGTATTGTCTACACAGGCAGGAAGTGACTCTGTAGGGGTTGAGACTGGTGTCTCTCTCAGCACTGCTGCAGTGACAGGGAGTGAACCTGGGACCATCTGAATGCAAAGCTCTACCACAAAGCCTGTGGCCCTGCCCATCCAGGTAAAACAGGAAGATACAAATTATAGACAGCAACATGGGCTGCAAGAAATATGCTGTGACTTTTTTTTTTAAGGGTATTTTAGTCTTTGTTGTTAAGAAGAAGGTAAATCTGGGAGCAGCAATGGACTGAATAAGGCCAATCAATTCAAAGTCAGTCCTGATGAGATGAAAGTGCTATTAGAAGGTAATTTCTCTGCTCAATGCCCAACCAGTTCCAGAAGGAGTTGCCTTCTATACAAAGGACCCGTGAGCCAGTTGCGGCTGGTTGTAGAGCAATATATTTCAAGAAGCTTGAATGGGCCAGAGGGCCTTCAATCAGCAAAGGCCCATACATCAACCATGCCCTCTCCTGGACTGAGAAAGCCTGACCATAGTTATATTGTTGGGGTGCCACCCGTGGGGTGGATCGGACTGAGCCGGCAGGCTTCACTCCAGTCTGCCTCATGGGTTTTTAATCCCGGGGCCTAGTCCACCTCCTCATCAGGTTTGTCACTGCATCTTTCTGTTTGTTTGTCTAAAGAAGGTAGATCCCCAGGGGGGCGCTGACTCCCCCCCCGAAAAGTGGGATATGCCAAATAAATTTGGGAACCTCTGTTTTAAGTTAAATTACTACAGTGCACAGTATTGGGCCTTCTGTTGACATCTTAAACTCTTTTCTGAGTTCACCTATCCTCAGAGGTAAGTCGGCTGGCATGTCAAGAGTTTTTCAGTGGTGACACCCCACCTTTCAAATGCTCTCCATGATGAATATGTTGATGCTATTTTGATGCTGAAGGCATTTTGTTTTTAAAGAAAAATAGTGAAAATTCATATATTTTATGAATGTGCTAAGCTAAGTTTTTTTTAAAAAAACCACTGTGAAAATGTAATGTATTAAAAGAGAAGTAACAATTGATGTTAGCTACTTTAATTGCATCCTGCATAGCAATAGTGACCACAGCATGACTAGAAAATTTGAAAGTAGTGATCCTTATAGATGCATTAACTTGGTTTCTAAAACAAGCTTTACTTGGATACATCTTTTAAACAATCCTAGGGGATTTTAACATCCATGCCGACACGACCTTACAAGGGGCCGCTCGGGACTTCGTGGAAAGCATGGCCTCCATGGGGCTGTCCCTGAATAAGTCTGGCCCAACCCATAGCCGCGGACATGCCTTGGACCTGGTGTTTACCTCTATGGATGTTGGTGATCTGACACTAAGTAAAAGCGAAACGAAAGAAGTGCCATGGTCAGATCACTTCCTGGTGCAACTGGACTTCTCTGCGACCCATCCCCTCTGCAGGGAGGTGGGACCAATTTGGATGGTCCGCCCCCACCACTTAATGGATCCAAATGGTTTCCAGAGAGTGGTAGGGGATGCTTTATCCCATGTTGATGGCCTTACAGCTGATTCCCTGGTGGCCCGCTGGAATGTGGAGTTAACCAGGGCTATTGACTGTTTGGCTCCGAAGCGCCCTCTCCGATTGCATGGAGCCCGGACAGCCCCGTGGTTTTCCACAGATCTGATGGCAATGAAACAATCATTGAGACGGCTAGAGCGCCGGTGGCAGGTAACGCATTCCGAATCTGACCCGACACAGGTTAGAGCTCAACGTCAAGCCTACCAAGTGGCGATAGCGACGGCGAAGAAGAATTTCTTCACCGCCTCTATTGCATCTGCAGAAAACAGCAGCAGGAGACTTTTTCAGGTGGTTCACAATTTAGCAGAACCACCTGCAACATCGGGGCCCAGTACGGGCCACATGTTCTCCTGCAACGATTTTGCAAAGTTTTTTGCAGATAAAATTGCTGATTCGGGAAGAAGTAGACTCCACCGTGGGAGCAGGGCCGGGGCGGGAGAGTGCTAGAGTTCTGTCTAGTCAAGTTGAGTGGGATCAATTCCAATCTGTTACCTCCGAGGATGTGGACAGGCTGCTTGGACGAGTGAAACCAACCACTTGTCTCCTGGATCCTTGCCCATCCTGGCTTATAAAAGCTAGCTGGGAAGGACTGGGCGATGGGCTTCGTGGGGTGGTGAATGTTTCCCTCCGTGAGGGAGCCTTCCCAGACCAGCTGAAAGAGGCGGTTATTAAACCGCTTCTTAAAAAACCATCTTTAGATGCGGCCACGATGGCCAACTATCGCCCAGTCTCAAATCTTCCATTCTTGGGCAAGGTGATTGAGCGAGCAGTTGCCGAACAACTCCAGGCACGCCTGGAAGAAGCGGACCATTTGGATCCCTTCCAGTCGGGATTCAGGCCTCATCATGGGACTGAAACTGCCTTGGTCGCACTGGTTGATGATCTCCGGCGGGCTAGGGACAAAGGTGAGAGCTGTTTCCTAGTTCTGCTGGATCTCTCAGCGGCGTTTGATACCATCGACCATAACATCCTTCTGGACCGTCTTGAGGGGCTGGGAGCTGGGGGCACTGTCATACAGTGGTTCCGCTCCTTCCTCCTGGGCCGTGTTCAGAAAGTGGTGGTGGGGGATGAGTGTTCAGACCCCTGGGCTCTCACTTGTGGGGTGCCTCAGGGTTCTGTCCTCTCCCCCATGCTTTTCAACATTTACATGCAGCCGCTGGGAGAGATCATCAGGAGGTTTGGGCTGGGTGTTCATCTGTATGTGGATGATACCCAGCTCTACCTCTCTTTTAAATCAGAACCAGTGAGGGCGGTGAAGGTCCTGTGTGAGTGTCTGGAGGCGGTTGGAGGATGGATGGCGGCTAACAGATTGAGGTTGAATCTTGACAAGACAGAAGTACTGTTTCTGGGGGACAGGAGGCGGGCAGGTGTGGAGGATTCCCTGGTCCTGAATGGGGTAACTGTGCCCCTGAAGGACCAGGTGTGCAGCCTGGGAGTCATTTTGGACTCACAGCTGTCCATGGAGGCACAGGTCAAATCTGTGTCCAGGGCAGCTGTTTACCAGCTCCATCTGGTATGTAGGCTGAGACCCTTTCTGCCTGCGGACTGTCTCGCCAGAGTGGTGCATGCTCTGGTTATCTCCCGCTTGGACTACTGCAATGCACTCTACGTGGGGCTACCTTTGAAGGTGACTCAGAAACTACAACTAATCCAGAATGCGGCAGCTAGACTGGTGACTGGGGGCGGCCGCCGAGATCATATAACACCGGTCTTGAAAGACCTACATTGGCTCCAAGTACGTTTCTGAGCACAATTCAAAGTGTTGGTGCTGACCTTTAAAGCCCTAAATGGCCTCGGTCCAGTATACCTGAAGGAGCGTCTCCACCCCCATCATTCTGCCCGGACGCTGAGGTCCAGCGCCGAGGGCCTTCTGGCGGTTCCCTCATTGCGAGAAGCAAAGCTACAGGGAACCAGGCAGAGGGCCTTCTCGGTAGTGGCGCCCGCCCTGAGGAACACCCTTCCAGCAGATGTCAAAGCGATAAACAACTACCTGACATTCAGAAGACATCTTAAGGCAGCCCTGTTCAGGGAAGTTTTTAAAGTGTGATATTTTACTGTATTTTTGGTTTCTGTGGAAGCCGCCCAGAGTGGCTGGGGAGGCCCAGCCAGATGGGCGGGGTATAAATAATAAATTATTATTATAAATTATTATAAAAGTTTAATCCCATTCCGAAGCCTCACCTAGTTTGATTTGTTAAAGAGAGAAGAAATTAGGATTTAGGACTATTTTTTAAATTCTATTTTTTCTGCTTAAACGTACATTATTTTGTGCTGTCTACCTCATAACAAATTTAATTTGATAATTTGTGAAGGTCTGGGCATATTAGTAGCCCAGCATAACAATTAAATAGCAACAAACTGGTGTTTAAAATTACTAAAGCACCTGCTTTTGGCATAGCCATTTGTCCGTTTACCCCATTCTCTGACAAAACAAGCTGAAGTGGTTTTAGAGCAGTAATTCTATGTAGACCAAATATATACTGTGCAATATAATTTGGAGTTAAAAGGTAATTAAAGGTAATTAATGAAAAGGTAACTAGAGGGAGCGGGTGGCGATGTGGTCTAAACCATTGAGCCTCTTGGGCTTGCCAACAGAAAGTTCAGTGGTTCAAATCCACACAATGGGGTGAGCTCCCGTTGCTCTGTCCTAGCTCCTGCCAACCTAGCAGTTTGAAAGCACACCAGTACAAGTGGATAAATAGGTACTGCTGTGGTGGGAAGGTAAACGTCATTTCCGTGTGCTCTGGCATTCGTCACAGTGTCCTGTTGCACCAGAAGCGGTTTAATCATGCTGGCCACATGACCCAGAAAGCTGTCTGCAGACAAACACTGGCTCCCTCAGCCTAAAGCAAGATGAGCGCTGCACCCCATAGTCCCTTTGACTGGACTTAACCATCCAGGGCTCCTTTATCTTTGCCTTTTACCTTAATTTGGAATTATTTTCCCTCATTGCCATCAGTGTATATGAGTCCTTACAGAGCTACATGGATAGCTTCCTCCCTCTAAGAAAGTTATAAAATAAGATAGAAAATGGGGAAATAAGAAGAAGGGAGAGAGGGAGAGACAAGGGTAGGAATGTCGGCAAATGCAGCCACATGTGTTTGAAGCTTGGTTACAGATGGGAGCTGAGGATAAAGAGGGTAGGCATAAGTCATATAGAATGGAATGAGTGAAGAAGAATTTGAATGTAGAGAGAAAGAGGCACAATCAATTTTATGTATTACGTTTATCTCTTGCATTTCTAGCAATGGGCTCAATATAACATTGATGGTTCTACCCACTCTTCTTTACTGTCACAGCAATGCTTTGTTTTTGGTAAGGGGAGTGAGAGAAATTATTTTTGCAGTGAAGTAGTAACGACTTTGTTGTAATGATATACAGCTAGCAGGACGGGTTGAATTTTGTAAAGCTGGCAGCATTGCAAACACTTCTCAAAGCTGACCTTCTTCAGTATGGTCTCTTCAAAAAGCAGAACAACACAAGCTCAAAGTGGGTCTGGCTCCTATGTCTAAATATTGGTCTACAGCTGATACTAGAAATTGAAGGAAAGCCACATATTATAGTGTTGCCCTGAGTTCCCTTGTGCTCTGTTTGTATGAGCAATTCTTAGAAGCCTGACAAAATGGATAATGAAGGTTTACCCAGAAACAGAGGAAAAAATGGAAGAGGTCACAGTACTGGGGGAAAAATTGCTACCAAGAGAGACATTTGTAGAGCTAAGTAGCAAATCAAGCTTTCCATTGATAAAATTGCCTTGTTAATCAATGGGAGAAGTTGCTTTCCTTTTATAATGACACAACTACAGCATTAACACAGAGCTAAAATAAAGACATTGGCGGAAGATTCACATTATAAACCTGGAAATCAGTAAAATTTTTTGTTTAGCAAGAAACTGATTTGGAGGAAATGCAATTAAAGTGTGTATTGCGGGTGTGTGTGTGAGAGAGGCTGTTAGTGCTCCTTACTTGAGCTTACTAATCATAGAATTGTAGAGTTGGGAGGGTCCAAGGTCATCTAGTCCAACCCCCTACAATGCAGGAATTTCAACTAAACATCCATGACAGATGGCTATCCAACCTCTGCTTTAAAATCTCCAATGGAGAGTCCACCACCTTACAAGAAAGTCTGTTCCTCTGTTGAACAGCTCTTATAATCAAAATTATTTTTTGACAATGATATATCACTGTAATCAACCTAATGGCTTTTATAGAATTCTAATCCTTTGCATATTTGTTTAAAATCATAATTGATTTTCATTTCAAAATAAAAATCAGGAAATAAGTTATATGGATGCATAGAGCACTCAAAAGGCGCAAGCTAAGAATATTGTAATATGATTATTAAGGATAAGTAATGGATCTGTAGCGCAGTTAGAAGTTAGGGATGAAGAGCTCTGAGAATTTAATTTTTCCATTTCTCATTTCTTCAGTCTTATGTGCAGTTCCCCTATTTCTGCATCAGTCCCCGTGAAATTTGTGTGCTTTTTTGTGTACATCTCTCCTAATAAAACCATTTTTGCATGCTGCTTTGCTTAACATACGCGTTTTTGCAAGTGATTTTACCTATATAATGCATTTGTACATTATTTGCACTAATGTATGCATCTATGTGCATACACTTCCATGATTTATGCATTTCTGAATACATGAATGCATACAGTCAGAGAACTGCATCACAAAATTCAGAAAAATGTGAATTTGCAAAAGATAGCTGCATTTCATTTTGTGGATTTGTTCAGGGAGTATGAATTAGGTAACTACACATTAAACTGAGAACTGAATGATTTTCTTCCCCATCCCTGCAATCAAATATGTACAGATGGTATTAGACACTGGATTTAAATTAACAACAACATCAAAAAGAATATAGCAGGCAATCAGCTCAAAAGCAATTCTTCCTCTGGGCAATGGTCACCCAAAAATAAGTAATGTCACCGCAAAATGCCTCTCAGAGGAGACAGTATTTCAAAAATAGAGTGCTGTCACAAAGAAGGTCCTATCCAACATCACTGTACTTCATATGGCAGGGGGACAATGAAAAAGCCTACAGATCTTAATGCACAGGCAGGCAAGTATGATGAAAAGTGTTCCTTCAAATATTGGGGCCAGAGTCATTTAAAACACTGACAACAAAAGCACCTTAAATTAGGGTTTGATAATGTAGAAACAACCATTGCAAATTATTTAGAACTGATGTTATAGGGATCCAACTGGGTGTACCACTTCACAATTTCACAGCTATATTGTTCCAGACTGCCTTTAAGGACAGGTCCACAGAGAGCACATTAGAGTAATCCAGTTTGGGAGATTCCCAGAGCATGTTACTCTGTGACAACGCTATGTCAATCCAGGAACAACTGTAGCTGGCAAACTGGGTAGAGCTGGCCACAGGAACATCACGAGTCTTTTCACCAAGGATCCCTTATAATACTTAAAAGAACCACAAGGTTCCCCACAGAACAGTTCAAAATCGGCGACACTTTAGCAAAATATATTTCTAAGCACAAAATTAAGACAACCAGAGGTATATTCATACCAGCATCTCTCATGCCAATGGTTAGTGGGGCACTCCAAACAAATAATCCAAAAGTGTGCTATTTCATCTGACATAAAACCACCAAGTCGGTGTTCTGAACACTTAAGTTTTACTGCGGCTGGTTCTTGATGATAATAACTCATGTTTGCCTTACAGATGATCTTGAAAGAGCATCTGGTTCTGATTAGTCTTCAGTTTGTTTTTTTTCCATTCCTGGAAATAAGAGTGAGTGAAGGATAAAGACGACAGAAGTGAAAATTCTACCATAGCATTTATCCAACTAGAGTTCTCTGGAAGTATTTTGTGAATTAGTTATTGCAATACTTTCTTTTCTCTGAATTACTACCACAGATTACATCCTGAAAAGGTTGCTCAAAACTCATACCCAGCCACCAATGACTTTATGATTAAATCAATTGATAGGATAAGGCAACATTATATTCTGACTCATATCATAGCATATAGCAATACAGTGGTACCTCGGGTTAAGAACTTAATTTGTTTCAGAGGTCCGTTCTTAACTTGAAATGGTTCTTAACCTAAGGTACCACTTTAGCTAATGGAGCCTCCCACTGCCGCTACGCTGCTGCCACGCGATTTCTGTTCTCATCCTGAAGCAAAGTTCTTAACCCGAGGTACTATTTCTGGGATAGTGGAGTCTGTAACCTGAAGCGTCTGTAACCCAAGGTACCACTGTATGGTCCTGAAAGGCAAAAGCAACTGAAATGCCACATACTGTATGTCCATACTGACACCTCTGGGTGTGTTCTGTGTCACTGCTTTTCGGAGACCTAAAGGGAGGGTGCAAAGTTGTTGAGCTAAAGTAAATTTTGGAGCTTGGGGGGGGGGGAATTCGCCAAACATAAATTGATGGTAAACTTGCTGGCAGAGACTGCCTGGCTTTTGACTTGCATCCTGAGCTGAGGCAATCTACTGAGGCTGCTAGTGTACTGGGCTCAGCTGAGGCTGAGGTGGCCTCTTCACTCTGAAGCCACCCCATCTTCTGCTTCACCTGCCCTGATGGAAGTGCCCTACCCAGCTGGGCTCTAACCTGGCTTCTCCCCCCCCCAAAAAATCCCACTCCCTTAGGCATTTGCTTCCGCTGCTGCATCTGTGACTGGAGCTGTTGGGGAGGCTGCATTGGGTTGCCATACATCCTTGTTTTCCTGGGCACCTTACTGCTTAATGGAAATTACCCCCAGACACAATTTCCAAGGGCCGGGTCCCGGACACAATTTCCAAGGCAGCCCTACTTTCTGGCCCAATATTAAACAGACATATACGCTGTTAGGATTTCAGCCCCCACCAGTTGCCACGCTGGCAGGAAACAGCAAGAGCTGCTTACATCAGGTGATGTCTCACAGCGTGGGAAGGGAAGTCAGAGCCAATTCTCAGGCTGTTCTCAGTGTAACCTGGGAGGAGTTTCTCTTCTTTCTTCCACTCTTGGGTTGGAGCAGTGTTGAGTCATGGAACTCAAAGCTAGACTGCTCAAGTCATGCAGTCACATGTGTTGATTTTCTATGCAGTTTAATAAAGTAGTTTGGATCTACAAAACTGCCTTTTCCCCTCTGATGCTTTTGTCAAGGGAAAGTGGTATGCTTTTCTCATAAGAGAGAAGCTGCCTATTTTAACGGTCTCTCTGGACCGAAGGTGGATTCCTGAACGTCAGCCAGAGGACGACCACCGGACTTCGCCCCGGAATGCTTTGGGAGGCTGGCAATGCTCCCGGGCAGGCGTTGTGCCAACACATGCTTCTGCAAATTAATTGAAACAAACAATGAAGTTTATTGTACTCACATACAATGGAACCTCTACTCATGACCACAATCCATTCTGGAGGCCCATCCGTATGGCGAAATAGGTCGCTGGGAGAGGCACTGTTGTGCGCAGGCGCCGGCGGCGATTTCCCACGTCTGCGCATGCGCAAATGGTGATCGCCACTCCTGTGCATGTGTAAATGGCAGTCACCAGTTACTTCTGGGTTTGCCGTGGTCACAACTTGGAACGTCCGCGAGTGGAGGCGATTGTAAGTAGAGGTTCTACTGTATACACGTACAAAACTCACATATTGGTTACATTAGTAATGGATATGATCTCCACTATTTTAAAGCAGCATTTGAACACAGTTTGGCATGGAGTCTACTAGTTTCAAACAGTCACCATTGATTTTCAGATCCCTGTACCACACTTGAATCAGCGCCTGAATGAGCTTCTCCATAGTCGAACACAGTCTACAGCACAGAGGCTACTTTTGCATATAGCCCACAAATTCTCAATGGGATTTACGTCCAGGGAATTCCCTGGCCAATCAAGTACCTGTATTTGCTGCTCTGTCATTAATTTCTTCACCACTTTCGATTTGTGACAGGGATCTAGGTCCTGCTGCAATATTCCAGTACTGTTAGGATACCTCTTTTCCAGCTCTGGAAGAACCTCAATATATTGTGGCGAGTGCATCATTCCTTCTAATGGCTGCAGGCTTCCAACATCATAATGATCAACTGACTTTTCATGTTTGTTTTGAGTACAGGATTACAAGTAAGATAGAAAACATGCTTTGTTTCAATTAATTTGCAACAGGATATACTAGGTTCAGCAGCACACCTTACCCATATATTCCTCATAAACAACAATATCTGCAACATGCTACATGGCAGATGGACACTCCTAGGATTTCACTGCAAATTAAACATTTTAAAAACTAACATGAATTTAGTTGCATATGCAACATTCACAAACCATTAGTAGTTCAGAGAGATGCATAGCTTTCTAGCTAGGTATACGTCCATTGCTGCTTTCCAAATCAAAGAGAAGTGTGTTTCCTGCTGTTTGACAAGTTTTTGCTGCTATATGTATTGAATGTGACTTCTCTCTATGATAATGATAATAGTGCAAGCCTTAACGAGTATGGAATCGCTTTGGTAGTTATACACTATGGCCCACTCTGAGAGCATAAAAGAATATCATGAAAATTAAAACTGTTAGGTTAGCTCACCAGGTAAAATATAAGCTACACCAACGAAAGTCCTATTAACACAGAATTGTAAGAATATGGAGAACATATTATAGGTTGCTTTAGGAATAATAATAGGTTTTAAAAAACCAAACAAACCTGCAGTAGTACTATCTTACATTCTGTTCAAAGAAAACAAATACTTTTCTGCTTGTACAAATGGTTGTTACATTTGTGTCATACTTTCAGTACTGTAAATAACACCAGGCAGTTCCCAAAAGATTTACAGGCAGTAATGAAACGTCTAGGGCACTGTCATCACAGTCATAGAGACACTGCCACTAGGACATATTTCATTCTCTTTTTCCTTCCCTTATCTAGTTCAGAGAACTCAAGCAAAATAGTTCATTTATTTCTCAGAGAAATCTGTGGGAAATTTAAAGATTTCTACTAAGTTGACACTCCTTTATCACACAGAGCAGGCTGAAACAATTAGAAGCACTATAGACCATTATAGATTTCACAAGTTTGCAGAGAACACACATAGAAAATAAGTTTTAAGTCTACAAAACAGTCCTGCAATTCATAGGGTAACTTGATGTCTTCTATGAGTTGGAAAACATTACAGAATGGGGGGGGGAGGAGAACATTGTCTATATTAAGCTATCTATATTCGCTTAATTATTAAATAAGGGATGGGTAGGGAGGATCAGGCCAAACGTGATGCTGCAGGACTCTCTGTCTGGTCTTCAGAACTCTTACTAGGCCACACTTCTCACTAGCCCTGTGCCATGTTCCCCTTGAGCCTTTGTCTGGCTGGAATACAAACTATGATAATAGCTTTTGATTGCCTAGACAATTGATGTGTGATGTATATTTATGTATAGAAACCTTAAACTTTTGTATGCTGGAATGTTTTTTAACTATTTTTATTTAATTTATTTATAAAAAATATTTATATACCACGGTATCATAAAAATATTTAACAGTGGTTAAAAACTCAACAATAACATCCTAAAAAGTTAAAGCAAAAAGAAATTAAAAACAAACATCAACAGACCATTGTGGGGAATGTAGTCTTAACTGCATAGGCCTAGTGGTATTTAGTCCATAGGCTCATGCTAGTCCATTCAGTTACACAGTTTTCTTTTATCAGACAAAGCCTCCTGTGATACTAGCAAGTTAGTAGGCTCATATCAACAGAGGTTACATGTAGCCTACAATATAAAAGTAAGAGTTGCACTTTTGCCTCTGATCCCCACCCATCACTGGCATGTGGCCCCCAGAAGGTTGCCTACAAAGTGGTGTGGCCCTCAGACTGAGAAACATTCCCTGCTCCTGATGCAGATAACACCAGGTATTACCTTTTCCTCAATATCTTTTGGATGGGAAATGCTGCACAACAAGACTTTTGGATTGAAATTATGTGCAGGCAGGATTAAATATTGGCAAATACAGTTTGGAAAAATGAATGGAAGAATTGTTGGTACACAGCAGGAGTGAGATGAATGAATGAGTGGAGTCAGAATGAGTGGCAAGTGGAGATAGTTTATTAAGGACAGTTGGACAGAGCAAGAAGACTTAGAGAACAAATCTGTAGGACTTGAGAGAGAAAAGGATTAATAAAAAAGCTGGAGCTAGGAAGGAGAATCAGTTATGTTATGCTATGATACTAGAGACAACCATTGTTATTTTAATCAAACAATTACTTATTATATCTATTTGGAATACATAAATATGTATTACTGATTTAAATTCCCAAATGTGGTGTGGGTTTTTAAGGAATGACATCCCACCCTATCTGCTAGCTTTTACACACTCATTTAAACAAATAGAGACAGCCCCTTTGTTCTTTCTAACTCAGCATGTGTTGGCAAAAGTCTTTTTTGGGTTAAGACGGTCTGAACTCAATGGACCAGATGAATATCTAGGCACCAGGGTTTTTATTCTGCACTAAAACATTGACAAAACATTGCATACATTCCAAACTGGACTTTGCACTAAATATTCTTAAAAAGAAGACTAATATAATTAAAATCAAATGACATTTATTACAAGAAATACAACATTAGAAGCTTTTGGTATCAACATGGGGGGCGGGCATTTCTTCAAATTGGCCTAGTTGTCATGACAAATACCTATGGAAATGTGACAGCTCAACTGTTCCTGGACCAGGATAACCTTAGTATTGTGACACATGTATTGGCAAAATCAAGACTGGATTTCTGTAATGTGCTGTATGTGGGGGGCTTTACAGTGGGTCCAGGAGCTACAGCTCATGCAAAATTAAGTGGCTAGGGTGCTGAGTGCGTCATCCTGCCATGTGCATCTTACAGTGCTATTAAAGAATCTACACTGGCTACCAACACTGGATTACATTTACATTTTCACCTTCTAAGCCCCAAACATCTTGGGACTAGCTTAACCAAAGGGCTGTGTTTCCTCATCAACTTGCCTCGTTAGATGAAGTCCTCCTGGTTGTGCCACAACCTGCATGAACTCAACAAGAAGCAACAAGAGTAACTGCCTTTTCAATAGTGGTGCCATCTCTGTGCGACCACATCCTCCCTAAAATGCTGCAAATGCCCACATTGAAGCCATTTTGGCATTTGATTAAAACCCATTTGTGATCTGGGACATAGATGGTTCATTTTCATTTGCCATCACTGCTGTTTTATTCTGACTTAATTTGATTAGGCTTCTGTTTTTGTAACTACATTGTCAGTGCATATGAAAGGTTGTACAGAAATATTTAAATAACTAAATTCACTTCCAGTGCTAAAGCAAAACAAAAAAGCTCTGCCTGCCTGCCTGCAGATTTTCCAGAACATATGCTGAGAAGCATTCAAGGACAACAGTATTCTGAGAAATTCAATATATTTAATGTGTTTCTTTATATTCTCTCATACTCCCCCTTCTCAGTAGCTAAAGCAGTGACATTTATTGCAATTTTCCACTTTCTATTCAGTGTTCGATTTCACTGCTATACAAATAATACTAAGGACCTGACCTACGCCTGACCCTCAAGCAAGGCAGGAACAAAAATGATAACCAAAGTACAACCATTATTGAGCTTTAAAAAGGAGATACTTGAAGTACACAATCCTTGACCAAACACAGGCAATCCACGCACAGCTGAGGCTTCAGAGTGACTCCTTCATAAAAGCTCTTGTAGGATTATGATCCTACTTCCTATTACAATTTGAATGTGTGCTGTTTAAAACCTTGTATAAGCTCAAAATCTGGAAGGAGAACATTAACCTTATCCCCAAAAGAGAACTTGGAACTCATTCCATCTCCCTGAAATCAACAGGACCCTTTTGGGGGCTAGTGCAAAGAATCACATGCTTTGCCAGGTAAGAAAATGTTCAACAAATCTGGCATGTCAGTTACCCTTGGTACAGTTTTCTAATTAGCCATGAAGTTTGTTTCATATCTCAGTTGTATAACTAGGACCTGAAAATCCCCTCCATATGGCAGCTATTATGTGTAGTCAGCTGCTTCCCATCATGTGGCATCTCTTTAAGTGATAGTCGTTTATAGCAGGGTGGGGAACTGGGTCTAGCCAGCAGGCTAGATCCTCTGTTGGCCACTTTCATATGTAGGTGGGGCTTTTATGCACACCACTTAGAGATCTTTTGATTAAGCTCTTAATAACTTTTGTAAATAAAGAAATAGGTGGTGGCAGGAAAAAGAATCAAATTCAAAAAGCACCAAATTCTGCCAGTGACTAGGAAGGAAGACCTGGGGGTGCACTTAGGTGAACTATTGATTCTTCCTTTCCAGTTTGGCCCCACAGGTTTACCTGATGATATATGGCTTCAGGTGATGGGAGAGGTAGGTTTTGTTTGAACCCAATGGTTCAAATGGTTGAACTTGACCTGGGAGCAAAAAGGAAAATAGTTCAGATCTCTAAACAGATGTGTGACTGGGCCTAGATCAAGCAAAAGGGAAAAGCCCCAAACAGAGCGTACTGAAGTAATCCAACCTTAAAGTAACCAATGCCCGAACTATGGTGGTCAAGTGTTTCTGGTTCTGGAATGGCTGTAGCTTCTGCACCAGTCATAGCAGGTGAAACTTCTAGTCACCTGGGCCTCAGAGCTGGATCTAGAAGCATCCTCAAACTTTGTAACTGCTCCTCCAGTGGAAGGGCAACCCTGTCCAGGGCAAGCAGTTGGACCAATTTCATTAAAGGGAGAGATTGAACATGGGTAATAGAAATTATTCACATTTTAAAAGCCATCTTAACCAGTGACCAGTTGATAAACCATGAGAGTTTCACTGGCAGCCAAATTATTTTAACATCCGCTTCTCACCCAATATATCTTTGTGCTTGCACAATTCCATTCCAGAAGCATAATGTGCTTTCATTTCTAAGATTTCATTTCCTTCTATCTCAGATTTTGATGAAATCTATTTTGTAAGTTCCTCATCTTCCACGGAAAGCTGCCAACAAGTATCAGACAAAATGTAGCTGTCCCAGATGAAGTAATTCTTTTCTGTCAAAGATTCAACACTCCACCCCGCCCCCTGTTGACACCCGATGACTGATATTGTTCTAAGATCCAGAAGGAACTATTTAACCACTAAGGTGCTTGGACATCCATTTCCTCCAATATTTTTGAAAAGGCAGTAAACTTACTGCCTGTCACCTGTGAGTAATCATACCTTGTAATTGGTTCACTGCTGTGACATCATGGTATATTCACAAGAGAAAAGCAAATCCTTCACAGTGCTTGCAGATTGTTTCTTTCATGGCTTAGTTATAAAAATTCTAATGGCTGTGGATAGGGTATATATGAAATTTTCACAGTAAGGCTCACTAACAATGCATGTGTCCTCGGAATTAAGTTCCACTGAGTTCAAGAAATCTTACTCACAGGAAAGTGTGCATAGGCTTGCAGCCTAAATGTGCTACATTTAATCATAGATCCACACTTAACTTTCTATTATCAATGTGGACAAGTGTTGTTTTTGGCTGCATTATTATAGCTACATACAGTACATAGATTGACTGCAATTTTATATATGTCTACTCAGAAGTAAGGCAGAATGAATTCAACAGGACTTACTCTAGGTAAGTGTGCATAGGATTTCACTCTTAGGATAGCTTAGTGTGTTTCTAATCTGTTTAAAAAGTATTCCACTGTATATTTTTCTTCATCCTACATTCCCCCCTCCTCCCCTCTCCCATCACTGGGTTTAATTCCAATCAAACCTAACAGCCCTATCCCTGTGGGGCATTAAGAGGAATTGTTTCATATTGTTACTAGGAAGATTTATGGCTTTAATTATTTTTGCAATTATTTGCCACAATTCAGCTCTGATTTTATACTATAATCACAGTCATAGTTGCTGATCAATTATTTGATGCCACTTCAAAACAACTTGACAAATCTAAATCTGGTTTGCATGCAGCATGATGTTTCATAAGTGCTCTGAGGATTGGTTTCTGGTAGGAAGATTTCCAAAAAAGCAGTAAGTCTTCCCTTGGGCTCACACTGCTTTGCAATTTTTCCATAACAATTTAATTAGCAAAATTATCAGGGATTTTTTTTTATTTCATTGTAATGTTTTAGCTAATTTTCAGCATCCTATCAGCCATGCCTTTCCCCTTATTTTAGACCTCCAAACTAGATCTAATTAAAAATAACCCAGGCCTTGATTCTTCTGAACTGCTCTTCCCATACACCCTCTTTTTCTACCTGTTTACTGTCTTGGCTGCAACCTCAGCCAGGCAAAGAGATGACCCCTCAAAACCTTCCACCTCTTTTTCTACTTCTTCAAGAGCCATGTTAGCATAAACCATGTTTAGAGCATCTATTCCATGGTAATACCCTGGGGCCTATTAGGAAAGGCTGAATGAGCAAATGTTACCAAAAGAAGAAAGGACTGAAGACCATTTACGCTCAGGCTTTTTGCTGCATATGTTAAGCTGCTTTGCTTCTGAAGGTGTGGCAGCTCCATGCAATATTCTTGGGAGTCTCTTGCTGGGTGGGTGAAATATAAGATGGAAGGTATGTACAGAAGCAACTTGACATTGTTTTGGACCAGGGAAGAGAAGGGCATTTGGGCTTTCGGAGTGGAAGGAGTTGGCCCCATCTATAAGTAGAATTTCACTCCATAATCAAAACCACAGGACTGAACTTTAATGCTCTGATAAGTGTCTTTTAAGCAAGATGCATCATTTCCCGTTTCCCTCTCCACTCTGCCTTTAACTCATGCTTATGAACAAATAATGAGGGAAAGTTTTTCAGCCACCAGTATTTCTTCTTTTGCATTACACAGCCTGACATCTCTCCAGGCTCTATTAGACAGGGGAAATGAAAATTATTGTTTCCTATACATTCAGGTCTACAATAAAAGCCATTGAGGATCAGATTATATTTTGAAGTTATGTTTGCTTGAATAGTTTGGTAACATGGGAGGCAGACTTTGCTTCTCTCTTAAAAAACAACAACCCTTTTTCCGTAAAAAAAGAAAACCCAACATGAAGAAAGATCTCTCCATGAATAGAACTGTAATGTTAGCCAACCTGCCAATCAAGGCATTAATCCTCTAAACATCTCTCCTGTCAGGAGACAGATACCTAGAAGCTGGTATGCAGGAGATAAAGAGAAAAGTTGGACAGGAACCAGAAAAAGTTCAAAAGAAAAGCTTGATGCTTATATCAAGATAATGTTTTCTACCCCAGATGTTAAGAGAGAGAAAGAGGAGTATTCCAACCCCTGCAGATGAGAAAGACACCCATTTTTAGTAATCAGACACTTGTTCCATGCTACGCTGCATGGAACAATATTTTTGCAAAGCACTTAAAAGACAATAAATGCATATTTTTCTATATTAAAGCCATCTTGCAGTGGAAAGATCTGTTATCTATATAAATCAAATACATACATGTTTGCTTATCTGTACCTTTTTATTTGCTATGTCTAAGACTCTTGTGTATGCAGAGAACTGCAAGAATTAGTTATAAAGGCATTCTCTGTGTTTGCAATCTGAGTTTTATTGAAGGTAATTGTTTGCTCATTAGTCCTTGAAAACAGAAAAGATACTGGAAGAAGCACAAAAATTATCAAAGAGAGGATTTCACCATATGGATAGAATTAAGCTAGTCTTATCACCCACATTCATAGTTTAACTATGTATATCACACTGTCAGGCTCATCAGGCCTTATTGTTAGGCTTGTTTGTATGCTAGCATATGCATATTACTGAGTAAACCAAGTCATCTGATTGGTTCACATTTTTTTAAAAAAACAATAAATACAAATATCTTAAATATTCCAAGCAATACAAAAATTGTTCCCGCACAAAAACCACCAGCAGCAGCCATAAAAACAACAAAACTCAAACAGCAAGGAACAGTATCCATCCAATTGCTTACAGGGTTGCCAAATCCAGATACTTGTGAAGTCTGGTATATATACATATTGCAACAGAGTGTAGAAATAAACAGTTTGGTAAAACTACTACTTGAAAGATTTTTTTTAAAGACCTTAAGGTTAATACTCCTGGCAAAGGAAGCCATTAAAAAGAATTGACCATGGCTGGATCTATACTCACTCTTTAAACGTTCTTAGAACTATGTTTCTGATATCGTTCTAAAACATTTGGTTTTTCCTTCACTTCCTTTTCTACAAGGACTACCCACTTATTTCATGGGAAGAACTCTGCAGCACCCTCTGGTGTCACATTTTAATAACTCATTATTGACATTTTAAAAGAATGCCATATAGCTATATGATTATCATAAGCCCTTTTAAACTCATTTTAACGTTAAAAACCATGAATGTAGATGAGTCTCATGTCTCTTTCATTAGAAGAAACAGCAATGTGGGAGGTGGGATGCACAATCCAGATCACAACCATGGATGCAGTTTGTCCCTAGATATGCTATTTGCTGTGGAAATAGTTCATGTAATTTCAATCTAATTACAAGGACTTTGCCCATCATTAAGGTAAATTAATCCCATACAGGAATCATGATTTATTATATTATTGCTATTACTATTATCATTCATTGTGCACCTAAACTTTTCTAAGCACCGTATAGAAATGTATATATAAGACAAACCACAGGTTGTAGTCTTATAGCCACAATGCAAAAAGGAGGAAGCCAGGCTATTTACTGAAGCACTAAATCAAGGTCTAAACCAAATTTTGTTAGTGGTGCACACTCCTACTAATTTCCCTCATCAGTAAAAATACTTTTGCAACTTCCTGTGGCCAAGATATCAAAATATCTATCTCTGTAGTGACCTTTCATTGCACACGTTAACATGCAATTTGTGATCAAGGACATCAGCAGGCCACATAACATCATTGTACCATTATTGGGTGGCATGGCATTTCCCTTGGTTTATAAAGCTAGAGAGCAGAAAGCACTGTGGCACTGGACAGGCAGGCAGACAAAAATATGCATGTACCACCATCCTGACCTGGGCTTATCTGGAAAAGACCCAAACAGGATCCAGCCTAAAATCAATTCAGGAGTAGGGATTATGTTTAATTAAGGCATTTTAAAAGCTATATGTTCGGGGGCAGGGCACCCCCTTTCCCTGCTCCCAAACACACTGGGGAGAGCAGGAGTGTTCAGTCCTGCTGAGTGTTACTTCATCTATGCAATCCAACTCCTCTTCCACACCCTGCCAGTCCTGGGATTATATCTCCTTTTACAATGATACATTGATGACAAGTTCTACATTTGGTTAAACATGATACACCCCCCCATAAAAACCATCTACAACCATATTGCATTCACTTTAAGGGCTGCACTCAATTTTATGTTCACCCCAACTCCATCTCAAACTTCTGACTTCCATTTGGAATAATAAAAAAATGAAAATCTCTCATTAATATATTTAATACATTGTGTCAATAAGAAGGAGTGCAGTACATTAAAATATAAGTTGTGCAACTCAGCAAAGCAACTTTATGATAAAATTGAATAGATGGAAATGTATGTAAATGCTACTATTACTAATTAGATTTGAGTATAAGAAATCAAATTATACAAGAAATATTTAATTCCAGTCCCCAGAGAAACACAGATAATTTATTCTTTGCTGTTCATGATCCTTCTCTTTAACTTTTCCTCTTACATAGGCTCTAAACTTCATCTCAGCTGTAGAGTGTGAGAGTAATTACCATTCATTCCTTTTTGTCTACAAGGTGAATCCACAGCACCGCCAATTCAAATGATCAGGTTGTGAACAACAAATATTTCAATTATTTATTGGAGACTTACAAACTGATATAAATAAAAAGATATGTGTCTGTACCAACAAACTTACAAAAAGCTAACTGATGCTGAGGAAGAGGTTGGAAGTCAATTTCTAGTAACTGAACTGTCCTCTTCCCCAGTAGCGTCATTCCCCCACCTGTTCTGCCCTGGTATTGGGTAGTGGGACACATTTGCGGCCTGGATAGCTGTAAAAGGCACACCCTTCTGTGTGGTATGGGTTTGCGTGTCAAAATCAGAGCCCTCGTTAAGAGTTGGTCAGGTGCTCTCCATCCTCTTCTTTTGCAGTCCCCTCTCTCCCTGCTGTCTGTCTGTCTTTCAGTGATTCATTCAGGGCTAAGTAGAAATGTTTGACCAGTCCACATTTTGGCTGGTGGGTTGTGTTTTTCTTTGCTTACTCCACACTGAATAACTAAGTGGCAGGCTTAGGTGGTCTGCCATGCCTTTTTGGAATAGGTTTGTGACAGACACCCTCACTGAAGATTGGTGCTGGTGAGCTGGCCAATTGTATGGGTATGTTAATAAATAAATTCTCCTCATGGTCTAGGAGTGTTCTAGAATTAGCTATTTATGGTTGTATTTATGTTGAAACAGCAGCAAGGTATTATGTTTCTGTGAAGGCTGCCCAGTGTCATTTCTTTGCATGCCCAGGTGTTCAAAGGACAAGGAGGCACTTCTGAAACAAAACTAAATGTTTGTTTGCTTACACTTTTTGAGGGTTTAAAAGTGTGATGGTTTCAAAAGAGAGGCACAACGCTCAGTTCAAGACACAAAGCCTTTACAGAGAATTTAAAACAGCACTATTTACCAATCTGAGTCTCAGACTTTTCCCACTTAAAATGGCTTTTAGTGTTTATAAGCAGCAACACCTGTTCAGTCCCTTCTAGGATTTAAGGTTCCCCAGGGGATCAAAACCAGGTTGCCCTGCCTACCTAACTCCAGTTCAACTGAAACTGCCTACATTGACAGTTAGTCCCTCTCTCACTCACTGAGAGTCAATTCCCAATCTGTCCTCACTGACATAAAGTTCCTACCTGATCATAAAACTATCAAACTTTTGCTTAAATTCTCCAGTCCACCATGTTTGGTTGATGGCCCCACAAGCTTCCACTGGTTGCTGAGTCAACTAGAAGCAGGTCCGAGGCTTGCTGCCTGGGCTGGAGCCCTGGGGCAGGTTAGGAAAGAGTCTTTAACCTTGACTATCATCAAGTGCAAGGGACATAAGAGGCATTCACTTAAATGCAGATCACTAATTATATCATAACTTTGTGTGGATTTTCTTACAAGTTTTGGCCCAAAAGCAAGGCATCGCAAAGCAACATACCCCTGTTTTAATGCTTTAATTTTCTATTTTATCTTGATGAAAAATTCAGCAGTCACAGGTCAGGTCAGTAGTGCTACTCTTGTTTAAATCAAAACATACTAAACATTTCTCAACAGTGCATTTTAGCTGAACAAAGTACTGGGAATAACAAAAGGAAAGCAAGCATTTCCCCACACTTTTCTGGGTGCTGGGATTCTACTATCAAGAAGATGGAATATAATTAGAGCTACTGCTATAGAGGTACCATAATAAATGAATTATGTTGTTTAACAAGTTATGGAATAGCCTAAATTAAATGTATAGCATCACCTAGATAACTCAGCTTGCAATGATTTATTATCCAATACTTATGAAATTTCATATCAGCTTCCAAGAAAAATGTAATAATTATTTCACGTTCTTTTGTAAAAGACATATCACTTATTATGCAAATATTGTTTACCTTCTAGAAGGAACAGGAAAAGGGATTGTCGGTTCTAAGGAAGAATGGTGCCCTGAGCAACATTTTATACAGCGAAGAAAATGAGGATGAAACCAGATAAAGAGAACTATCTGAATCTGTCCAGGTTGCTATATACACCATACAAATAGGGATAGGGTCTCTTTACAAACGAAATTGAACACAGGAAGAGTCCTTCCAGATTAGAGCAAGTATTCATATAGTCCAGCATCTTGTTTTCAACAGTTGCAACATCCCTTCCCTACCACTTGTCTCCCAAAAACAGACATTCAAAGAATAGGAGAATATGTAAACCAACTAACTTAAACAAGACAAATTTAAAGGAAGGCTTGTAACTCAGTCATAGAGCATCTGCTTTGTATCCAGAAGATCCCAAATTCAATCTCTAGCATCCCTGTAATTTGGGAATGTCCCCTGACTAAACTGCCAATCAGTATAGACAATTCTGAGCTAGATGGACGAATGGTCTGACTCAGAAGAAGATTGATCCTATTATCCTAACCATTTATTTGCATCACGTTTTTAATTTAAGCCAGTTTTCAAACAATTTGGGACTAGGACATCTCCAGGAACGTATATCTAAGGAATCTACCTACTTGCTTTGGTCTTCACTTGAATCTCCTTACCATCTGAGATTCAGAGGAAATATATGCACAGGATAGGTGCATGGGAAGCCTGTTTTCCCCTCCTCTGTTTTCAGACTTCTGGTTAAGCTATTACCATTCCGCCATGTCCACAAGGTAGATGGCAACTGCACTGTCTCTACTGCTTAGGCCTTTGGTGTTCCTTGATACCTGGTTGTATCTTCTGGATTGCTTATTTGTTTGTTTATTTATGCATGCATGCATTGTTAGCATCATTGGGCACCCTATACAGACAGGAAGGAAGGTTAAAATGTGTTAATAAATAATGATAAATAAATAATGCATGTATTTCCTGAACAGCAATTGGTATGACAATTAAAACAGGTCCATTTGCAATTGAAATAGAATGTTTACAGCACTCATGGTAGAATCTGAGACCTCTCGCCATGCAGTTCCCAAACCTTCAGAACTGCAAAATTTTAAATGATTCTATAAGCAATTGTGAAATGAACTCCACTGCAATCCTGTTTGCACTTACTTGCATGTAAATCCTATTGAGCTCAATAAAACTTTCTTCTGAGTAGACATACATAGGATTTCACAGTCTGAATTACTGTTTGGCACTCTCTCACCACATCTAAGGACATTAAGCTAGATCACTTCCTTGAAAACTTAAGTATCAAGCCTCCAGCAGCAAGGTCTGGTAATTACTGTACAGAAGTGTTTTTTCAGGAAATTGAAAGTACTGTAAATGCCCTGTTATTTAGCTGACAGTCTAAAACTTTTTACTATAAATCATATTTCCCCCTAATTCATTTTTCAAAAAAGAAAAATAGAGGTTCACAGATTCAGTTTTACAACATTATGAGCACTGTCCAGTACTGGCTGGTTCACTAGGGGAATAGGGCACTGTCCCACCAATTTCAGTCTGTCCTCAGCCAGCCCCCATGTGCCCACTTACTTTACACCTAGTTCATAAGGTGGTACTAATGACCACCTTCCATTTTCTTAGTCTCAGTAATGCCCTGGTGGAACCCAGCAGGGAAGAGAATGAGGGAAAGACTAGAATGCCTTGGCTGTGCCTACTCTTGGCCTCATTACTTCCACCCCACCAGTCCAATGCGCACCCGCCACCACTGGTGTAGATATAGTTTGCATTCAGATACCATATGAACAGGTTATTTCAGAGGGATGTAACAGAAACATTTATCTTTTTTTAGACAAATATAATTACAATGAAGCTGAGTTGCTTCAACCCTGCTCAGCAATACACCATCTTTGAACACAGAGGTTCCATTTAGCAATTTAGTAGATTTGTCCTCCACAATGGTGCCTGATCCACTTTTAAAACCATGTAGCCCAGTAGCTATCACCACATTCTTGGGCACCAAATTCTATGCTAATTATTATATATGTGTGTGAAATGATACTTTCATTTGTCTTTGGTTTCAGTCCACTGCTAAAGAGCTTCATTGAGTGATCCTGTGTTCTTTCCATACAATGCATAATTCTATAAGCTCATGTCTTCTTGTTAGTTGCAGGAAAACCATTAGAGAATGTATGGACGGAAACACATCCATCTTCAGTTGGGATTCAATATACTGTTGATTTTTTCCTTCCCTCTTGACATGAACATGTGAAGTTGCCTTCCTAAATCAGACAATCAGTACTCTGATCAGCAGCAGTCCTACCTAAGTTCTTTCCCAGCCTAGCTATTTAGATGCTTAAAAAGAAAAAAAACAAACTTCAAGATGCCAGGGACTCTTTAATTTAGTTTCTTGGATCTGAACTTCACACTCCTATTTATTTGTTTGTTTCTATTATAGATTGGCCAGGGCACAATCAGATCACACAGCACGGTCTCCTCTCCAGTCATTTTTAATGTACAGCTTTGTAACAACAAGACGACAGTGCTTAAAATGGATACCCCAGCACAAATGTATACAGATTTGTGAACTCTGTCTCTTTTGGGAAGTTAGCAAGGGATATTAGGAGTGACCTGTCACCCTACCACTTTTAATTTTATCTATTACTTGCAGCTTAAATTACACCAACCAACATAGAAATAACATAATTTGAAGTGTTATGTTTTACAGCATGCTTGCAATAAAACATGGCAATTAAGATTATTTAGCTGAGCTTCCAAGAGCAAAGCTGCTAAATCAAACCAGGCAGTGTATATACAGCATTATGCAGTGACTTTTTTGTTTTGTTCAAAAGGGGAACTATCTCAGTTACACCTGGAGACCTTTATGCAAAATTGACGCCACCTAGAACATGACCTGAGGCTGGCATCTAGATTGCATTTTGCAGGGTAAAGTCACAGTGTTGGAAGGCTGCAGTGCCTGCTGTGGCTGTAGAGACAAATATGGAAGAGACATGTTTGTTGCAGCTAGGGCAGGTGAATGTGTCTGGTTGTACTGCTGCAGATGCACCATTACGTTTCTTCTGCACTTCTCCCGGGGGTCATTTCTCCTCTGGTCACGGCTATGGATACATGACCTGACTCTCTCCAGGTACTGCAGTTGTCTGCAAAGGATTCCCATGTGGCAGGGTTGATGTTGCCAGCCTTCATGTCACGTTTGCAGAGATCTTTGTAACACAGAGTTGGTCTGCTAAAGGGGCTGGTGCCTGAAGCCAGCTCCCCATAGAGCACATCCTTGGGGATCCTGCCATCTTCCATTCTGTGGACATGACCAAGTCAGCATAGAGGTCACTGAGACAGGATTGCAAAAACACTGGGACTGTTGGCTTGGGAGAGCACATCTTTGAAACTGTCCTGCCATGTGATACCCAAAAATTTCCTGGTGCAGTGCATGTGGAAGGTGTTGAGGCATCATTCCTGACAGTTGTTAGTTGCCCACAACTCACTTCCATAAGCAGCTGGCTCAATATGCGAGCCTAGTAGACCTTCATCTTGGTATTGGACTGTAGCATTTTAAATGTATTTTCATACATTTCCTGAGCTGAAGATTGTGTTCAGAAGTGTGAATTAAGTTCATTCATACTGGAATTCACAAAGAGCAAATTTCTCAAACATCTCTATAAATTGTGAACACCTCCCTGTCTTAGATGCTGAATCAATATAAAGTAGTGTGTATGTTGGTAATTTGAGTTTTCTCAGTTTAGATTACCCTCCACATACCAGGGTGGTCCACTCCCACTGGCCAGCGAACAGAGAGCCACTGAGAGAATGCACCCCCCCCAGGAAAAGTACTATGGTGAGGGAAGATGGCTAGTCTGCTCTTTACCATCTGTAAGAGAATGAACTGCTGCAGGAAGACTACTTTCCTCTCTGCCTTCCAATTATGAAGAGATATCACTCTCACTTTTGCTGCCAACCAGAGGAAAAAGGACCATTAGATGATTGCCACAGGGAAGGAAGAGGAAAAAGGACCACTGGATGATTTTGGGAAGGAAGAGGCAGGCAAAGGGCCTACTTCAGTCAGGGTGCCCCCCACCCCACCCACAGGGCCTCATTAAGGTGAAAATGTAACACCTCTTACTTGAAAAATATAAATTCAAAATGCATTGGGAATTGCATGAAATGGACCCATCTTGAAGATCAACATGGCCCCAGCTGGATACAAATGTCCACTAACAACTCACCACTTCATTCCTGCATTGACCAACTGGCCTCTCTTCTCTGTTTTTCTCTCTACTGTCCTATACTGTGAGTCCTGTTTAGTTTAGAAGCCTGTGTCTTATATGCACTGTTTTATGTTTAATTGCTGTGAGTGACTTTGGGGGACCACTCTATGCCCTGAAGAAAAAGGGAGGCTGACTTTGTACATTCAAGCAAAAAGGGGGAGCAATGTGGCTCATAATATTTCAAGCATCTCTGAGAAACAGTTATTAAAATAATAATGGTATTTCTATCAGCTGCATAAGAAGTCACATTAAATATAGCTATAGGATGTTGTAACAGCAATGCAATTTTCTCTGCAAGCTGTTGGGAATTCTCTATAATATGCATTAATAAAAAGGAGGATTTTGTTTGGGTGGGTGATATTCTCTTTCTGGTTTTTTTTGTTCTCACATTAATAATGCCAGGGAAAACATGACTAGCATTAGTGCTGCCACACGGAAAAGATCAAACAAACTGTGTGTACTCAAGACACACTTTAATTATTTTTAATTCACAGTAAGTGACAAAGTGTGCTAGTGATGCTGAAAATATTGAAGGATTCCCCTTAGGAAATCAGATTCCTCCTCTGTATGCCACACTCCCCACACCACCCCTTTTCCTACACATGCCTGAGTCATTAATTTAATACCATTCCTTAAAGTGCTTTTAAAGAACATCACCACTACCTCACTCACTGAGTCACTTTACAGGAAAATGCTTTCCAGACTGGATCACACATTCCTATATATTTTATTTTAGTCCTTGAAGCTTTTTTGTGTAATATAAAGGCTAACACTATCAATTTGCTTTTTAGAATACTACAACCAAACATCAGGGGGTTCTGAGCATCTGGAAATAAATTGGCCACTCTTAAATGTAAGATACTCAAGAGCCTGTACTAGCACAGAGGGTGTCTTCCTGTGTATTCTTTGGATTTGCTACAGAAACACTCTTAGAGTCTTTTTTTTTTTTTAATGAAGATGCTTATGGTATTGCAAGTGTTGCATTCCTCCTAATATTTTATTATGGACTTTTTAAAAATGGTTGAAAATTCCCACTTAATTTAGAATGGGAATGAAGGAATTTGAACAGTTATGACCTGCCTGTATTAATGTCTGAGCTGGTCATACATTCCCAGGTTTTTTTAAAAAAATAAAAAGCCTAATTAAATGCAAAAATATGTGCAAAAATATGCACATTGTACATTGTTGTATGCCTCTATTTGTACACTGATTACTTTAGGAAATGGATATGTATAATGTGTATATATGTATAATTACAATAATTGTTATTTTAGTGAAACTGGTTTTAAAAAAAGAAATCACTTCTGCTTGATATTAAGAGAAAAGATAAGAATTAGATAACAATGTTGTGGTTGACACTGAGACTCTATCTCTATTCCAGAGCCACAGAAAGCTTTGGCCATTTATAGCTCTGTTTTCAAGACAATTTAGATTAGAAATATAGGCTGATATGACTAGTCCCACATAGTGGTCAATCTGTGCAGCCTTCAATAACTGGTTGTTTTTTCTTCTGCTACTGAACTGAGAGGAATGCTGCAAAGAACAGGTAAGCAGGAGTATCAGTTGGCTTGAGCAGAGTGCTGATAATGCCAAGGCTGTAGGTTCAATTCCCAAAAGGGATAACTTCATATTCCTCCAACTCTATGATTCTATATACCAGTTAGACTACAACTCCCATCGTCCCTGACCATTGGCTACACTGGCTGGGAATAATGGGAGTTCTAATTCAACCATTTCTTGAAGACACCATATCTGCTACCACTACTTGGGAATCCTCCCACACCAGGCCTTACTAGACCTAATATGTATCTCAACTTGATACATTTGTGCTCAGATTGTTAGCCCCTCCTTCCATATACCCATTTCCCTCTAGGCCAGAGATACCTTTAGGACAGTGGTTTTGGACACTTGGGAAGAGATATCCTTGGTGAGACAATAAATTTCCCCAGTTACCACTGGGCCAGGTACTGTACCTTCTCCCTATATTTTCTCTTTGAGAAGATGGTACTGTGAGTGTAAATGTACAGTAATTTCTATTTAGGAGTTTCTGGGTGGCAAGTCCCCCGTCAGAGTCTGGTTCCAGTTAAATATTTTATTCTAGGATACGGAGACAACTCTGAACAAACCATTTAAAAAAAAGTTTTGTTTTGTTTCATGCTGCTTTATATATCTGGCAGATTGTAAGCTTGTAAACTGCCACAATCCATGAGGACGGTATTCTTTTCCACACTGTTGAAAGTTTCCATAGTCTAAAAGCCCTTACTGTAGGTTTAGAGAATAAAGGTTTATCAATTAGCACCCAGTGGATAGAAATTCATTTGTCCCACACACGCTGATAAAATTATATTAGTGGACTGTCCAAAAACTAAATAAAGCCTCTTCGTGACTGCAAGCATGGTGGATATATTAATGAAATATTAATTAGATGGAAGTAATTAATTTATAAAAAGGAGAAACTGGGGGAATGTTTCCCAATTGTTCTGGGCAAAAACTCTAGACCTGTGTTGGATGGATAATGTATGATGGCTTTCTTGAGGCGTTCATAGTTAAGAACTTAAGATATCAGTTGTGGTTGTGAGGCTTTGGTCGAGTCCCTTGTTGAGTCGGAGAAACACTTCAAATTTAATAAACCTTTCTCAAAACTGCCTGTTAAAGAAAATACATTTATGTTGAATCATAAAGGACTTCAGAACTGGCTGTGAGGCAAACACACAGAGTTTTCATCTGGAACCACCCTGTACATATACAGTTCATAACTTACGCTTCCCAATTTATCGCAGAACTATTTGGGGAAGCATACAAATACAATAAAGTATGCTGTCACAGAAAGGCCTCCTTTGAGAAACCTCCTACACAAATAAAATCTTGAAACGTTGTGATGTGAAGCATCAATGCCCCCCTCCCTTGAACTGCAGGAAGCAGTAAGTTTCAAAAGCAGAGCAAGTTCATCTGATAGTTCAGGCAGGCAGTTTCTGGTGTAATATGGTAGATATGGGTCTATACTGATGAATTTCTTTTATACTGTGCCTAAAGTGGCAGTTGTGAAAAACTTTTCTTGTCCCCTTGCAGTCATTTGCAGTAAATTGAAATAGCTCTTATTACTTGCCATGTATCATCCCCATTGCAATGACCGGAAAACATAGTTGAGTGCATGTCAGTGCATCAAAAAAAAAAAGTGAAGCAAAACAGAATCTTCGCAATGTATCCAGCTTTGACAGGTCATTCAGGTTGCATTTTTGTTGCTTCATTTTTAATCACTTCTTTGCCAAGCATGTACACATGCTCTGCATTCTAGATTGTGAACTTGTGAGTAGGAGGGGCCTAGTGCATGTAACAGTGCAATCCTATACCTCCCTTCTCAGAAGCAAGTTCCATTCTCTTCAATGTGGTTGAGTTGCAGATAAGTGAATATAGTTTTGCAGCCTTAGATGCTTTTTAAAAATAAATAAATAACAAATGTATTAATTCTTTAGCAAATCAAGGCTTGTACTCCAAAAGCTAGGGAAATTTTTAAAGAAGGAATTAACCAGTACAACAGCCATGTTCTAACGATAACATATGACATCATTAAAAGGATTTGAAGGTTGGCAGGCTAATATATAATACCATCAAAAATAAAGGTATTATCTAGTAAGTACAGAAATTAAAATATCCATTCATCAAATATTGGTGGGAAACATTATTAATGTCTGAGTCACTGAAAGTAAAGGGCAATAACTATGTGAACTTCTTTACACAGAGCAAACTATGGAATTTGCTCCTGGAAGAAGTAGTAATGATGATGATGATGATGAATTCAAATAATAATAATTATTACATACCACCATTGATCCGAAGTTCTCAGGGTGGTTCTCAAGATAAAAATGCAGGATAAAACAAATAGTTGGCTCCGAACATGGATAACTTTAAAGATAATTAGACAAATTCGTGAAGCATAAGGCTATCAATGCCTACTAGCCATAATAGCTATATTCTACTTCCACTGCCAGAGGCAGTATACATCTGAATGCCACTTGCTGGGACTAACAAGTGGGGAGAGTGTTGTTGCACTCAGGTCCTGCACCAGAAAGCATGGGATGAAGATACTTTTTTTAAAAAAAAAAAGGAGGAGGATGAATGCTAGTGGAAGTTGTATAACTTCCATGCAAGCAATTCAGAATGAATGCTCAACCAAGAGCAGACGTTGTTTAAGCTTGTGCAGAGGTCATACAATGTCTGCTCTTTACCGAGCATTCATTCAGATTGGCTTGTGTGGAAGTTATACGGCAGATCAGGATGAATGTACAATAAAGAGATTGTCTGGAATCTGCCTGTAACTGAAAAGGCAATTACAGAGCTCTGATTTTGACAAGATAGAAAAATTAAGAAGCAATGTACAGACCAGGAAATATCCACCCAGTCTAGCATTAGGTCCATTTGCTAGATCTGGTAGAACATTTCATTAGAATTGCAGAAAGTTGTACCTACTGCAAGGTACATGGCCGAAGACAGGCACTTTCAACTACCTGATGTAGAATCCTTTGTGACTGCAAAGCCTGCTGAGACTTATTCTTCACCTGAATCACATAAACATAAGAGTATAGGCACTTTGTATCTGGGAAAAAAGGTAACTTTCCGTTAGAAAGAAATTATTCTTTGTATTAAATCTTTCAGATTGTTCTCTCTTTTTTATTTATTTGAGATTCGGTTTATGAGGGCCCTGCAGGAGTCTAAATCCTGATTCAGCTTTTATGAAACTGGCTATATCAAACTGAACTGTTCTCAGTAGGCAAATCATTTGAAGCCAGTGCCACCAGAACAGATACAAGCCTTTTTAGAAACACTTACATTATATCAAACTGCCTCCCCATCCCCCAGCCTATCATCACTAAGTTAGGAAAATTCTGAAACTTCATGCCAACCTAGAGAGAACCATGCTATAGTTTTAACCTGCAACAATACTTTCTACAGCCCACAGCCTCAAGAAAAAGAGAGCCAGAGAAGATTACAAATCTGGATCAAGTACATCAGCCTGCCTTCAATTTATTAATTTTTAAAAAAGAATAGTAGCAAATGCTTTCATAATTGGCACCGAGAGCTGTGCTAGTCAATGAATACAAATGGATATACATATACCAAATAACCAGCAATTGTGCACATTCACCACACCTCATGCACATTGCCCATGAAGAGGGAATTGTGCACATATGCATAACCTCCAAGGGAAATGTGATGGCTTTAGGGGTTGCTTGTGCGTAAGTTGCCGCCGCTCTGGGCTAGGTTGGCTGGTTAAACCATTTCTCGCTGGACAGCCATCCACTCCGTGGCTGTTCAGTCGCTGGCAGAATCCGTCAGTGGGCGTTTCTTAAACCTTTTCCAACATAAAAGTTGTTTGACGCCCAGTCTCCTCCTACTCTCCCTGCGCGGAAGTCTTCTGCGCAGGGAGGGCGTGGGTAGCGTAGGACCTGTGCTCTCCCCGCTGGTGTCCAGTGAAGAGTCCCGGAGCCTGCTCTCTGCTTCCCCCATTGGCCCCCCTCTATCCCTGGTGTTGCGCTGATTTTCTTCCCCAACAGGAGACCTGCCTCTCTCCCTGCTTGGCCCCTCTCCAGCATCGCTGTGGAGCCTCGCCTCCTCCTCCTCTAGTTCCGATGGCAGTTCCCTGACAGGAAATTGGGGAATATGCATGTTATCTGATGTTTGCATACTCTCTGGTCAATATGCATAATCACAAACAGGTTTGGGAGAATGTGCATTTTGTACATGTTCTGGGCATTACGCATACCAATGCTTGGCCCTAGATCTATTTGATTTCCCCCCCCCCGATCACATTATATCTCTCTCTTCATATCAATGCATGGGTTACTTAGCACTTCGTATTAAATTTCAGACTTCTGTTCCTTTTCTACAACCTATAGAACACAATATTGCTTGCTTCTGCTAGCTGTTTTCTGGATTAACATTTGACACCAGTTATATTTTCTCTCCCCATGTACTTATTTCTCATTTCCCCCCACTCTGTCATATGCACGGTCATCTTTATTTCTTTCCACAACTCTTGTCTCCATTCCTTTGGCCATGCTTTTCCATCCCTCCAATTATCAAACTACCACCATCTCTTCCACGGATGTTCCAAAACACCAAGCTATTCCTACCAAGGCTTTTCTAGATTCACCTTGTCTACATTTCCAGTTCCACATGACTCCCCATGAACATTCTTCCATCACCTAACATATTTGAAATCTTTCTTCCATCTTGTCTGCCCTCATATAATAAGACCTATGGGGCGGTAATCCATCCCTTCAGTGTTACAGCACCTAACGTTCTGGTGTATGAGACAAACATGAAAAAGGCAAAGGTAAGATCACTAGCATCTGAGCATGCAAAACTGAATATTATCAGTACATCTATAGACAAGAAAAAGTATGCTAAAAGACTCATGAAATATTTTCTTGTTTTCCATTTCAGATAATATTCTGTTTCAGTATTAGCTGTGCTTTATAGTACACCTTTTTAAATACAAGTACATCAATCTTTTTTAAAGCTGTTGATACTACATTAATCCACAAAATACTGCATTGGTAAAACTAGTAAACAATATTTTGGTCTCCTATATAATATGGACCCCCGCCTTGTAATTATACTACTAAAACACAAAACAATCAGCTTGATACTAGTTTAACTGTATATTTTTCACTATACCCTGCCAAAAAAACAGGGCCATGCCTGTTAACTACATAATGCTTTCCAGCATCTCACAGAGGAAAATAGGAACAGCAGTGTATATAGAATGTTCCCTGTTTTCATGCCTGATTATTGTCTGAGAACACATACACGTGCACACACATGCACACTATTTCAAATTAATGAAGGTTCTTCTTTGTCTGCTGTTTTCTCCAATATCCTTTATTGTCCTGATCTCTGTAGGAAATTAGGACACATGGCTATTGGAGGAAGAGAGTGATAAACTAGAGGTAAAGGAATCTTTGCACTGTCATTTTGTGTTAATGTAAATGCACTTACATATTGGAGTATGAATGCAAGTGCTAGAAATATTGAAAGAAAAACACAAACAAAGGAAATATGAGTGCTAGGGGTAGGGGGAGACTGTTACTGGTAAAAGGGGACAGTTTGACTTACGTATGTACACAGATTTTTTTTTTAAAAAAACCACACACCATGAAAATAATGTTCGAGTCATTGTTTGCCCAGAAGGCTTAAAAATCCATATAACATGGAAAAGACAAGGATGAAGAAGACAGGGACTGATAATGAATAGCAGGGATAGATGGTGGGTACAGGGAATCATGTAGCAGTGAAGCAGATGGTAAGGATAAGCCAGGGTGCTCTAGGAAATATTCTGTTATAGTATTGCAGGAGAATTCAAAGAGAATAAATGAAGGGTGTTACAAAGAGTGATATTCTTACCAAGTCACACAGAACAGTGTGGTAGAAGGCATGAAGATGGACCTTAAGATATTGCAGGGTTTTGTGTTTTTAAGCAACAACCAACCTGATTCACACTTCCTGCAGTAGCAGATTGGAACACATTTATTCTTTGGTTTTTTACATTTCTTCAAATGCTATAATGCAGCTCTTGGCTTTTAAAAAGTGCCAAATGGGTACAGTGGTACCTCTGGTTATGTACTTAATTTGTTCTGGAGGTCCGTTCTTATTTGGAAACTGTTCCCCCTCCCCCCAAAAAAAGTTTATTAGTTTTCTCTTATAACACACAGACAAAAACACAAAAGAAAAACATACATTTAACACAACATAAAAACTTAACAACAATAAAAACACACAAAATAAAATAATTTTTTCTTCATATTCCCTGGTGTATTTACATTGCTAAAAGACTTCCTTGACACCCTCCAATCTGAATTTCATCATATCACATATTTGTGTAATTAGAAAATCTCTTTATAATGTCTAGATAAGATATAAAGATCTCCTAGAAAGAAAAACTCCCAGGTGGCTATCACCGTTGGAGGCTAAAGTCACAATATAATGATGGAAGATTGGGAGAGGTTATGAAAGAAAGGGGTTAAGTTTACGGCATGTACTGTATTAAAAGAAAATATGAAGATGATGTACAGATGGTACTTAACCCCGGTGAAACTAGCAAAAATCTTCCACACTAATGATAACCTAAGTTGGAAATGTAAAGAGAAAGGCGGCACTTTTTATCATATATGGTGGACGTGTCCCAAGATGAGACTTCTGGGAAAAGATTTATAATGAATTTTTTAAAATGTTGAAAAATACATTTATTAAGAAACCAGAAGCCTTTTTACTTGGAATAACAGGACCGGAATTGCCCAAGAAGGATGTTAGACTGTTTTTGTATGCCACTACAGCAGCAATCTGAAACTGTTCTTAACCTAAAGCAACACTTTAGCCAATGGGGCCTCCCGCTGCTGCTGCTGCACCACCACCGCACGATTTCTGTTCTCATCCTGAATCAAAGTTCTTAACCCGAGGTACTATTTCTGGGTTAGCGGAGTCTGTAACCTGAAGCGTATGTAACCTGAGGTACCACTGTATTGAAATGATTATTTTACGTTATGATGCATAGAAAAATGTGCATTTTAGGATAAAATTCAGGAAGGATTCACCTAACAAGTTCCATCAGTGCAAGCCCTGCATGAGGGCTTCCACTTGCAAAATAAGGATTTCCCCTCTTTTTTGTCTCTTGCACCCCAACCCCTCTGCAACTGAACGGAACAGGGTGTGGGAGGATGCCGTGGGAGGATCATTCCATCTGGCAAGCTGCAATGTTTGGGCTGCTGGGATATTCACCATAGTGCAATGTTGAATTCTACCATATATATTTTATGACCAAAAGGTTCAAAAACATTTGGACTTCCCTGCAGTTTTTTTTAAAAAAAAATATTGCAGATAGATGCACAAATGAGACAGAAGGGAGTTATGGAAGGAAACATAAGAAACTAACATAGATCAAAATAGACTGATCAAGTCATACCTGAGTGTAAGTGAAAGGAGGAGGCAGCAGGTGAATCTCCCAAGTATGGGAAGGGTAAGAATAGAAGATTTATAAAACCAAGACTTGAAAGATTGTAGGACTTATGAGATATGCCATGAACAATGATGTAGCGAGTTAAGGAAAAGCACTGATTCCTCTTCTGACACCAGTACTTAGAGACAAGCAGCGAAGATTATAAGGTACAACTCACTTGAAAACATGTAAGAATCCAAACAATCATGGCCAATAACGTGAGATGATGGAAGTTGTACTCTAAAAACATCTGGAGGGCCACAGGTTGCCCACCCCAAACCTAGAGCATCTAGTATTATTTAAGACAACAAATGAAATGTCCTCTACCAAATTTTGTAACTAGAAAACGTGACAAGAAACTAACAACTAACCTGTTAGGAATATCATTTTGTACCAATTTAACTTGAAGTAAATACTTTGCAGCGGGTGTAATGGATCTGTCAATATATGCTACAGCATGACTTTATATATATATATTGTTCGCTATCGAATGCCCTCAGCCTGAACTGATTTGCTCATATATCACAGAAAACCTACATTTTGAATCTAGTTCTGGGTAATATGAGCATCAGTCCTATATAGTTTTAAACAGATATGTGTGCTGTTTACAGACTGTAGGAAGGCAACTAATATAGCAGAACAGTTGAAACTGAAATGCATCCACCACAGCAGCTAGGCATAAACCTGAATGTTCTCCCCTCCCAACCACTCTGATTCCACAGTAATTCATATAACTAATTAGCTCTTCTCACTTCCATCCTTCCCAAAGTATTTTCTCCTTCTGAAGGACAAGGATGTTTTCTAAATAGTGCTTCTCTGCACTGCAGTCTTTTCTACTGAAGTGTTTTATAAGGAAGAATTAATATGAATCTTATTTACAAGAGGCAGCACCTCCTCATAATATCCAAGAGATGCCTACTAAATCCAAAAATGCTTTAGAAAGTCACGCACTAATTTTCTTAAGGGTCAGAAAGGCATTCAAATATAAAACATGATCCACCTAGATTACAAAAAGAGTGTGACACAGAATGACTGAGAAAGCCCATGAATTAGGAACATAGGAACACAGGAAGCTGAATTATACCAAGCTGAACCATTGGTCCATCTAGTTCACTGGAATCAGCTCTCAAATGTTTCAGACAGGGGTGTTGATCAGCTCTATCTGGAGATGCCAAGGATTCATCTTAGCACTTTCTGAATATAACGTAGATGTCCTACCATGGAACTACAGCCCTTTCCACGTTAAATAATTCAGTTTACAACATTATTCTCAATAAACTTCAGAGTCGCAAGGTCCCATCCAACCAGGAGGAATTCCACTGACAATCACTGAGGCTCAGTATGCATGACCAAATTCCAAAAGAATAAATCTTAACATCATAAGGAGTCATCTACATCTGTGACACACTATCAGTTTCTTTGCCTGATCCTTTGAAAATTGTGTACAGCCAAGGCTCCTGACCCTTTCTCTTATGTGTGAGAAAGTAATAAAACTTTATGAAGGCTTACAATGGGATAGATAAAGATACAGATCACCAAAGGGAAGGAGTTCAAGAACAGAATTGGGTCTGAAGCTGTTTCAACAAATGGTCATAGCCCCCCTGCTAGCTTCTAATCGTGAGATATGCCATACTCAATCATCAGACTCGGTCTTGCTATAAGAGTGGTGCACTTCTCTGAGAGACAGGGGTCTGCTGCCAATGGTATAAATGGAACTGAGTTGTCAGCCATGAGATAGGTATAATTCCTTCTGGATCCTCCTCCTCCAGCTGTCAATTCTCCCCTCTTGGGTGGTGAACAACTTCCCTCATTGCTAGGGAATCTCTGTTCTATTAATGGGGCAGGACAGGGAGCTGACAGGACTGCTTCCCCCTGGCCTCTAAAGGCAAAAGAGTGAAGTCAGTGTCCTGGAGCTCTGCACCCTCCTCTTCCTCTGACAGCAACAGCCACTCCAACTCCAAGCTAGCCATAATTGTAGGGATCACAACATGTACATCAAGGTGGATGCTCTGTACCTTCCTAAATCACGGTAAACAACAACTTCCAGTCAGTTCCCTATATTTCTCTTTATCTCCCAGAGTGGCTCCAAAGAAGACAGGGAGGGAGAGAATGCCACCAGGGTATAGTTTTCCTCAAGTACAGCAGTGCATGGATATAATTACTCGATGGTTTAAGAAAAGGAAATTAACATGGAAAAAGCAAATATGAAGCCAACATCATGCTCCCAATTTGCTAACTGTGGTAAGACAGTGGAAATATTTCATCTGCAGCAAGCCTGTGCACCTGTGACATTGATGTAAGCATGATCCAAATTGCATGGGTAATTACTACAGGCATACTGTGAGGGATGGTGGTGGGAAACAATTTTTTCACAGCAACAAAATATTGCAATTTAAGTAATCAGAAAATAGGATTTCTATTTTATAAAGGCACTTCCTAGAGGAAATGTGCAGTGGATTAACTACAACTACTGTGCCATTCATTGGACACAGACAAACTCTGGAAAAGCCCTCAGTTCCCTTGCCAAACAGACTGACCCCTGAAAGCAACAAAACGTATCACAGTTTCCTCAAGTGCAATCTGTTTTTAATCTAGCATCTGACACGATATAATATTTAAAATTTAAACCTCTGTATGTGTCTCAATAAGACATGTCAAAGACTCAGCGTGTACTCAGGTGACGTGGCCCACTGATTTGCACTGCTGGAGTCAAAGGCTGTTTTTGTTACCCTCTGACATAAGAAAGTACTTCAACCTCCATTGATGCTGCAACCTTTAGAAAGCACTGACATCATTTTAATAAAACAAAATCGACATTTTCACTCAATTATAGTCTTATGCTACATATAATAGTGTGTCAACCACAGTGAGTAGCATTCACATTCATTACATTGTCTTCATTTTACAAGTAGAACATTCAGGATGATCTAATCTAGCCCCATGATGCTTAGAGCAAGAGTTACTACTGATGCTTTTCTGTAACAGTATCAAATATCTCCGGAGCATAAAAAGCAGGTGTGGACTACAAAATGAAAACACAGTTATTGAAAAATGGAAAAGGCCCAGAGCTATCAGGCAACTTTAAACACATGTAAATTCTTTCTTACCTTTCTTCTTAGTACATAGACTGGATCTTACTGACTTGCATCTGTCCAATAGGCTTTGATCTGTTCAGCTTCCATAGCTTCACTTTGAAACAGCATTGCTTTGGCAATTAAAGACATGATTATACTTAAGGCAACTGTGATATGTTCTGCTGCTGTCACCACTTCATCTGTAAAGTTTCCAGATCCTATTAAGTGTTTTTAATTGCAGCGCTGGAGTATAAAGCACTGATGCATTTTGAAAAGAGATGGACAAAGCAAGATGGACGGGTAGTGGAATGTTTAATACTCAGCATGTGTAGTTACAGAAGCTCCATACCAAGGGTAGCATAGTATTGGTTTTAATTCAGCACATCCATGGCCTTCCTCATGGCAGTTAAATTAAAGCTTCCTCGTGGCCTTTCTCATGTCAGTGAAATTAAGTACTTGTACTTTTAGCATCTCAATTAGTTATCCTATACAATGTCCCCAATTCAAAATGCACCTCCCTCAAAGCTGTGCTGTGCAGCAATATATTCTGCATGATTTGAAGCTATGATGTAGTGAGATTTATCAAATTTGACAACACTTCTAATGCCACAGAGCAATGGAAGGGAAACTCACATGAGCCACACAATTCTAAATACTATGCTGAAGAGTGAAAAAGCTTGCTAGGGTGATGTAGATTCCCTGTGGTGAAGGTAACATATCGCCTAGGCCTAGAGGTGTGCAATGAGAGGTGTGGTGAAGGACTGGTGGGTCAAAGTCTGAGGTAAAATATTTTCGAATGTTGTGTAAATATAAAAAGAAGAATATGTTTTGAAAGCAAATGTTGTGCTTATAGGTGGGAATCAGTGAGAGAGGTGATAAAGGTCAGCCTGCTCTATATGAAGCCTAACTGTTACTTTTGTATGGTGCCTGTAAGTTCTTACAGCTACAAGAAAGCTATCATTGGCCTTAGTGGTTCGTGTTACACCTGTCAGTTCCCATGCTGGACAGGAGAATTCAAAAGGTCAAGTTTTGATAGGCCAATTACTGAACATTCTATCAGCTCTCATTGGTTTAAAATTGTAGCCATGTGGGCTGGCAGAGAACTGAAGTAATTCAAAGCCGTTGATCCTGACTGAAATGGTATAACATGGCAGGCACAGATTTGTATGATCTAGTGGTCAGCAGTGATGGCCACTGCTGCTGCTGCAGAAGAGCTTAGGGAGAGCTGATGCATTAAGGCAAAAAGCATTAGAAGTAGGAATGAGAGGAAGACTCCAGAGGTGGTTTGCAAGGGTAGTTTCTAGCCAGAGCAACATTTGTAGGCAGTTGGCCTCAGAGAGGTAACTATATGTCATCTTCTTGGCTATGACCTGTTACTCAAGTCCCTGACCAGAAGATTTCAAGGGAAGCTGAAGCAACCCTGCCAGTGAAAGTACATGTCTCAAGAAAAAAGTCCATTGTAAGGGACAGAGGTGTGTGTGTGTGTGTGTGTGTGTGAGAGAGAGAGAGAGAGAGAGTGAAAGAGTGAGAGGAAAAACTGCAAAGCAGTTTCTAATAATATAATGCATTTTTGTATGTTAGTTTCACTAATATATGTATTGATATGCATACTTTACCATTGTATGTGTATTTCTGTATACATTACTTGACTACACAACTGCACTTGAGAAGTGCACGTTTTGAAGGATGGCTGTTTCAGTTCACATTTTATTTCAGAAAGTTCAGATTTAGTAAGTTCACCTTTAAATGCAAACTAAATCAATCCGCCCCCCCCCCATTCCTAGCAGTTGAGAGATTATGTTCAACCCTGTGTCCATTCACAAAGTTCCTGACCAGATGGTAAATGTCAAATCAGGACTCTGGAAGGTTGAATTAGGAAAAGAATAATTAGAAAAGAGAGATAAGGCTGTATCAGATTCCTTAAAGAAACAGTTCATTGTAAGCAACTATTGAAACTTATGGATAACATCTAGTCTCATATATTATTAACATGCATTATATGCAAATCAGGTTTTTAATAATTATATTTGTTTAAATTTTAAACAATTGTTTAAATAATGTTCATATTTGGCCTATAGACTAATACCCTACTAATGTATTATTGATGGTGTACTAAGAGATAAGGTTTTATTAAAGCATTTATAGTGGCAGGAGAATTATAAGGGATAAAAAATTGAAGTCTATGCATAGTCAATTTTAGAAAGGGTTTTAGAAAGGGTAAGCTAGAGCCTTCAAAGCATGGGGAGGTTTAGAGGGGATAAAACTCCTCCCCCATCTTTCACATTTGGTGTCCCAGTGGTGTTACAGAGGTCAACAATAGAAATAACATTACTCTTGGGTTCACCATTTCAAAATTGTATTAAAATACAACTGCTTCAAGCACACAGCTCCTCTGAATGGCCATCACATTAGTAATGAAAAAAATTGACCCTTGTTAAGAGACAATTCCTCATGAAAGCTTCTTTTCCATATGTCTGTTTTCACCCTCTTTGCCAGATGTCACAACTTCATTTTCATTCATGTGTCACATAGTAAATTTGATGCTGTCCTCTAAATGTATCCCATCTGTAACCCTGAAACAGATTTAAAGCTGACAGATACTGAAAAACGATTTGACTAATCCATAAGCTGCTAACATTTTTGTCATTTTATGCACACACACACATTTTTGCTTTTCTTAGGTTCAAAAATACTAAGGAAACAAGGTTCTAATTATTATGCTATAAGATGCTATATGTTAATTATTACTCAGTTCAAAATTATTATGAGCTATCACAGCTATGGTTTTGACCCTTGCGTTCTGCAAACCTATTATTTACAGTACAAATGTCAGGAAACACATTGATCCTAGTAAAAACATATTTGCATGTATTGGGGTCTCTATCACCTTGAAATTTACTATCTGAGCCTTCTTGCACAGGCAAAGACCCAGCTTCCTGTTGTTGTGGGGAGATGATGCCTTTGCAGTGTGAGTGTGTGAATGGACTATTGTTCAGAATACATATTGGGTTTCTCAATTAGATCACAGCATTAGAGCCCGGCGATAACTTTTCTGGCAATAATCCTTGTCAAACCAGTAAAGCCCAGGATGAGAACTCAGATCCTTATTGATGTAGCTACTATATTTTCTTGTCTTTATAATTTTCACTCTTTTTCTACAAACAGGCAATGCCCCAAGTCCCATCACAAACATAGTAAAATAAATGTAATGATACAATTATCTGGCAATAGCATAAATGATTCACGTAAACCACATGGCAAAAAAAAATAGCTGATTTGAACCTCCCCTCAAAAACAAAAATCACAACAAAAATCACTTGGCGCTACCCTAGATAAAATAAGAATTCTGTAGCTTGGCTCACAACTGAAATCCAAGAATTGGAAACCAATCATTCTGCATTCTCTTCTGTTGGCTTTTGATGAATTCACATAGCAACATTCTTGTTTAATTGCAAATTAAGTGTTCAAAAGATCACATAGCCAATCTTCCCCTGAGAACAACATTTGATGTTCTGATATACATAGGGGGGTGAAATCACAGAGAGAAAAGACAGATATTTAATTATTAATTGATTATTTTAAAGGTAGGGAAGGAACATGGTTTAAGGAGTGTTCGTTACTAGAGTATATAAATAGATCTAGCTGAGAGGGTGGCAGAACAGAGCCAAGGCAGTAACTAGAAATGCGCTGACTACAGAGCAAGAATATTTTGAAGCTTAGATATCTTCAATAAGGCTAAGCCAGCTCAAAAGATTCCACTGCTGCTCTAACACACAAGCCTTTGATGTTCCCTCATCTTTACATCATAGAAGGAGCTCAAAGGGTTAATTAAAATTTAATGATATCGGCAGTACTTTGAAAAAGTTATGAACTTGTGCGAGATCAATCATTTTCTTGGACTGCCTGACTTCAAAGCAGACATTATGCAAAAGGGGGGAAAAACCGTCCATTCTGTGCTGAATTCATAAGCACGGATTTTCTCATTAGTGGTCTAGGCACAGAATAGATTCCAAGTTCAAACCGAAAATGGGGGTGATGTGCCAAAAAGTGGTTAATCTGAATTTTAAGCCTTTGATAGCAATCACATCTTTGTTGAATCAATGCATCACTGCATTCAAAAACAAAAACAAGAAACAAGTGCACTCAGGCAGACCCAAAATAAAACACTTGGAATTATGAGCTGAATTATATTTTCCCTTCTAACCACACTTACACAATATTAGAAAAATAATTATGAACTTGTTTACCTTCTTACAATGATATTCAGTAAGATGTCAACTGAAATAATAACTGACAACTTTAAGACAGAGAGTGAAAGTGTGTGTGAGAGAATGCCATTTCCACCTGATTAGTGTGAGCACCTTTGCCAGACCTGAGTTCCCCAAATAAAAAGATTTACATGGTTTGTCCTGGGGTGGTGACTTTTCCATCAGGTGGCATCTGTTGCCAATCAGAGACAAGAGGAGTTAGGGTTATAAGCTTGCTGCATTCCTTAAGCTCTGCAGTTTTTCCTGTGCTGCACCCTCTCTCCCTCCGCAGTATGGTCTCTGTTAGTTGCCTGTTCATGGGGCTAAGTTGGAATTGGGGGGGGGCCTTTTAATTGTATAATCATAGAATGTAGAGTTGGAAAGGAACCTCAAGGGTCATCTAGACCAACACCCTGCAACGCAATGCAGGAATCTTAAAGCATCCATGATAGATGACCATCCAACCAATGCTTGAAAACCTCCAATGAAGGAAAACCCACAACCTTCCGAGAGAATCCATTCCACTGTTGAACAGCTCTTACCGTCAGAAAGTTCTTCCTGATATTTAGTTGGACTCTCCTTTCTTGTAACTTGAAGCCATTGGTTCGTGTCTTACCCTCCACAGGAGAACACAAGCTTGCTCCGCCCTCCATATGACAGCCCTTAAGATATTTGAAGATGGCTATCACCTCTCCTCTCAGTTTCATCTTTCCTAGGCTAAACATACCCAACACCCTCCACAGTTCCTCATAAGTCTCAATTTCAAGACCCTTTATCCTTGTATGCCTTCCTCTGCACGCATTCCAGCTTGGCCTACTTCATAATGCTTGGAGTCTCGTTTGGTGTTGTTTATTTGGTTCAATTTGCAGTTAGTCTGGGCAGGAAAGTCAGAGTGAGAGTTAATGGGTAATTCAATAAGGTAGTGCTGGGTTAAGGGCACTCTGTCACATTTCGCTGTGTGGGGGTCACTGGGGGTGCCCTTATTCCTGGCATGCATCCTGGGGTAAACACTGAATTGGCAGGGCCACAATGTGACGGAAGTCCAGCTGTCATTAAATGGTGCACAGCATAGAAAAAAGACACAGAGAGCCAGCAATATTTTCAGGATGGGATGAGCAGCTCCTTCGACCACTCTCCTCCGATTTTATTCTCCTTTGTTCCCCTCTCTCGCATGGCCGTTTGCCAATGTCTCACGTTACCTCATCCGGTCATGGCTTTTACTACACCCATCACCATATAAAGTAATCACTGCCCAGAGGAAACACAACTCCATATAAGGTCAATACATTGTAAGGCACAGAGTGCTGGTCAGCCGAGGTCAGGGGGCACCCTGCAGTATTACAAGCCTCTGCCATGGCTTTATGACTCCCTCAACAATGCACATGACAAGACCAGATTCCCCAAGTATTCAGAGCAAGGATGAAGAGTTCCTTCCAATCCCCTTTTCTGACACCAGAGGCAAAGCTTGTGAACCTACCCATCACTTGTGAAGGAATTTATCTTAATCAGGGAGCTTCCCTGCCTGGACTGTATTTTGGTTTGGTTAATCAGGTTATTGATTTGCAGATCCTCAAGTTTTGTTATATTTCAATAAATATAGCCTTTCTCCAAACTGCTGTCATGTGAGTCTTTTTCCAGGCATGTTGGCAATGCAAGCTTCCCATTTCCTTCCCTTTGATCACAATCTTCTTTCTACCATTACAGATTTGGAAAAACACTCCCCCCCTCTCCTTCTATAGATTGCATTTTGGCTTGAGATAAATAGGAATATTGTTTAATTACAGGATAAGTTTGCTAAGTAACTCTGAAATCCCTGACATATCTACTCAGAGCAACCTGGGGTGGCAGGGTGAGGTGGGGGCAGGGATTTGTGTGACACAGTAACTGCCACTTCCAAAGCCTAGGCAGACTCATGCCAGCCAAAGCAGAAATGGAGGGATTTTACCTGTTTTCCTCAACAGTTTCTCTTATTAAATTACCCTTTCCCATTGGTTCCACCAGGAGGGGAAATAACTGTAGCAGCCCCAAAGCTGGTGTAGTTTTTAACCCCATTCTGTCTTTGTATTATTAATTTCCCTTTATTTAATTATCAATACAAACAGCTATAAACCTATATTGAGATGGCAGAGGAGATACATAAATACATACAAAAGAGAAAGGGTTAAAAGGGTTTTACCCCATTTTACAGACACGTCATAGGAATTAAAGGGTTTATGATCTAGCAGATCTGTCCCTGACACACCTACTCATCCCACCCACACAGGAATACTCCCTTCTTGGTCTTACCACTCTCAGAAAACCAGTGGCAGATCTGTAACAGTGGTGGAGCAGCTTATGATTGCCCCATAAGATATTTATCTTTCTTTTGTAAAGAAGATCATATTGCAGGAAGTTGGACCAGATCAGGGTTTCCTGATCTGGTCCTGTATTTTGAGTACAATTTCCACCATCCTTGACACTGGTCCTGCTAGCTAGGGATGATGGGAGTTGTAGTCCAGAAACAGATGGAGACCCAAGTTTGGGAAACCCTGAACTAGATGATCCTTGTGATCCCTTCCAACTCTACAGTTCCATGTTTCCATATTAGAGATAGGGAAATACTAACTTTTAAGCTGAGCTGAATCATTAGTGTATCGTGTATTTTAATTTATATATATATATATATATATATATATATATATATATATATATATGAGAAAATAGTTTTACACTTGTAAACTGCTTAGAATTCACTTCAGCAATTGGCATTTTAAGCTATGTCATCTGTATATGAGCAGGTAAAACTATCTTTGCCGTTAATGCCTTATGTCAATCACTTGTGTTCCTAGATCCCAGGCTTCCAAGTTCATGCAAATCAGATCTTTCTATTATGTATGTCAGAAGCTTCACATCAGTGAAGCCACAGCTTTTTTGTTCTTCTTTCAGAGCACACAAATACATGTTTTGTCCACCTTACACACTTTACTGTCTGCTTCAACAGCGCAGGGTTCTCCCCTGTGGTCCTGGTCTTTTAAACTACCTTTAAAATTTATTTAAGCTTGGGAAAACAAGTAAGTCTTCACTGAGTGCTGGAAGCTCAACAGTCTCATAGATATCCATGTCTCCAACCGAAGGTTGTTCCACACCTGGGGAACCAAACAGAGAAAGCCCTGCTTTGGGTTCCTGCACAGTGGGCCACACCTAACCAAGATGGGCTAAGCACACAGCAATTGATGAGACAATGCTTGGTCGGTTTTTTGCAAGAAATGTTTAAGAACTTTCCCTAGCTGGATGACTGGATCTCTCAGCCTCAGTTTCTCCTTCCACCCCAGGTCCTGCTTAGAGATTGCATAGAGACTGCAACAGGACAAAGGTAGAGGAAAATGAGAGGGGTGGCAGAACGTGCAGGTTTACTTGGGGCAGGACTGGGAGCCCCAGAAGGCAACGGGAATCCTTATTACAGTGATACACATAGAACAGCTCCTCCTATGACATATGGCAGGCACCAATGGTGATGGGCTTTTGCCGTCTGTTTAAAATATGTTTATTTCTGGCCAGATACCTATTCCTCTGGCTACTGTATTTGCATATTATATTTTCCTTAATGTTTTCTTTGGAATGGTTTTATATTGATATTGTACACCATCCTGGTATTTTCATTTGAATGAAAGGTGGTATAAAACATCCAAACTTTGGGCTAAATAAGACATTTTACTTTTGTCCCAACACCTTTGAAAAGGAAGGTATTAAATACTAGATAAAGATTAGTGGGGTACTTAAAAGATAATTGTGTTATTGAACTTTCATGCTTCTGCTCCTCCTTTTTTTCAAAGTTCTGGTTAAGCTCTTGCAGTAACACTCCAACAGGATGGCACCATAGTCCCAGGTTTGCATTTTTATTGTTCAGTAGAAAAATCTTAATTTCATCTGTCACAGCACCAGCCAGTTACAAGTGAGCTGTGAGGAACTGCATGGGGAAACATGACCTTGCTGTCATTGACAGTTAAAAATAAAGCAGCATTGCATTAAATTTGTATGAGATATAGATTTTCTGAGCCAGATTGGCATCAGGTGTAATTTGACATGGGTCAGTTAAACCAATGGAGTTCCCTTGATTTAGATACCTTCATCAAACCTGGTCCTCAGCATTTTGTGGCTCATCTTCATAAAAACCAGAAGGAGTGGTGACACTCTGGGGCTGCTACACAAGTGTTCCATTGTATTGCCTTGATAAATTGACGCACTTGGAACAGATGCACTGTTGAAACATGCTCTATAGATCCACAATGGGTAAAGGCTCTTAAATATCTCACTCACATGAATAATGGGCATGAGGATTTGTTTATGCTCAGCCAGGTTTTCCAGATCAAAGCGTTCAGAGCCTAACATTGCAACATGCAGCACAGATGTCTGCAGATTGCCCTGCAGAAATTATGCGTGGCATTTGCCCATACACACGGTTCTTACAGTGTATTGCAATATCAGTCTACCTACAGCACACAAACAAAATAGGACTGTCAGCCTTATGTGGGTTCTGAAAACAGGCATTTTTGCTACATGTACAGCATTGCCAGGGGTGCCAAAGCTGAAGGGAGTAAATTCTCAGTCAGTGTACAAAATTTAAGACAAGGACCCTTCAAACAAGTATTTCAAATATTTGTTCAGTTATAGTAAATGAAATACATACTCAGTTCTTCCAGTACCTTTGTTTTTCTGTCCTCTTTGCCAGATGCAGTCCCCAAAAGTGTTCTGTGCTGATACAAGTTGCACAGAATGGGATAATCTATTATTTAGTATTACTAGAATGAGCTACAGCATGCCCCATTCCCATGAGCTCCCCCAAACCTCTCTTATCTTTTATCATGGCCACAAGGAGATTGAAAGATTACAGTTTGGTTTCAGATCAGCAGCAGTTTAGAGTGTCATCAGAACCCTAAATTCTGATTCAGCTAATCTATGGTATGTTGAAACATGCCTTGTTCTTTAATTATGGTTTGAACTTGAAATTACTTTAAGATTCTTCAGAGTTTCTCCGAGCCCACATATCACTATAAGCTACAGTTTATTGCAATTATTCCAATTATTCTGAAGGAACTAGGGGTTGACTTCATTTGGTCCCCGCTCATGATGTTAAACTATGTTTTAGTGTTGTGTCTGAAACTGCCTTCAATTTCTTTATAAACTTTTCTACTGTCTTCTTGTTATCCAAGTCAGACTGCTCAGTCTAGTTTTGAATATCTTTCCCCCTTTTAGTGCCCTTCAGTTGGACTACGACCCCCATCAGTCCCAGCCAGCATGGCCAACAGTCATGAATAATGGGAGTCCAACATATAGACTCCTCTTTGGGGAATGTACTGCAAAACAGGACAATTACTATTCCAAGTGACATGCCACTTCTACTCTAGTTTTTAAACTATTGATTTAGAGCATTAATATACATTTCATTTTCAAATTTTGGAGGGAAAAATATCACTTTCCTATATCAAATCATGACCATAAGAATTTATGATTCTACAAATTGCATTACATTCTGATGAAATCCATTTAACAGATGAAATATATTTTAGTTAGCAGCAGTATAAATTGGAGCCAAAGTTTACCCCAAGCTATAACTGAACCAACATTCGCCCTTCTGTGAGGTTCAAAACAACAAACAAAACTGAGAGTGAATGAGCATTTTATGAAATTAATGCCACTGGAATCAAATTATTTCTGAACCAGCTAATACACAAAGTCAAGGCTAGCATTTCAGTTACTGATCATTACACCATACCAGCAAATCAAGGAAATGAACAATATATATGCCATTTCCTTGACACAGAGATGCAGTAAACAGCAAATGTACATATTACAATGGATATGCACAACAGAATGGCGCTGAATATATAGACAATAATAATAATTCATCACATAAATGATTGTAATATGAAATAACTCAGATTATTCCCTTGAAAAATTAAATGCATTCTCAACATAAATATTTATATTGTCACATGTGCCTGCATATCCTGGCAACCTTGTTCTTTCAGGTGACTGGTGCTCAAACTAGCACATAATACTGGCATGTAACTCACTGAAAAACATCCAATCTGCAACAGTTAAACACTTCTTTCCCATTGAATCATAGATGTGAGGCCTTGTTTATAGTGATCTGCAAAAAAAATTTTTTTAGAAAAATTTAAGGTCCTTCTTTAGGGTCCTTTAGGCCTTTAGGGTTCCTATTCTTTATTTTCATATTGAGTATTATTGTTAAAATAATGAACATAGTGGGACTTACTTCCAAGTAAACAGGCATTGGATTGCACTGTATAGCAATATTTACATATGTCTTTGTCATACACTTTTTTCCGATCAAAATATTTGCTATTTCATTTTGAACCCTCTAGGATTTATTGCATTTTTAGAAACAATCCCCCCCCCGACTCTTCTTGGCTTAGCTTAAGTCCCGTCTTTTTAGGTTTCCCGTCCATCTTGACAAAATGGTTAGTGACTGCAGCTCACCCAGGACTGCTAAAATGAACAATTTCTGCAAAATGCGTTTTCATGAATTTCATCAGCTTGATAATCCTAATAATACAATTCCCCCACCCCACCCCCATTCTTTCCACCTGGGTCCATTTTTGAGAGACAGCTTCATGCCTATATTTCCCTTGTAATCTTATCCATATATTAACATTATTATGGAATTGAAGTTAGAAATTTCAAGTGATATTACTATACCCAGGGTAGCTTTACAGCCATCACAAAGCAATTAAATTTATTTGTACCATAATACCATCTCAATATTTAGTACACCAGCTGTCTCCACCGAATTATTTTGGAGACTACTATAGGGGCTGGCTCTGTTTTCTACCCACAGGTGACCATAGATGATGCTGCTGGTCCTAAAAGGGCCCTGTGGTGAGAAAGGAAAATTCCATCAGGAGCAGGCTCTGTAGTGGTCTTGGCCTGCTTGCCTCCCTCTACCATCATTCTTTCCACAGGACAGTTGATGGTAAGTGCCCCTGTGATGGGTAGGGAAAAGGAAAGTCCAATTGAAGAAGATTCTGAGGTGGCAGTTGTCTGTATGCCCCCCTCTCTCTACAGGGCAGTTGGTGGTAGATGCTCCTGTGGAGAGGGTATCTAGCTTAGGGTTGTTGTTGAGCTTTTTTACGGCAATTGCCCAATAGCCCTACCGCCAAGTCCGAGCTGCCCACCATAGCCAAAAGTGCAGGTCACCTGAGCCAGAGCCTGGGGCATCTGCATCAGAGCCAAAGCCTACCATGCACATTTTTAAAAAACAAACAAACAGTTTTTGCTTTAAAATGTAAAATTCCCCTCAGATGGGCATGTAGGACCCCCCGAAGAGGACATGTCCAGGAATTCCCGGATGTATGACAACCCTGCTGGACTTCTAAATGTAAGCACTTTTCAACGTTTGGGCAAGAACTGTTTGAAATAGTATTAATTTGTTTGCTGTGTGTTGCTGTGCTTATCAAGGGAGGGAAGGTAAGACAGCAGAAGCTTAGTGTGTTGCGGGCACTGCACTGGCTCCACCATGGTGCCACACCATGGTGAGTGCCCACTGCCTTGCCCCTCAGCCTCACCCTCTTGGTAGGCAGCAGCAATGTGTGGCATTGAAAGCAGGGAGAGCAACATAGTCCCACCTGTGCAGGCCTACTGGCCACAACTGGCACTACAATTCCATATTGTAGAAACAACTGAGGTTATAAGAAATATAAACCTTAAGACTTCTGCCAACTACAAACATCTTTTCTCCTTCCATTGACAAACTGATTGGGTCACAGTTGGTTAGAGTGTGGTACTGATAACACCAAGGTTGCAGGTTACATCCCTGTATGGGACAACTGCATATTTCATCATTTCAGAGGTTGGACCAAATGATGCTCAGGGTCCCTTCCAACTCTACAAATTCTATGATTTCTATGGTTTTCAAAAATATTAGTATTTCCTGATTCTCACAAATTTAATACCTTTCCTGTGAGTCATTTCACATTTTTTCTGAATTTATTTTTAAAAACTATTTGTAAAAAAATCTACTTCTTGCATTTAAAGTTAATTGCTAAGAAGAGAAGCTCTGATATGCCCCAAAGACTATTACTGAAATGTGGCTCAGGGCATCTAACCTATGCTTAGCTCAGGTAACAAGAAAAAACGGATCTGGTTTGGTTAATATATAATGAGTAATCATAATTTATTGATACAACAATGAACCACAGTGAGACTCAAACCTGAATAGTCCCACCTTCCCTTTCCTTCTGCCTTGTGTGCCTGAGTAACAAATCACTTTGGCTTTTATTTTTAAGCTAACCGCAGTTCTCCATGTCTGAACTCAGGGAGCTGTAATTTGTTTAGACTGTGGTTTGAGAGCAGGTGAGCATTTGAAACCACAGTCTGATCTTAGCTGGTCTTCACTAACCATAATTTAAACAAACCACCAGTATCCATATTTCATCATCTTGGGAAACTATTTAGCTTAAAACTGAAAGCAGGACTCTTATCTCCTCTTCTGGCTGCTAAAGAGGAACAAAGAGAAGCTCAAGACATGAGCCCAAGACTTCCTGCCACTTGCCAAACTCATGCATGTCAAGGAAACTATGTTTCTTATCATGCACAAACATGGGCTCTTCTTCAGTCTAGCATACCAGTGAGTTCAGAGGACCATTAAGATGTGGGTTATGGGAATGCTTTGCATCTAAATCAGACCTGAGCAGCTTGACATGCACATGAATCTCACATATCAAAATAAGCACACTCCTGGAGAGGTGTGGCCTAGCAGCATGGCCAGCAATTCCATATGAGACTATGCCATAAGCAAAAACTGAATTAGATGTTCTATGCAAAGTTCACTCCAAGATAAATCAAACACACCTTTAGGTAAAATTGCATGACTTTTTAAACTAACTGGGTTGCAAATGCATACACAGCAGCCCCACTAAAATGCGTTACTTTTATCAGAACACACTGAGTAACCCATGATTAACAGGCATTTGTGACCAATTTTGTGTGATCTGAAATGGCTGGAAGGTAAGTTGACAATCTTCCTGCTCAAGCAGGCAGTGATAAACACTTGGTCAGAATATACAGCTTGTAGGCTGCAACTGATTTCAAATATGTCTAGATTTATAAGATTTCTAGCTTACATACAAGAAAGCAAAACCTAAACATTTGTGTTTTATTTATTTAAATATATATATAAACAAATTTTAACAAAAAATTAATAAGATTTAATAACAAAGCAGTATAAGTACTTAAAATGATTTTCTTCCCCACCACATAAATACAAAGGAACAAACCTGCAATAAATGGAAAACACCATAAATGGAAAACACCTATTTGCCCAAGTTGTTGTTTAGTCGTTTAGTCGTGTCCGACTCTTCGTGACCCCATGGACCAGAGCACGCCAGGCACTCCTGTCTTCCACTGCCTCCCACAGTTTGGTCAAACTCATGCTGGTAGCTTCAAGAACACTGTCCAACCATCTCGTCCTCTGTCATCCCCTTCTCCTTGTGCCCTCAATCTTTCCCAACATCAGGGTCTTTTCCAAGGAGTCTTCTCTTCTCATGAGGTGGCCAAAGTATTGGAGCCTAAGCTTCAGGATCTGTCCTTCCAGTGAGCACTCAGGGCTGATTTCCTTAAGAATGGATAGGTTTGATCTTCTTGCAGTCCATGGGACTCTCAAGCATCTCCTCCAGCACCATAATTCAAAAGCATCAATTCTTTGGCGATCAGCCTTCTTTATGGTCCAGCTCTCACTTCCATACATCACTACTGGGAAAACCATAGCTTTTACTATACGGACCTTTGTCGGCAAGGTGATGTCTCTGCTCTTTGTCCAAGTTACCTCACATCTATTAAGGTTTAATTTAATCATTGTTACAATAGGCCCTATCTTCTGAATCCATACAGATAAAATGGTGTAATGTTCCTTTTCCAGTTCTTTACAGTAATTACTTCTACAGCTACTCTTTTTGTCATGCATAGGTTGGATACAGAGGAATGGTGGGAGGAACCTGCTGGAGAACTTTCAAGGGAAGAAGACTTAGAGCCCAGAGTCGTGGTGGGACAATGATGAGTGGTTAGAGGGAGAACACTGAGAAGAGGATGTGTCGGAAGCTGAAGATGTAACAGGGCTTAGTGAGCTGGGATAGTCTGTGGCAGAGAGAAGTCTAAAATCAGATGCTGAAGCTGAAGCAGGGGAGGGAGACCAAGAGACAGAGATGAGTCAGGCAGGTGAAGAGTCACAGGTGTCTCCTCCTGCTGCTGTGACAAGCTCCCCACCCCTTGGTCTCCCAGAACCAGGAAAAGCATGGAGGGGAGGTTGGCTTCATGTAGGGACAGTCTCCAATTGTTTGGGAAAGCCCTGGAGAGGAGGGGGCTTAGAGGGCTGTGGGGGTGGGGACTTACAGTCTCAGCAACTGATACATGACCAGCAAGCACAATTTGAGCACAAGAGCATTCTCCCCTTCTGTGCTTTCCAGAAACTGGTATTCAGAAGCATTGTTGCCTCTGACCATGCAGGCAGAGCATAGTCATCAACACTGAGGTTAAAGGTAAAGGTAAAGGGACCCCTGGCCATTGGGTCCAGTCGTGGCTGACTCTCGGGTTGCAGCACTCATCTCGCTTTATTGGCCGAGGGAGTCGGCGTACAGCTTCCGGGTCATGTGGCCAGCATGACTAAGCCACTTCTGGTGAACCAGAGCAGCGCATGGAAACACCGTTTACCTTCTCACCAGAGCAGTACCTATTTATCTACTTGCACTTTGAGGTGCTTTCGAACTGCTAGGTTGGCAGGAGCAGGGACCGAGCAACGGGAGCTCACCCCGTCGCGGGGATTCGAACCGCCGACCTTCCGATCGGCAAGTCCTAGGCTCTGTGGTTTAACCCACAGCGTCACCCGCGTCCCCAACACTGAGGTTATTGCTCCCCTAATCTGAAAAGAACTGAAGCACTAGTGGTCTTATTCCTTCTATTTTTCTAATTATTTCCATCTCTTTATTATCATTTGATGTATTCTTTGATATTAAGTCTGCATACAGGTGAGTCAAATATTGGAACTGAACCACTGCTATGTTTTACAAAAGTTTAGCTTTATCAGTTTAAAGCCAAGCAGTTGTAAAAAAGAGCCATTGTTCTTAGTGTCAATTTAGGAAACTGATTCCATGTCAAAGGCCTCTAGGTTGATCTACAATATTGGCCCAAGAGAAGGAAGTATGTCAACTCAAACATTTGTTAAGAGGACATGTGCGGTAAGTACCCAGTTGCAACTTGAAAAGAGCTAGTCCTTATATTAGAAATAGTTCTTTCAAAAAGAAACTTGCTTAAGGGGGATGAGGTGGCTCAAGCCTTGCATTGTCCACACTCCTTGCTGATAACACCATTTCCATTTCTTCAAATCTAATAGCAACAAAACACATCAAGTCTGAATTCCAACTTTTGTTTAAAATATTGAGTTGACGGGTTTCACTTCAATCACTTCTCCCCGCTTTTTATTATAACTATCTTGTGAGAGTGCCCAGAACCACCTGAGAATACATAACAGTAGTTAAGAAGTAATTTTCCCCTAGGAGAAAATTACTTTTATGCACAGAATAAAAATGAATTAAATTATTTGAGGCTTGAAAAATTTAGTTCTTTACACAATGAATCTCTTTAGTTAATTTATTATTTCCAGCGCATGCAAAGGCTTTTTCGAACTTATGTGTGTAATATAATAAAGACAGCATGCATAATTTTTAACCTCTGTGATATAAGTATGTTAAATTAGAAAAACAGTCAGAGGAACTATCTTCATGATATGCATGACCTTAATTATGTGACGAGAACATTTGTTCTGATTCCTCATGAAGTCTGTAAACACACCTTTTCTGTATTCACAGAAAGAACACAATGGAATACCTTTGAGAATAATAGGTCTGTCATAATAAGTACAAGCACTGCATTGCTTAAAAATCAACTTTATCTCATCTTAAAGTTCTGGCCTCCCTCCTTATGTAAATAAGGTTCTTTTGGAATATGGAAACAGTATTGACTTAAATATATAAAACTTTCAAAACAATGCTATTGCATACCCCAACAATTGCACTGGTGGTATCAAGCAGCCATTTATTCCAAAGCCCTATTCTGACTGCAATTGCTTTAATGTTTGCCAGAGGAAAACGTTAAAATATTAATAATCTAGTAACCTATTCCACAACAGTGAGTCACCAGTTTGAACTTTCATTTGTCACACACATAGACACAGGGAGAAGTAAACTTTAATATAAATACGGAAATGGAAGCAGATACATTATGAAAGAAGCAATATCGACTCTAACATTTTATACTGGTGTGAAATTAATGATTGTGCTGGCCTTTCAGGATTTTGCTGAATTTTTGAAAGCAGTGCTGGGAAGCGATTCTTTCCTTCCCTCTGTCATTGCAAATATAGAACCTTAACTAGATGAGAAAATCCCCTGTTTAGCACTTTTAACTCTCTCTCTCTTTTAAGATACAATTTGGAGCCTGTTGAGATTTCTATGCATATGAAATTAGTTTCTTTTAATCAAAAAGAACTTAAAGTGCATATTAGAAATTCTATTATAGAAATAATAGGCATTACCTGAAATGAACATGTACAAAACGCTAATATTTACTGCTACAACATCATAGGGTGCGGAAGTTCTTCTGCCTCCAGTGGTTGTATATATTTGCAATTGGACAGAAGTTGTAGCAGAGATGGCTCTATGCCGGGGGTGGGAAACTTATGGCCTCCCTGATGTTGCTGTGACAACACAAGTCCCATTATCCACCTTGCTTGGCAATGCAGACTGTGGCTGATGGAGCTCAATGACATCTAGAGGGCAGTCTGTCATCGTCAGTGTAACATATGTGATGGTGGGGCTTTTGCATACGAAAGAACTGGCTCACTTAATGGGTGGCCTAGAATCAACATTCTATTTTAACACCTAGCTTGCAGTGCTGAAAAACCAAACAGCATCTTAAAAAGCAGAGACATCACCTTGCCAACAAAGATCCATATAGTTAAAGCTATGGTTTTCCCAGTAGTGATGTGTGGAAGTGAGAGCTGGACCATAAAGAAGGCTGATCACCGAAGAATTGATACTTTTGAATTATGGTGCTGGAGGAGACTCTTGAGAATCCCATGGACTGCAAGGAGATCAAACCTATCCATTCTTAAGGAAATCAGCCCTGAGTGCTCACTGGAAGGACAGATCGTGAAGCTGAGACTCCAATACTTTGGCCACCTCATGAGAAGAGAAGACTCCTTGGAAAAGACCCTGATGTTGGGAAAGATTGAGGGCACAAGGAGAAGGGGATGACAGAGGACGAGATGGTTGGACAGTGTTCTTGAAGCTACCAGCATGAGTTTGACCAAACTGTGGGAGGCGGTGGAAGACAGGAGTGCCTGGCGTGCTCTGGTCCATGGGGTCACGAAGAGTCGGACATGACTAAACGACTAAACAACAACAACAAGCTTGCAGTGCTACAGGTTGCTCTGTGCCCCATTCATCTTCACACTATCCACATACATGTGCTTTAACTTATACCAGTTGGGAAATCCCATTGATGGCAGTTGAACTTCAAGCGCTGCTGTCATTCTATTTCTTTATCACTCCTTTGGTTCACTCTGCCACTGGTTCTGCTGCTCTGGAATTTTGGTTTAATTTCAGAACTAGAAAACATGCCATTAGTTGCTGCTTTCAATGCATTTGTAGTGACAGGGGTGGGAATTGGTTTCTTTTTTTATTTTTTGGCCAGGGTGGAGGGTTCATAACCATTTTAAACATGCACACTGATGATTTTATTCATTTTACAGTATCTATTTGCCATGCATCACTTAAGTCCTCTGGGTACCTAATAAATTAAAAATGCAAAATTACAATCCATTAAAAAAGCCCAACTATTTGCACACACAAAAAAAGCCAAAGTCCAACATAAACATAGAGACATAAAATAATAGCAGCAGCAATGACAAAAGAAAATGATGCAAGGATTTAAAAATAAAAAGTCTGTAGTAAAAAAGACTACAATGTGAACACTGGACAATCATCTTGTGTGGGGGGAAAGAGGAACTTGGAAAGGGTCTCTGAAGATCTTAAGCTACACGCAGGTACATATTGGAGAAGGAAATCCTTCAGGAAACTTGCCTCCCCCCCAAAAAAATACTGTTAAAAAAAGCAATTTCAACCTATTGCATGTATGAATGTGCACTTTGGTATAAAGTTCACACAATAGAATCTTGATACAATCCTATATACACTGACATCACAATTGCTTCTTTCCCCCTTTTGTTTATTTGTTTGCAATACATTGTTCTTTAACAATGCACAGATGCACATCAGCAATACAAAGCTATGAAAGAACTTAATTCTGTAGCACATTGTTCACACACAGTGCTATTGTAACAGATTTCGGAAGCCAAAAATATAATCTAATGTATCTGTTCCACTTTGGAAACAGGAGCGTGCACTTCAGAAGCCCAAGCCCAAGGGAGAAATTTGGATGAGAACATTTAGACATGTCAGAGAGTTTTCAGCACTAAGGATTGGGCTAATATGGGGATATTGAGGCCATCCAGGTGTTGTTAGATTCCAGCACCTATAAATGCTGGCAAGCACAGCCATTGTCAGTGCTGATGAGAGTTGTAGCACAGGGTCACCCTGGTCTAATGCTTGAACCTTGACACCGCCCATTCTAGCTGCCTGTTCTTCCTGAATCGCACATTGAGATGAAAAACAATGTTCATGCACAGGAAGAAAGAAAAATTCACAGCTCTAGATGATAGTACTAAAAGAGCTACTTCTTCGGGTACTATTCCCCTTTATTCAGCTGTGATTCTGTACAGGGCAGCCTTTCTCCAATTTTTAAAACATACCTCCTATGTTTGCTCTTCCTTGCCCTGCCTCCAACAATGTTCAAAGATGCTCATGTATTTCCATAAAGCCTATTGCTGCACCTGAGCATCCACAGACTGGGGCCTATTCAAAACTTGCAACAGAAAAATAAAAAGTACATTTTTGAACCACCAGAGAACTATCATTTGAACAAAGCTCTCCCTGGGCTTCCTTCTTCCCAAATTAGGGTCTGAGAGTCTTCAGCCAGGAGTATTCAAATAATTTAGTCCTTGGCCGGTGGATGATGGGGAAACAGGTTCCATCTTTATCATGGTCCCATTCTTTCTTAGAATTTTGTGGCTCTGTGGAAGAGTTTCACAATCACCTAAGAGGGCCTTGTTCCACAACCTAAGAACCACTGATATAGGAGAAATGTAACATGAAAATATGAGACTGGAACTATTCCTTACCTACAGACGAAAACTGGCATGCATGTCTTTCAGGATTGTACACTTGCAGGAGCCAAGTGACTCACACAAGAGCATACTCCCCAGGTGTTTTTGGGGGCTGTGCTCTCACAGCAGGCAGGTGACTTGCTCAAGAGCACACCCTCCCCAAGTGGGCATTTTTGGGGCCTCACTCTGACAGGAGCCAAAACAGGACATCCCAGGATCCAATCAGTAGCTGAGTTTCTGTAATTCCAGCATGTCCCATTCAAATCGGGACAGTTGGTGAGTATGCTATTCTTTTGTTTGAAAATTGTTTTAACTGATTTTAATATTGTGTTTTCATCTTGCTGTAAATTTCCCTGGAACCTTACGGTGAATGGCAGGTAAGAAAAACTAAGTAACAATAATTCCTTTGAAATCTAAATTAGAAATCTAAAGAAATCTAAAAATACAGTTTGACAATGTGAAAAGCTTCCAGACTGAACAGGGACAGAGTTAAAACTGGAGTTGCTGCTTCACTTATATAACAAGTAACATGAGGGAAATAGAAGCCTACCTACTCCTTCCTCTTTTGTATCTAGATGAAAACAGTAATAAAAAATGTTATTTATATATGTATTATTTTATTAAATTCAACCTATACAAAATTCCTCCACCCATTTGCTATTTCTGATTATGTAGCGGACATGAGATTGTCAGGGATGCAAATTTTTAAATGCAAAGCAAAGAAGTCTGTATGATGACTATCCCTATATACACATTGGCCCCATATTTTCCTGGGAGCTAGTACGGCTGCCAGCACACAAATTATTGCACTCCAAAGCTCTTAGAGTTCCTCATCTCAGATCTTTCCATGCCAGGAACGATGCTAATTGTGATCTCTTTGTTGCAAAACACACAAGCCCTTTGTGGTACAACTCTGTTTAAGCTGTAATCACAATATTAGATTGAGTTTGGTAGACTGATGTCTGGGCCAGTGTCGATGGTGCTAATTCAAATCAGGAAGTGTGGGCAACTAGGGAGACTGCAGAGTGCTAGAGAAATGTTTACTGGAAACGAAAATACACCCAGCATACCCAGCCACCTCAGAATAATAAAGGTCAACCTAAGAATTAGAGAGGAAAAGAAAAGCCTCTTTCACAGAGGAAGAAAACTTTCACAGAGGGCAAGTTTCAGAAAAGCACTAGCTGGATCATCTTCCTGACGTGTTATGCTTCTTAGATTTTCATTAGCAATAGGGAAAGGTTATATCATGACCCTGGAAGGATAGCCTACATTATAATTTCTAAGGAAAGAGTCTGTCTTTTGTTCAGAAATCTTGTCTTTAAAATTCTACTGTTCCAGTCATTCATTCTCCAATTACTTATTAATTTAACTGATAATTTCCTGTGGCTAATCTCATAGACCTGAATCTATTTCAGCCTTCAAATAAGAATTTAAGCCTTTCTAATATAATTCAGGAGTTCAGACTTGGTTTCAGATATCCCTGTCTTTAGGCTTCACATCCACACCCTGCATTGAAATGAACACAAGCAGCTAGTAGTTTACTGTAGTATCTTTTAAGGCTAAAAGTCCAGGGAAGAATGGGGAAAGGAGTGTAACCAGTGATGTGTGAAAGGGTACATATTAATTGGCACCTGTAACACAGGAATGGTACAACTCTGACAGCACAGCTGGGGATATGAGAGGAATCCATCTTACTTACATTCCAAAGTGCATTCACCTTACCTGATCTGGGTGGACCATGACCCAGATAAAATTGATGGTCCACTTCCAAATTGGCAACATGAGAATATAAGAGAATATAAGAATGGAACTATTCCTTATCCACAGACGAAAAGTGACATGCATGTCTTTCAGGGTTGTACACTTGCAGGAGGCAAATGACTCACACAGGAGCATACTTCCCTGGTGTTGTGTTCTGCAAATGCTCTGTCTGTCTGTTTGTCTGTCTATCACATACCTTTTACCCTTCTCAAAATAGGCCTGGAGTGACTAATGGAGTGACTAAGGCTCCTTACCTCCAAGCATTTTGAATGCATATAGAGCAAGTCCCATAGGAAGTGATGGTACTTTGTGACATGCTGCCTATATCAAAGAGTGGAGGACATGGCTGCCCATAGTTTGTATATGTATGTAACTATATATGCTTTTCCATTAAGAGTCCCCCAGGAAAATGGGACAGGATGAAAATGGACTGGATTTCAGTGAGTCTGACTGTTGCTAAACACACCACTATGGCAATGTTTACCTTGATGAAGCAAACAAAGATGCTAGTATACATGTTCAAGAGTTCCAGATGGCTGAGAGGTGTTTAATGAGATCCATTTGTGCACAGATGCACAAATCACATTTTTCCTGTATACATACCTTGGAAGTCGAACAGAATCCGTTCCGGAAGTCCATTTGACTTCCAAAACATTCGGAAACCAAAGTGTGGCTTCTGATTGGTTGCAGGAAGCTCCTGCAGCCAATTGAATCCCACAGAAGCCCCTTCAGACGTTTGGCTTCCAAAAATACTTCACAAACCAGAACACTCACTTCCAGATTTGTGGCGTTCGGGAGCCAAAACGTTCAAGAACTAAGCTGTTCGAAAACCAAGGTACGACTGTATTACAACTGGGTACAAAATATTTTACTATTATTTGAAATAATAATTCTATCTAGACTCTTTTTTAAAGAATCACTGCAAAGCTATTGTTTCCATGGTATTAATGAACACATTTAAGCTTTTGTACAACTGATGGCAATCTAAGTACATGAATACTGCCCCCCCCTTCTAGCAGTTGCCATCTGTGTCTGAATTGTATTTCTACTTGTTAAGGATGGAGGAGATAATGAGGATCATGGTAAAATGATGATTTAATTGCCTTTTCTTCATTACAGTATTTTCCAGCACACTCTGAAAATAGAGGCTGAAAACAGCTGCGCTTGGCTACTCTTGTTCTGAACAATACAGTCTAGTGGTTTAAGAAAGAGAACCAGAGCTGTACCAAAACAGATTGTCTTTAAACCACTTGTTTAAAACCAGGAAAAATCATTTCTAACCAAAACATTTTATGATATACTCAAGACTTAGGTTAGGAAATTGTGCAGAACAAGTTGATTAAAAGTCACAATAACCTTAATTATATTTAAGTACTGGTACATATTATTAAAACCAAAGCAGTTAATAAACACAATACACATACAGGCAACAAAACAAAATGACTCAAAATGTGCAACTCTTAATAACATAAGAAGAGTGTGTTTTTACTTTGTAACTTGCAAATAGCATTTAATGCTTTGGCAAAGGAGTGTTACCAAAATGTGGTTCAACCTTTAAGAAATGGAAAATATATACTTCTGCAGCTTAATTTATAAACTGTGAGTTGATATGATCTTTTACCCTTAGTGATATATGTGCCAGTAATGTACTTAACAGATGCTCTGTATTTTAAAAATCTTTTACTAAGTTGTGACTTAAAATACACTTGTTTTGTAGTTTTATATCATATCTCTTAAGTATATATTGTACCTGCATAGGTGAACAATGTCACTAACATATTAGATAAGCAAATGATGGAAATGATACAAAATTCTAGCAAAGACTTCTCTAAGTTGCTGTTGCCCTCATGAATCTCTGTACCAGCTGCAGATTCTGTTTGAACCCTGATTTGGCACTTCATAATACAGTCTGCTTCAATCTGAAATACTTCAAAGGCTGCCCTATTCAGCTTATAGCCTAAATCCAAATTCACATCAGAGAAAATAAATTTTGTCTTCCCTATTTCATTTTATGAGAAATTAACAACTATAGATTGTTTTCATTTTGACCTAAATGAATAGAATTTGCAGGCAAATATCTGAAGTGAATAAAGCCTGCTAAATTGTATGCAAATAGATCCAGGGTCTTTTGTGCTGGGTTCTTCTAAGTTTGGACTACTTTTTTTAAAATGGAAACTTCTATAACTTCATTTTGGGTAGAATTTAATGAAATTTCACAAATGGTATCTTTTTCTGCATGGATGAACCCTATCAAACATCAGGAGATCTTCTATTACGGTTTTGGGGTGGCTAAGATTGGAATTATTCCCCCTTGTGTATCTGAAACAAACTACTTCCAGAACTTTCAAGTTGCCATCTTACATTACACTCTTAACCATATATACTCAGTAAGTTGTATTTAATTCAGTGGGGGTAAGTGGAGTTAGAATTGCAGCCATATACTGCAGTCTGGCTGTGTTTTGGGGGGGATCACTTTGCATATGGCTAATAACCTATATATATGAATATGCTACAGCATTGTGTATCTCAGAATTATTGTTCACAGTTCTGAGTAATCCAATTTTACCTAGGACGGGTTGTTAATTTGCTCCTGTAAAAAATACAGTTTAAAGTTTTCTACTGGCATTAGAGTTGAACTATAAAAAATAGTCAGGCCTGTTTACTTAACCTTGCCATTGTTAAAACTGAAACTCATTTTGTAGCATTGATCAGGAAATATAATCTAGCTACATTAAATGTATCTGTTTTGCTGAACTTTATACAGCTTAGCTGACAGCAGAAATGAACCCAGGTTGTTTATGAGCTTTTCCTATCACCTACTCTTGTAGTGAACAGAACAGCAAGCATTCACACCTTTCCTTTAATGCTTTTCTGAGCCACAAGTGTCATGCAAGAATCACATGATGAGTCACTTAACTGTACTGCAGAACAAGGACATTTGCTAAAACAGAGGGGGAAATGTTACCACTAAACGACTTGCTGTCTGCAAGGTCTTTCTAAGCATTACTCTTCAATAAACAAGCACTATACACAATCTCCAAGGATACTAAAACAATAGTGTGTTTTTCCTAGGAAACTGAAAGTATATGATGAATAGCAGATAAGGGGATCTGAGAATTCAAGCAAATATTTCAGAACACAAAGATGGAAAGCGTCTAAGATTTCAGTTATGTTATTATCATAAATTACTTCTCAGATAAAAATCCTATAATATTAGCCTTGGGGACCATATATTTAATCCTTCACCATATAACTAGGTAATTGGCATAATAGAAACTAGAATAAAAAGCTAGCAGAAGGAAGGCAGTATTTTCAGGGTCATGTTTGGCAACAGCTTTTGATTTCAACTGCACAGGCAACTAGTGAGTAAGAAGTCACTAGTCAATTTCCACGGCACATACAGCTGCTTTTTCCTGGATCCCTCAGAAGCATTCCCAGAACCACCCAACACTTACTAAAATAAAACTGCTATATTCCAGGGGCCTATAATTTGAGTGAGTGTGTGTGAAGCAATCCTAGTGACGCAGAGCCCCTATCTTGCAAATAATCAAGGGATTATCTCTGCCCAGAATACCAAGAAGAGGATTTGCGTTTTTCTTATCTACAACGACTTTGTAAAATTATGCTTTATTCAACAAAGGGTTTCCTCCCTCATTGGGATATCTAAACATTTGCAAGCGAAGGGTCTTAGGAAGGGATTGGTGAATCTGTTGATGATGGCTTCTATCAGTTTCTCATGTTTCTGAACTTGTTTAGTTTGCCACATTTACACATCAGTCTCTGTACCAGCTGTGGTTGGTACAACTGGACCAACTCCTGGACCAAGATAGCTTGACCACAGTTGTTCAGACATGGCTAACATCAAAACTGAATTACTGTAATAATGCCTTTTTCGTAGTGCTATGTACATTAGGCAGGGCCCCTTGTTATATTGTTTAAAATGCTTGCTGGAAACATTTGTATTTCAGCAAGTTTACCCAGGCATATAATTTAGATATCTATGTTTGTTTTTAAATGTTTTGCCTACTTCATCTGTTTTATTCATAATTAGTTTATCTATACCTGTTTCTTTAGCAGTTTTGTGTATTTTAGCTGTGCTTTGAGATTTTAATTGTGTTGTATTAATTATTTTATTATGGACACTGCTTAGGAGAGTTTCGTAAGTGGTATATAAATCTTAACAATTAAATGAATAAAAATTGTGATTTTTCTTTTAAAAGGTAAAAATGAAAAAATGCCAGACATTTAGTACACAACATTACTATCATTTTTACATTATCTAATGCATTTTTCACTAGTGTATGCATTTTCATGCACAGTTCCCCCCCAAAAAAGTATTTCTGTGCACACTTTTCAGTTGGTAAACCACATTGCAACATTTGAAGTGTGAATTTCAAAGAAGAAGAAGAGGAGGAGGAGGAGGAGGAGGAGGAGGGGGAAGAAGAAGAGGAGTTTGGACTTGATATCCCGCCTTTCAATCCCCTTAAGCAGTCTCAAAGTGGTTAACAATCTCTTTTCCCTTCCTCCCTCACAACAAACACTCTTTGAAGTGAGTGAGGCTGAGAGACTTCAGAGATGTGTGACTTCTCTGCAAGTGGAGGAGTGGTGAAGAGAACCCGGTTCACCAGATTATGAGTCCACCGTTCTTAACCACTACACCATGCTGGTGTAGGAAAGGTTTGCCTCAGTTCACATATTGTTTCCGGAAGTGTGACTTAGATAGAAATGCAAACTTAACCAAATTTCTCCCCAAACCTAATCCTAGGATGTGCACCCTGTGATCAACACACTGTGTGATTATGAGGAACTTTTCGGCATCAAGAGGAAGAGATTCATTCACTGCCAAAAGTAATAGGCATTGATTAGGAATTCATTCTGAGGTAGGAAAGAAAGACAATTGATTCCTTCCTTCCCTTCCATCTCCAATTTACTCCATGAATTTATTTGCAGGTTAACCTGTTTCATTTAATCCCTCACCCCATAGATAACATAACTTGCTCATCTCTTGTTAAAACCCTAAATTATGAAGCCAATTATAATGAATTAATTGCTTTCTGACATACCAGGGCTCTCAGGAAGTTTGCCCCATCCAAAGTTTCAACAAAATATGCCAGAAAAGCACATTTAAGAAAAATCATCTTAATTGCATTTGACAATAAGAAACAAGAAGTGAAGAAAGGGAAATCAAAGACCAAATGTAGGAGGGAAATTCCTGTAGAGCTTTACAAGTACACGATAAATATCGAAGGGATCCACCCAGCTCATGCCCATGAAATGCACAGCAAAAACTGGTCAGGGGGATCTTCAATAAACACTATGTGTCATGCCATTAAAAACATTCCAGCAGCTGCACTGAATAATTGACAGTGAAGCCATACAACTAGCGCAGGATTTGAATCTCTCACTGAAAAACTTAAATCATTATTACCAATGCCTCAGGGTAGTAGCCCAAGAACAGTTCCCTGTGGCTGGACTTTGTGTCTCATTGCTCATGTATGAAAGCTGATAATGAGGATCATCAGATTACTCCCTAGGACAGTGCTGCCTTCCATCAGTTCTGCACCGCCTCATGGCCAAATAGGGAGTTTAATGGAGATATGACTCTTGGTCTCCGGTTTAACATTCCAAGTCTAACCAGTTCACCAGGTCAACTTTCAGCAACAGAACAGTAGTATTTTATGTTAATAAAAATGTAGCAAAAACCAGCAGTCTTAGTAATTTCCTAACATGTAATACATTAAATAGGGACGCGGGTGGCGCTGTGGGTTAAACCACAGAGCCTAGGACTTGCCGATCAGAAGGTCGGTGGTTCGAATCCCCGAAACAGGGTGAGCTCCCGTTGCTCAGTCCCTGCTCCTGCTAACCTAGCAGTTTGAAAGCACATCAAAGTGCAAGTAGATAAACAGGTACCGCTCTGGCGGGAAGGTAAGTGCTGTTTCCATGCGCTGCTCTGGTTCGCCAGAAGTGGCTTAGTCATGCTGGCCACATGACCCGGAAGCTGTACACCGGCTCCCTCAGCCAATAAAGTGAGATGAGCGCCGCAACCCCAGAGTCGGTCACGACTGGACCTAATGGTCAGGGTTCCCTTTACCTTTAATACATTACCTAGTTTGCTTCTTATTCTTTGTGCTAATGGGGTTCTCTGCAAGATAGCATGTTCTGCTCAGTTACTATATATTTGTCTGCTTCCCTAAAATTTACATCATCTTTTTCATTTCCTACCTAGGAATTCCATAAAAAGTGCCATGGTGCAATTCAATGCCACACTATTACAAAAGTTTTGTCTGTGTAAGAGTTTCAGCTTGCCAGGTGGATCAATCCTCCTCCCCCCCCCCCCGTGCACTGGTCCAGGAGCTCTCTTGACACACACACGGCCAAGAAACTTTTTCAGGGGGCACAGTGGTGTGCATGGCGAAAGCCCTTTGTGCATGATGAATCCCTTGCACAAGACTTCCACTGACAGGGTTAGTTAGGCAAAGCCCACCCTTAAAGTTTCAGAGTCCAGAGCAGGAAGGACAATCACTTAAGCTCACATTTTTCAAAACACTTGGTTTGTAATGGTTATGGCAGGGGGAGGCGCAGGAAAGCACTCATGCTCTTATGGCAGAAAACATGTCAAGCTCAAGATGGATTGGTACACAGGCAAGGTTATGAAGAGCTTTTAGGACATAAAGAATATCCCTCACCACTGGACTCCCAACCAAATAGTAGATACTCTTACAGTTTGTAATGCATGTAAATAACAATTCAGGCAAAGGCTAAGGCATGGGACATTTCTAGCAAACTCCCAATTCCAAAACCTCAACGTTATTTTTCTGACAGACCATATCTGAAAGTATCCATCATTTGACAAGCAAGAAACTGCCAGAAGTAATGAACAGAAAAATAAGGATACAGGCAGAGAATCAGAGAAGGAAGATGAGTTGGGAAGAGGGCATATAAAGCAAATGGAAAACAGAAAGAAAAGGAGTTGAAACTATCACTGAAAATACCATAACCCATAATCAGTGGCTTCCAGTTTCCCCCTCTACCATCACACTGAGAAAAACTACTTTGACGCCAATATTGAAATCACTTGCTCAGAAGTAGCCCCCACTAGCTTCAGCAAACCACTCTGAAGAAATTGGTTTCTGGATTGCTGCCTTAATTGATCCCACAAAAATGTTATGTAGGAAATACTTTGCTAGCTGTATGTTTTGCTTGGAACAGGAAGGAGTTCATATTGAAGCTTAATGGATTCTTTAAGGAAAAGAGTGAACCATATTTGTCTAGACCTGTATTTTTTTTTACCTTTTCTATTCTAGAAATTAACACCCTGGTTCTAGTGCAGATAATAATTGGTGATTGCCACCACCCTAAAATTCAAAGAAGGAAGTATGCAAGTTCTGAAATACAATAATACCCTGCAACAATTCAAGAGCAGAATTATTCTCTGTTATTACCACATCACTGTAAACATTACTCTGCTTTTCATTTTCTTTACAACATAGGTTCATAAAATCTCTCATGTTGAGTCTGTACTAAAGATGCTAATCACAGTTATATATTGGTACCAACCTGCAAATAATCTTATCCTTTGAATCAGACCCTGACCTTTTCAGTCAAGAAGATGAAAAGAGGAAACCTAACATTTATGATCTTAATTTCTATAGAATAGCCTGGATCTTTGAACCATTAAAAATAAGTGTTTGGGTGATGTGTAATATTTCACTAACTTTTAACTTAATGGTGCAATTCTGTGCATATATACTCATAAGTAAATCCCACTGTGTTCAGTGGGGACTACACAAAGAAAAATATGCACGGGTTTGCAGATTTAGTGTGATTCTGGGATTGCTCTAGTGACAGGCAAACAAAACTTCTCTTTCTTTCTGATGAACCCAGACATACAAGTGAATATTAGATCAAGCATCTGTATAGAGTTATTTTCTGTGGTGGTTCCAAAAGTCATTCTTTAATGGGTTTAGTTTTGATTATGAAATTCCTAGTGGTGTTATCTGAAGCAAATATGAACTACCAAATAAAACAATAACGCTTTGAAACAAGTGGCAAAACAAGTTGCACACACCCAGTTTTACTTGCTTAGTGAAATTCTACACTGGTTGCAATCTTAGCATTTAACCAATTTAAGCATATTTATAAATGGACATTAGCCCTTCTGAGCCAACTAATTATATGAAAAAAATATATTTTATATGCATATATATATATATATATATATATGCATACATATACATATATATATAACATAAAATATATATAATAGAGTCAAGCTCTATGTGGTACTGTAATATGGAATAATATTTTTTTTTTAGTGGAACCAGTAAAAACAAAACAAAAACAACTACTTTTTGAGGTCAAGGGCTAAGACAGAAATGGGGGCGGGGCGGGATGGGTAAGATCAGCCCTGAGATTTTCAGAAAACTCAATCCCTATGCTAGACCACATAATTTGTAGGGCTAGTGTCAACATCACTGTGTACCTCTTTGGATCTTAGCAGGACACACCACCCCTGGAAAAGGAACAGCAGGGATTGTAATTAGCCCCAAATCTGCATCTCATCTATTTGATTTTGTTCTTAGATGCCCTCCCAACAAGAGCAGTTAGGTTGTGGACATCTGCCCAAGATCTTCTGCAGTGAAGAAAGATGCAAATACTTTATCCAACTTTCTCTGCAATCTCCCTATCCTCCTTCAGTAATCCTTTCGCACCTTTGTCATCTACTAATTAGCCACTACTAATGATGTTTATATTCATATGCAAATGTCTCCAGATGAAAAAAACAAGCTGAAACATCCCATCTGTTTATAGAAAATAGCTTCCGTTCTCCACATGTTGCCTCTTTCAGTCATAGAAATGATATACAGAAAGTCATTCATTTTGTGTCTTACACAACTCTCCCCCAACCATCCTCATTCCTGATGTTGGCTGGAGGTGCTGAGATGGTGTGTATTCTATTCACCTCTTTGATGGTCTCTACCAGCAAAGAGCACCGTCATGGCAAAGGCTGCAATTTCCCGCAGCAGTTCTCTAGCATCTGGCAGGTGGTGCAAAAATCTGAAATGGAGTGTTTCATGGCAGGGCACCCAAGTGACCTGATCCTTGGGGCCCTCTACTGTGCCAGCCCTGGAGTGTGTGAAACTGGGCAGCAGACACCAATCGGGCACTGGCAGAGGAACGGGAGTGCGGAGGGAGTGGAGCGCCCCTGGCACCACTATTTCGGTAGGGTGCCATCGCAGCGCCCCCCCCCCAGACACAGGCCGCGCAACCCCGTGCATGCTGGGCCCCACGCCCCCACAGGCAGCATGTCACACCCCTGTGGGCAGACCGCCATGCCCTCGCGGGTGGCATGCCATGTCCCCAGGGTGAGCATCATGCCCCCGCCTGCTCTCTGCCCCCGGTAGCGGAGCATGCAGCTTCGCCACTGCAACTGGGATGTAGATGCAGTGATTAATCTGCCCCTCTGCACCTTCCCTGTCCCAGTTAGGTTCAATCTTTTAAATAATTACATCTTAGCCTTTTTTTTATTAAGGGCATATTCAGAACTGTTAATTGGTTAGGGATGGGAAACCTCAGGCCTTGGGGCAAAGTGTGGCCCATGAGTCCATTCCATCTGACCCCTCATGGGCCGTGCTTTGCACCCAAGTGTTTTCGCCAGGCTGAAATGTGGCCCTGAATTCTGACAGTGCCTCTTGTGTGCCTGAATGGAGGATCTAGAGGGGTATGTGAGAGTGTATAGAAGCTAGCCTATTGTCCAGAAGGAAAATCTACATTTATTGCTCTGCCCAATTTTGCCTCTGGCCCTGTCCACCACTGGCATGTGGTCCCCTTAAGCTTGCTTAGACTGGAATGTATCCTTCAGGTTGAAAACTGTCCCCTGTCCCTGTTCTAGGTCATTTGACTTTCAGGACTACCTTAGATATAGATACTAGGAGTTTTCATTTCGGAAATGGTTACTTCGTTATTTGCTTCACACTGCATACAGAATACGCAGGAAATTCTTCCTCCATCTACCAACTACTACGTTTATAATCTGCAGCATGATTACGGAACACACACAGCAGAAAACAGCAGACTGGTTTCATGTTGGGCGTGTCAACAAAGCTTTGATCCTGTGATCAAAAGATAACCAAGGATCTAAGCACTTAAACACATGCCTTGGATAACTGTCAACTCAGAGGACTTATGAATCGATCATATACACTTTGAAATCAATAAATAACATTTCTATTGAGTTGAGGTCATTGCATGTGCCACTTTATCTATACTGTAATAATTCAATTGAGTGAGCACAACTTGATAGCAAACACTCGCATGAGAAAAAAATACGTCTTGCCTAGGTTCACAAACTGGTTAAGCTTCTGAAAGCAAATGCTATTTTCTATGTCAATATTAGAATTTTTACACGATGATAATTAAAAGTATGTAGGACCTTAAATTTATGATGGCTACTTCAACGTGACACAAAGCACGTAATTAAGTATCTGTGGTGAATGTGTTAATTAAACTGGCATGAATGTTTACATGATTAGCTTTGTCAGTGGTCTGGAAACCTTACAGGTAATATTTATGGTAGAGTAACCTTTATGGGGGTGGATACTAATGCCATCCAGTAATAAATAAGCAAGCTCCTGAAATGAGCTCAACTTTTAAAAAAAATCTACAGCAGGCTACTTATCAGGGAAATGTTTGACTGTTGGACTTCTCTGTTTTATCAAAAGCTGCATTTTAACAGCCAGAGCAAAAGCGCTCTGCTGTTGCAAGCAGCCTTGCATAGTGCATATACACAAGAAAGGTGGGACAGAAACTGAAAATTTTGGGTGGGTACTTGGGGTTTCATGAAAGACCAGTACTCGGAGAACTGAGTTCACAACTGGTAAATATGATGAGAACACTCCTCAACTTATAGGACATTTTTCTTGCTAAATATAAATCAGAGTTATTGGAACTAGTTTAACTAGCATCAGAGCTGCTGTGTCACGTACTGGCAGGATACTGAGGAAGGGAAAGATCATCCTGGTGAGGGGTGTGGACACAATTGGTACACACCAGGACAAGCTGAAGATAGGGAAGGGGAGGTTGGGGACTTGGGAGGTACTCACCTGACACCAGAGGATATTTCAAGAGCAGCCAACAGTTCAGAGGACTCAGGGGATGGGAACATATCACCAGAACCAGAAGTACTCCACCCCCAGCTCCATGGACATGGCAGGCTCTGAGGTATCAGGAACAGTGGGAAGTGCACTTCAAGAAACTGAGGCAGGCAAATGAACACAGCCCAGCTCACCAGTGGAGCAGCTGGAGATCATGAGGCTTGTTAGGTCTGAGATGAGGTTTGTGGTCACTCAGCTGGATTAAGCTCAGGGCAGGTGAGGATCACATGCCTCGTTAAGTGGAAAGGCACCACTGCTCAGGTAGAGCAAACTCAGGTGTAGCAATCAAGATTGGGAAGGATAGAAGGGAAGCAGGGCAGAGACTCTGGGTCTGCTCAACTTTCTCTGTTGATGGACTATGCTTCAGAAACTGCTTCAGAAACACCACTGGACTGTGATTTCAGGACTGGCCTTAGGCCTGTGTGTGCACTGTCAGGACTTATGCCAGGGTTCAGGACACTCTGGAATTTGAAAAATAACATTTGGAAAGTAAAGACTTCAACATCAGTCTTCCACAACTTGGTGTCTTCCAGATGTTCTGGACTACAGCTCCCATCAGCTATTGACTGGGCCTGATGATGAGTTGTTCCAAACATTTGGAGAGTTAGAAGTTAGGGAAGGCTGCTTTACACAGTGCTACTCTGGCTCTGGATATATTATTGTTATGAATCCTACTAGTCAAAGATAATGAGAACATAATTATTTTCACTCACTTTTCTTGAACCTCAGAGAGAGCATCTACCTGTCTGAGTTACACATTTCCTGTCAACTTATGACCAGTTTCAATTTACTTCATTGTCCTTTACAGCATCCCTTCCTGTTGTATCAATAATAAAGATGCACCTTTAGAAGAATTCATAGCAAAACATGAAATGCCAACATTTTAATCTATTGACTGATAATGGACTGTGCAGTGTTTCTGAAGACCTGCCTAGTCCAGGTGTCCCTCCCTCCCTCCCCATTCCTCCTGTACACATAGAAAAATGAAAAGGAAGTAAAGAAGTTAATCAAGAAGAAAACTTTTATTGCATGTGAATGTGTCCTCATATAATGTTTTTATTCAGAGATGCTGTGGTCTAATTTTCATGAACAGTCTTCTCAAAGATTTCACCCTCATTCTGAATGTAGCTATGACAACTACGTCAAGGTCCAATGATTCCAATTAGAGAGGTTTTCTCATGAAGGTAAAACATACTGCGCTTCCTGACAATTCTGTATTAGGTCACAATTACTGTTAACGGGTTTATCTTAAAAGGGGACAGTTGTAGCTACAATCTTGTTCGGTTACTCAAAATTGCGACAAAAAGCACTGGCTAGCACTATCTGCCATTGGCATAGAGTCTACAATGAAAAAAACCCATGACTTTCATATACTTGGTTCTTTCTTCTCTACCTCTCATTGTTGTTTTAAAAAAGAATTAAAGCAGAAGTCAAGGCAAATTTGAAAGTGGGACAATGAACACTAAGGTCCCTACTTGCATTTAAACTATTATCATTAACTTTTTGTTTATCTTGAATTCATCATTTGGGTACGTGCATGTGACTAAGTGTGTAGGAACTTAAATCTGAGCTGAAAGGTACAGTCTTTACTCATCCATAAACCCATAAACTGGCCTTAAGCAAACAGCTCTCTCAGCCTCAACCACTGATCTGCAATTGGGAGGGAAATAATTCTGGGCCACCTTAGAGGATTATTGTAAGACTAGCAATGCAAAGCCAAACATATAGGACAGATCCACACCATTCATATAAGAGCATATGAAGAATCTGCTGTATCAGGCCAATGGCCCATACTTTCAAGCATCCTGTCAGGGAAGAGTTAGAAGTTTCCAGTTTCTCAGAGGGAGAAAGCATTCCCCAAGGGGGGAAGGAGAGCAGTGAATCTAATAGAAGAGAGCAACAGGAACAACAGGGAGGGACCGGCTGTTCACAGGAAAGGCAAGGGTTAAGTTCTAGCTCAGATTCGGAGGAGGGGAGATACAAGCCAGCTCTAGCCAGGAGGTTAGAAAAAAGAGCGGGAAAACGAAGGGAAGGGCGCCTTCGCCATTTTGAGAGTGGCTGGTCACGGAGAAGCAGAGCTCAGAAGGTATCTGAAATAAGTGACTCTGAGGAATAATAGATAAGAACCGTTTATAAGATTGTTTTGTTAATATGCAATAAAAAGTTATAAAAGACAAGAAGCGTTTGTGTTGTGATCTGAAGAGGACAACGACCAGTCCTGACACATCCTATTCTCATAGTGGTCAGCTAGGTGCCGATAAGAAACCCTCATGCAGGACTTGAGTGCAAGAGCACTCTCCCCTCCTGTGGTTTCCAGCAACTAGAATTTAGAAGCATTGCTCATATACAGATGCACATTTAAAGCACATGACTTTCCCAAAGAATCATGAGAACGGTAGTTTCACCTCAGAGCTACGCTTCCTAGCACACTTGACAAACTATAGTTCCCAGGATTTATTAAGGGAAGCCATGTACTTTCATGGTTTTAGGATGTGCTTTAAAGGCATGGTGTGGATCTGCTTATAGCGGAAACATCAAGTGAGCATTTTGTATCATATGACAATAATAATCCGTGCTTGAACTCCTGCATCTCCAATATCCATTCATGGTCTCTAAACTGATGGAACTGTGCCATAGAGCCCTCCACCCTCTGATAGTCCATATAATCCTTCCAGGACGAAATGTTGAATTTAGACCAGGGATCACTTATTTGCACAGTATTCCTTCTTGTTACGGTAACTGTGGCGATCATAACGAGCAAATGTTACATAAAATATAAATTATTTTGTCATTTGATAGCAAGAAAAACTAACCTATAAAAATGTCAGATTGCAACTGCGAGCCATTTCTGCTAAGAAATCAAATCCCTTCTGCTGTTATAGAGTGTATTTTCCAAATGGTTATGAATGCCCTGGAAGGCTATTAGCTGCTTTTAAATGCCACAATTAGAATTTAAGACTGAGAGCTAAGGGGGCTTATACAGGTGATTTCCGATACATTAAAACTATGCTGACTGGAAATATTTCCTTCCTTCGCACAGGACTGCGCTTCTTAGAAGGCCAGACAATACAAAGAAGACCTTTTGTGGTGGTTTCTCCTTCATGATCACTCAAGCTTGACCACTATCTCTGCATTTATTTTTGTGTGCACACTTGACTTCCCACCCCAAATCTGAAGAACTGTACAAGGAGGAACCAGGGTGGGTGGAGTGGGTGAGATTGAAACTTCATGCAATCATTAGCTAGCATACCAGAATATTTCACTGGTCAGCCCTTGACTTTGTAAAATGTTTTGTTTTACTTGGAACTGATTTCCCACTATTCCTCAGTAATATTTCTCACTACTGTTAAAACTGGGTGACATTTGAAACAGATGGACATAGTATCAGCAACGCCAAGCTGAAATAATAGACTAAGACTTGTTTCCACCAGGCACCATTCCTAAAAATTGGTCTGATGTTCTGGCACCTGCAAGATCTACTTCATTTTTTTCAAACAACCCAAGTTGATATTGATATTGATAAATACAGGAAATAAGATGACGGGTAATTGAAAGGCTTGTGCAAGCTTCATTTGTGAGATTCATTTGACAAAGGGCAACCTCTGAGCAAAGTAAAACAAGAAATGGTGAATGGGGAGTAGACTAATTAGATCTAAATCATGCAAATCCACACATTCATGAATAGGTCAAGTTGGGCCTTCTCAAAAGAGATCATTAACAATATTTAAGAATCTACATTACACCATGATAGAAGCACGAAAGAAGGAAGACTCAGCTCTATATAAAATGCAGTTTTTGGAAATAAGTTGTAATATGAGAGTCACAAGGGAAGTGTGGGAGTTTGGTGTGGATAATCAGATAGATGAGGCGAAGTGGGAGGCACTTTGGAGCAGACAACTCATTAGGACCACATTGACCAGGAACCAGGTGAAAATGCTGGAAACGGTGCTTTGAATTGCATGAAGATAAAATTTAGCTGCATCAATAAAATGCTGGTTTTTTTAGTTGTTGGGGGTGCAAGACAAATGGTATGTTCTTTTGTGTGTGGCGGAGTTTTTCCTACCTCACACCCAATACATGAACAGAGGCTCTTACATGCAAGCAAGGAACAATACAGGCTTGACAGTGGACACAGAATTCGAGTCCAGGAGTCACAATTCAGGCATTCAGGGATCAGGCATGACAGTCAGAACTGGACAGAAGCAATGAAAGTGTCCCAAGTTCCATTTAACTATCATGGTTATCTAACCTAGTGGTCATTCCTGTATCTTTTAGCAGTGACTTTCAAATGTTAATTTTGGATGCAACTTAGTTTGTTCTGGAGGCACATGGAGAGAGAGAGAGAGAGAGAGAGAGAGAGAGAGAGAGAGAGAACCTCCAAGTTTCCTAGACTATTATTTCTGACCTAACCTGTGCTGACTTACCCTCAGGAGCTAGACTAATGCTCTTAAGGGTGCTGCCCTAATTTCCAACTTCTTAATCCTGACCTTGAGAGAGGAGACATCCTTTGTGCTTCCCTGCTGTGGTGGAAGATCAAGCATGGCTCAAGGCATCACCACCCTAGTTAGATAGAACTAGGATCTTTCAAACATGTAATAAAATGAGCTTAGGAAAAAAAGAAAGCTTATCACCCTTGGTGTGGGTATATCACAATTATAATTATAATTAATTGATTAATTAAATTTGTTTACTGCCTTTCATCCAAAAATCACAGGGTGGTTCAAACAAAAAGAAAAAGAAAAGAAAATGAGAACACAAAATACATAATAAAAGCAAAAACAAAAACAAACCAATAACACACACGCCATATGAACACATTTAAAAGGACACAGAAGGTTAATCAGCCAAAGACCTGGTTAAAGGGAAACGGTATATGTAGGGTAAAGATTCCCTCCTCCAATAGGGATTCAGTATCCTTCCATTTCTGCTTAGCTTTTTAACTTCAAATGCCAACATTATGTGTAGTGTGTAGAAATACAGTGGTACCTCGGGTTACATACGCTTCAGGTTACATACGCTTCAGGTTACAGACTCCGCTAACCCAGAAATAGTACCTCGGGTTAAGAACTTTGCTTCAGGATGAGAACAGAAATCTTGCTCCAGTGGCACGGCAGCAGCGGGAGGCCCCATTAGCTAAAGTGGTGCTTCAGGTTAAGAACAGTTTCAGGTTAAGAACGGACCTCCGGAACGAATTAAGTACTTAACCCGAGGTACCACTGTACTCACTTTCATCTATCCTGAATCAACTTCCTTCAGTTTCACAGGGTGACTCCAAAGTTTTCACTTTCAGAGGCAGGCAGCAAAGTCTCTCTCACCACGCCATTCATAATTTAATAAATTTCTACGATTCCACCCCCGTGTGCTTCTAAAATAAGATTTTCCCAAATGCTCCAGCTTTTTCTCATGGGAAATGTTATCCAAATGCAATGTTTGTTTATTAAAATCTTTTCATTAAAAATGCTCAAGGCAGCTTACAACACAGCAATGAATAAAATAATTACAATAAAAAACAAAACCCCTAGTATAGATAAAGCAGATAAAATAGTTCAGAATTAGTATTCCTGGGAGATTAAAACTTAACAGGACAACATCTGTTGAAAAAGAAAACACTTTGCACGGTGGTAGAAGTCCATCAAAATGCAGGGTTTTATGGTTGCAGAGTTTTATGGTTAATTTACAAAACCTTTGTGCCATGAACAGACAATCACATATGGAAGAAGACAGGCCTTAGGGCAAGGGTAGCTTATGTGATGCCCTCCTGATGTTGTTGGACTACATTTTCCACCATCCTTGACCATTGACCATGCTGCCAGGGGCTGACGGGAGCATGTAGTCAAACAATATCATCATATTGGCTACCCCTGCCTTAAGGTATTCCAGTTCCAACCATCTAAGGCTTTGCAGGTCATAAGCAGTACTTTGAATTGGGCTCAAAGTTTGAGCAAAGCCATTGAGGCTACTAGGATAACAGATTTGCATGTTCCTGTTGACCAAACTTCTTGTCCTCCATTCTGGACTAGCTGGGGCTTCCACACACCGCTCAAAGACACAACCACCTAAAACACATTACAGCAATCTAATCACTATTTGAATATGAATTCTCTAAAAACTGGTAAACCAAATTTGGCAAAGACACTCATGGCCACAGCTGCGATCTGGAAATCTAAGGTCATTGTTAGATCCAGGCTAAACCTTCCATTTTATTTTGTTCCTTTCCTATTTTCAATTCCATTCCTTTCCATTTTCTGCTAATCCCAAATGGGAAACTCACTTTTCCTGCTGTCCCTACACACTAACTCAATATCTTCAGGTGCCCACCTCAACTCTAAGCTCTCCCTGGTTACTCACTGCCAGTTCAGCATAGCATAGTAAATACAGGATAGTCAGACAAACATGTGTTTATTTCAACACATTTATTTCCCCCAGATTTTATCCCTCCCTCTGCACTGAACACACAGCACAGCCTACACCCAAATGCAAAAATTATACTCTTTTTTAATTTGCTAATACACTTTCCATATGTATTTCATACATTTACCTTCTACTAGGTGGTTGTTATAAAAATATCAGGGTCCTTCTTTTTTTCTCCCACAGGGCAATCTCAATTTTCACATTACAATAACTGCACCCAGGTCTGGAAAAGTGACTCCTGATTGACGATGGAGTAAACAAGCAACAAAGCCCAATTCCTTTAACACCATCACTTTCTATGCAGACATCAAAGCAATTTACAAAGGTGGTTAAGTTTTATTAGCTACATTTTACAGCTGGCCTAACTAAGTAAAGAAATTTCAAACAATTTTCCACACGAGCTGATGTGGATTAAACATGGATTTCTCACTTCCAAGATCAAGCTGCTTTTCTGAACTCTGCTTCAGAGCTGCTATTTAACTTCCACTTCCTCCTCCCCCCATTTTGCTTTTGGTCTTCAGTTACTATAGATAGAAAAAAAACCTCTTTTGTTTTCTTTCTGTTTATATAGAAGGCTGCTTATGTTTATCCATTTACCAGACCCTCCAAGTACCCCTATTTTCAAGGGACAGTCCTGGATTTACAAATGCCATCCTGGTTTCTGATTTGATCCCAGAATGTTCTGTTTTTCCTTAGGATGTCCATATTTTCATTGGAGAAATGTTGGAGGGTATGAATTACATGTGTATTCAGGAAGTGGGCATACTTTAAAGAAAGGGGAGAGGAAAATTGATTGTGTGGTAAAGTATAACTAACCTATAAGAATATCTTACATTGTCATATGGTTACAGATCCAAGGTCCATGCTATTGAACTCGGTAGGCCAGGCTTGGGGAACTTGGGATTGGACTCCATCTCCCATGAGCCCCATCCAGAAGAGTCAGTGGTCAGTGATTATAGGAGTTGTAGTCCAGTGACATTTGGAGGGCTACAGGTCCCCCATCCTTAGAACTGATTCAAGGCTTTTGCACCCTTATAGAGATTTTTCATTAAGTGGTTTATAGTTTTTTATTAAATAAATCAATAAAATAATTATCAATCTTTTGTCAAAATAAATGATTTTGGAGAGGTTTAGAGGGTTTTCAAAAATATATATATTTAATGATGCCCAGGAAAAGCTTCTCACTGTTGTTTTTTTCTCTCTAGCAAATAGTATTTTGCCCCACTTCTGTTAAATTAGTGTTAAAATATGGCATGTTTTGGTTCATGCTGTCATGCACCATTAACCAGATTTCTGTTAGAAAGCAGTCTTTAGAAAGGAACCCTGCTTAATATCAGGAAGAATAACGCATGCTCTTATTGTGGAATAATGATAGTGCAATCTGTGCTTGAAGCAGTTATAAATAAGCCTTTGAAAGCAATTTTGTTTTTGTATTTTCAATAAAGGATACAGCGAGTCCTGAAAAGGATCTAGCCTTGTTAATATTACAAGCTGTTTCTCTCTTTCTGCACTTGGAATAGTCTTAGTAGAGCATCTGCCTTGAAAGGGGCTTCCACAAAACTGTCAGCATAGAATCCCCACGGTTTACACAGAAAATGAATACAGCATTACTCCAGTGGGAGTCTTTAGTAATCCTCTGTCTCAAAAGCTGCCATGCGTTGGCCACTGGTCTTTGAAGTTGCGTAAGGCGAGAAGTTGATGAAGATTATTTAAAGCCAATAACTTTTGAATGTTTCCTCCCCTCCCTAAAAAAGAGGCTTAAGAAAAGGTTGCAGGAAACGATGGGATTTTGCCATCTTGTCTTTAATCTTCAGTAGAGGGTTTAGATTTAAACCAATGCCTTGCTATAACTCAATCTCTTCCAAAACAAGTTGGCTTAAATGCAGGGAATGCATTACTTTCGGTGTGTGCTTTTAAAATATTATCAATAATACTGTAGCAGGTAGGAGCAAAGAATTATAAAACAAAACTTCAGATGCTCTGGGTGATCTAAAGCCCTGTATCAAGAGAATGCTGGCACCACATCCGCTTGAATATAGACTAGACTTGAATGAATGAATGAAAAACTCAAATTTGAAATCCTCACAGAGGTTTTGCCAGGTGGTGTCACAAGACTTTCAGAATTTGTACAAGTCCTCTAAAAACCCAACTTTGGGGTTCCTGAATAAAGTGCAAGTATCCTTGGTGATTTGTGGTGGCTTGATGGTTTCCTTTTAGTTAAGCTCTTTGCTAAAAATCCACAAAAGAAGTTGAGATTTGAACTCAAGCTTCCTGGGTCCATTACACCACATTGGCTCCAGTTAGCACCAACATGAGTGAAATATTTGCATGCAATAAATTATCTCTAGGAATAAAATTTAAAATTGGTGTGCGTGGGGAGACTATTCTCAAGCCCAAAGACAATAAAAACGTTTCAAACGTAACAAGAATCAGACAGATGAAAGATAGCTTAGATTATTAAATGACAAAACAAAGTAGACATCCAACAACAGAGAACACAGTTACAGCTTTCCTCTACAGACTCCCATCCCTGATGCTGCCACATTGTACCCCTAGTATATCTGTGAATCTTAATTTCCTTTATCAAGAAGAAAGCCTAACAAAAGTACTGCAATCATTAAACTGCAAAAGGAACATTAATTAATTATGGGAGTGTAATTATGGATAGAATAGCTTTCAGAAATGAGTTTAAAAGGGTAGCTTCCCAACACTCGTAAAGCTTTATCATAATTGAAATAAGCTGCACACGTGATGATAGTTTGCGATGAATTTATCTTTGTGAAGACAATAGCTCTATCCTTATTGGCATTGAGGCATGAATTTTGTGTGTTGCTTATACTCTCAAACTAGCAGCTTCCATTCCCAAGCCTCCAATACTTTTTTGTTCCAATACAACTACGAGGACAGGACCAAATGTGTCTCTTAACTGTGGCTGTGCTACATGGAGAAAGTGTCCTGAGAGGAATCTTTCATATTGGGAATACTTATGTTGTAGTTAACCCTGTTAGTAAGATCAGCTACTAACTGAAACAGCTCAGATTTCAGAATCCATGGTTAATGATTTTCTGTTTGTCTTCCTTTTGCCAGACTATAATATTAAGCTCACTGGTATTGCATGAGCTTGATTTATTCAACAATTTCCTATTGCCCCCAAGCTGGGCACAAGGCTTTTGTTATTTTAATCATGAGAAGGAGTCTTTGAGATGACCAATAAATGAATCACATGATAAATGAGCTGAAAAATTTAATAAAATTTTGCTTGAGAGTTGGAATATAAAGTTGCTACTTTCTTTCCTGAATTAAGGCCCTGCACAGTAGAATATAAATTCAGCCTGTGTAGTTTTTACTGGCATGGAAATGCGGTGATGAAAGCTGCAACCCTAAATATATGGTAAATTCATATAAATCAAGGTTGGCATTCTCCCACCGTGCTAGGAGGGGTAACACTTTAAAATCAGCTTGCAGTAGATGCTTCTTGAGTTTATGAATTGTTCAGATGGTGGACCAATCTGTATTTGGAAGCTTGCCAAAGACAATAAATGCAACTTTTCCAATCAAGAAATGAGTAGAATTCAAGAACCTACAAGTGCTGGAAATATTTTGTAGGCATTTTGTTTGGTGGCTATGTTCCTAGGTAGGGTATTCATTTCTTAAATCAATATAATTCTTTCCTTCATTTATGTAACTGGTGACACAGCCCCACATGCAAACTAGATCAACAACAACTAATAGAACATTTGGAACTCCTGAATAAACAAAAATCCAGAGACCTTTTTTTACACCTCCAATCTTCTTTTCCGAGTTTAATCTCCTCTTAAATAATAGTCGAACTGCTCTACACTGTCTACTTTTCTGTAAGGGAAGTTAAGAACTTTTATGATGGTGAAACTAACTTCTAAGCACATTTCTGTTTAGAGACAGTTGCTCCTTTTGCCATTGATTCAGACTATAGTTCATCTAATGCATTTTAAGGTGATTTTGGGGTTTCTGTTTGTTTTTATGATTGATTTTTTACTGTTTCATTCTCTGTAAGATGAGCTGTACAAATCAAGAAGTGCAGACTCTTCCACACAAACACCTGTACATTTGCGTTCAGTGTAACATGTCAAGAAGCCTACAGTGTCCTCTCAGCTTGGGAGAAATAAAATGAAAACTTCAGAGCCAGTGTGGTGTGGTGGTTAAGAGCGGTAGACTCGTAATCTGGTGAACCGGGTTCGTGTCTCCGCTCCTCCACATGCAGCTGCTGGGTGACCTTGGGCTTGTCACACTTCTTTGAAGTCTCTCAGCCTCACTCACCTCACAGAGTGTTTGTTGTGGGGGAGGAAGGAAAAGGAGAATGTTAGCCGCTTTGAGACTCCTTCAGGTCGTGATAAAGCGGGATATCAAATCCAAACTCTTCTTCTTCTTCTCTTCATTTCACCTCAAAGCTGGGATAGATACAGGGGTTAGTGCTTGTAGACTGCCTAGAATTCATCAGAAGGTTCTGACTGATGACAGCCTAAGGATGCTTTTCTGGGGAACAGAAAGGGGGTCAACTGCGGTAGCAGTCAGATGGGCCGCAGTGCTTACCTGAGATCCCATCACCAGTGTTACTTTACTAGGAGGGAGAGGGGGAAGGGAGAGGCCTTATGTCAACATACCACCCTCTTGCCTGTCCCATCTCCTGTCACCGGTGATGGGTGGTCAAGTATGTATCACTGCTTCACCCTGCCAACTGTTACTGGTTAACAATAGGGAAAGATGCCGTCACCAACACCACCCAGATATGTCACACCACTTAAGACAATATTGGCTTCCCAAACATTCTCCTGTCGAAGCCCTGGATAGATTTAGAGCTGCTTAATCTCACCAAATCTGCTGGATGACACGTCTTCAGGCCACAAACTGGGCATAAAATTACGAGTAAATATAGAGAATATCTTGTTCACCATGTACAACTGATACTGTCAGAAGACATAGTCAGTACTTTAATCTGACAAGTTTAATTACAAATAACTAGGAGCCCAAATTAATATAATGGTTGGCCAGAATCTTAAGTACTGGAGCAGGGAAATTTGAACAACTCGTTTTTGAAAGGACAGGTGATATTATTGCCAACATGATTCTTCTGGCTGTTAAAAAAAAAAATCCTTTTGATAAGTTCAAGATGTGCTTCGCTGTCTTGTGAAAATACCAAACTGAAAAGAGTTTCCTTACGAGGCAGGAAATGGTTGGTGCCAGTATAAATGGCATTAATTAACTCCAAAAGCACAGACTTACAAGCACTTTACAGAAATAATAATAGAAAGGCATACATTATGAGGTGGGGGAAACTCTACCCCCAAAAAACCCACTGATGTAAAATGAGTTGAAAGTGATTGTACAGAGAATATATTAAATTGTTAAGTCCTAAGGTTAATAAGAAGAGACAGAAAAATGAATAACAGACAAGGGCAAACTGATGTTTTACAATAAAATTTCAATAAAGGAAAGAAAGCCAATGAGACAGAGACCTTCAGAAAGTCAAGTTTGGCTGGGAGGAATAATTGACAATGTTGCACCTGGTTATATACTGCGTGTGCTGCAAAGTACATCCCATTGGCTGTAGGCATTTTGAGAGGAATAGACTTTTTTTTTTAGAAAAGGTTTCTCTGAATCTGCCTGATTCAGCCAGCACTGGTGCCCGGCCCTAATGCCAACTATTGCCTCAGCATATAAACTGTTTGCAGAATGAAGACCTAGGGAATGCGCTATGTAGCTGCAAATATAATGTTTTAAGTGCATTTTTAGTACATTATACAATGCACTTGTATAATGGTGAGCTAATGGATGATTCAATATATATTTTTTATTTTTTCCCCACAGCGTTTTTATATGTGTCTAGATTCCAACCTTGTGTGAGACTTCAGTGAGCAGGAGGCAGTAAGTAGGAGACAGAAACTGACAGGAATATCACTGAAGAAAAAGAAGGGGCACCGTCTAAGAAAACTGTAAGGTGAAGGGGGGGGTATAGATTATTATTATTTTTTTAAAAAAGAAAGCCACTGATTTGAAATTAGTTTATTTCATGCAGCCCCCACCTTACAAGGAAGATTGGCTCTGACCCTGAAGCTTACCAAAGCAATCTCTCAGTGGTGAATTCTATTTTGTAGAGATAGGGTTCTGTTATCTGCTTGTCCTGAATTATCTATTGACTGACCTACCTGTATCATGTTTATCTCATGGTATGAGGAGTCTGTATGGCTTCTGAAAGCATATTCATCACATAGGTTCTTGTTATGTGTTATGCCTCACTATTTCATAGTCCCCAAGGCAAATGTACTTATAAGACCAGGAGGAACTTTAAAATATGCTTATGTGTATCTAAGAATGAGAAAGATAAAGAAATGAAATCGTTTGTCTCTGATGCCTTCTTTTTGTGTACACAAATATGCACCTACATGCATAATATCATTGGAACTGCATGTGAATTAAACACCAAATGGACTTCCCAGCCACAAGGAGGGACTGCCAATCAGATGAGACTGGCCTGTGGAATTTGAGCAGTTTCCTTAGGAAGTGGCTTCTTGTCTGACTGCCAACTGAACTTCCATACATTATATCTTTTGGACAGAAGTGAACTGCCAGTCTATCGCCTCATATAGTTTGCCCTTTATTTAAAACAGTTCATAATAATTATGGTTACATTTAAATTTCCCTGCACAATGTGACCACACATACTCGCCTAATACATTAACATGCCAAACTCTTCTCTACAAATGTTATTAATTTTCGATTGCGTAATATTGGATGATGTCATTTCTAAATCCAAAGGGTAATAAATAAATATGGTGTTGATAGCCACATATACAGTATATTTCCAGAAATGCCACATCCTTGCACATTATAAGAAGGAATCGTGAGTATGCCAAACAACTAATCATGTTAAGAAAATTAAGGAAGGTGGTATCAGCAGATACTGATGTCCTCCCTGCCTATACCATGGGGAAATAGCCCCTAGCCTGTGGCAGTCTGTGGTGAGGGGGAGGATTGGAGAGCGAGAAAAGACAACACTGCCCCCCACTATTTACCCCCTCCTTTGATGGGATGGCTGCTTTTGCATGAGTTGGCTCAGAAGCTTCCCAGGCATTGTGGGTGATACACCAACCTTTGTGATGGCTAGGACCCTCAGACAGCTACAATTTCCAGAGTTCCTTGGGAAGAAGAAATGAGAATTGTTGCTCTAGGAGGTGAATAGGGGTTTCTTAACAATTCTCAGTACTCTTAACAAACTACAGTTCCCATGACTACCGTATTTTTCGCTCTATAAGACGCACCCGACCATAAGACACACCTAGTGTCTATCCCTGAAGCCAGAACAGCAAGAAAGCAACGCAAAGGTATTTGGGGGAAGCCGTTACTGTTTAAAATGGTGCAGTACAGTGGTACCTAGGGTTACATACGCTTCAGGTTACAGACTCTGCTAACCCAGAAATAGTGCTTCAGGTTAAGAACTTTGCTTCAGGATGAGAACAGAAATTGTGCTCCGGCAGCGCGGCAGCAGCAGGAGACCCCATTAGCTAAAGTGGTGCTTCAGGTTAAGAACAGTTTCAGGTTAAGTACGGACCTCCGGAACGAATTAAGTACTTAATCCGAAGTACCACTGTACTGCTTTAAATGAATAGTTCATATGGGGCCCAAGCACATGGCTTCACTATAGCCAGAAGGCTCTAGAGCCCTGCCAAAGGGGTAACAGTGGCATGGATGACTAGGCCAGCTCCTTAGGTGGATGAAAGTAGAGAAAAATCACCCTAACTCCCCTATATTCACCGATTGCAGATAGGTTGTATAAAATGACTATAAACCCTTAAAGAGTTGTAATCCAAGGTCAGCCTCTACCTCTTTACTGTCAAACACAATAATGCAGAACATGCAGGTCACTAGCACACTGGCAAGCATCCAGTTAGCAACAAGTCCATAAATCTGCATTTAGTATGCCTCTGGTCAAAGAAGTTAGCAGCAAGAGAAAGTTTCCCAAATCCCAACATACTTGGTGCAAACAAGAGGTTATGCTACTAATTTGCTTTAGAAAGTTATAGTGGGATTAATTCATGATGATCCTCAAAGTTTGCTACTCCCGAGACAAACAGCAGGATTTTCTGATGCTACACAGGTGAATTTCTTTCTCAAAAATACACTGATGTTTAATTTTGCAGTAAATCTTGGAGCATGCTGAGAGCAGTTTTGCCAGTTTTTCTGCTTTTGAGCTCCCACTGTTCTTTATTGTGTTAATTTCAGCTGAGTATTTGCTTTTCTAGGTCTGTTCATCTTGTTTTTATCCTTTTTCCCCCTGCCTGTCTTCTCTCTTCCATGTCCTCTAGAACAGGAAAATGAGAAGGATGGGAGGATAGCCCTGCCCATTTGCTTCTCCTTCTCAGAATGAAATGGTGTGCAGGAGTCCTGTGTCAATTGTCCCCAGTGCTGTACGCATGAAGTCACTGGAATCAGTCTCCAGCACTCTGTGGGACTCCATTTTGATCTCTCTTTGCACGCTGTGCAATCATTGTCTTCCACAAAGAGCATCTGCTGGTAGAGCCACATCAAAAGCTTTCCGTCTTTTGTAGATCTCTCATTTAAGAGTACTCCGCACTATGTTCACAAACTTGACACTTTATTTCCTAATGTCCTCTATGATCCTTTTCTTCAAGTCTCCCACAGCTTGATGTGTGCTGCCTCTTCCCCTTTGTTCTGTTCTAATCTCCATTTTATCTGCCCTCCTCAATCAAAAGTGCTTTGTTTTTATTAGAAATTGTGCTTTTCCTAGTGTTTGTCTGCTCACTTTGGATTTCCTCTTTGGCTTCATTCACTGGACATGTTGCTTTCAATAGTTTGTCACTCAGATCTTGGTTTTATTGCCGCTCCCCAGGGGTATGACATATTCCATAGCTGAAGTCTAGGGAAATACTATGGGAATTTCTATTTTTTATTTCTATTTTCTTAGGCTTGATGTCTTAATGCTGTTTTGATTGAAATGTACAGTCAATCATCACATACTTAAAACAAATATTCATTTACTTTTGCTTTTAAAATGGGGAAAAAAGCAAAATGCTATATGTCTAATGAATATTTGCTCACATTATTCCAGGTTAACCTTGCTTTCTACATGCTTCCCTCTATTTTTTGTTTCCAAACAGCAGAAATCTTTATTTTAAGCTGGGAATTATCTATTGGATGTCAAGCCAAAGATGAAGAATGCAATCCATAACATACTAGGGAGTAAGACCCATTGAAATCATTGACATCTAAGTTTACACTTATAGGATTGTACTATAATCTTTATTGGGTCCATTAAATGTGTTATTGAATTACTCTGACAATTGAAGAGACTGAGATATTAATATATAATTTCTTGGTGGCAAACAAAGATGGGTCAAGCATCTAACAGCAAAATTGCCATCTATCTTGGAATAAATGAAGTGTGGTGAAACTGACAGATTAATCAATGGGTGCTTCCAAACTGTCACTATTTCTGAGTGGGATTTAATCACATAGCAGAAAATTCAGGCTGAGCAATTACAGAATTGGGATTTCATTTGCAACAAACCTGATTCACCAAAATCAGATTTTTTGCGATAAGGAAAGTGATGTGGAAATGCACTGAAAACTCTTGCATGATACAGTTATTGAACGTTCCTCAAAACAAATCAGAACGAATGCTCAAGTTTGTGTAGAGAGTTGTTCGGAGACTCCTATTCCCCTCACAGAACTACTATTCTCAGAGTTCCCTGGGAAGAGAGATTTGTCGTTAAACCACTCTAGGAAAAAATCAGATTTCAAAGGAACATGAAAATCCATCTGAAATTTGACAGGATAAATACAATATTACAATCTGTGTGTGCTGCCATGTCAACAAAGTGTATATGTGTGTGTAGAAAACAAGGACGTTATGGTCATTTATAGAGATTTAGAACTTCTGGATCATGATCTGGATTAAGATCCAGAACAGGTTAGAATGAGTCCAGATCGGTCCAAGACAGATAGGGTCCTATTAATATTTTAAAATCAGCCTAATATATTCTACAATAGCCTATTTTTAAAAGCCAAGTTATAAAAATTTACTTGAAACACAACAGTTAAAAATATAGCTAAGTAGCTATAGTATGTGGAATAGGAGATTGTATACTGCACAGTTCCCTAGTATTCATTTGCATATATTTGCATCGATGTGAGCTAGGGACAAGATAGTCACTCACCTATTTGGCCATACTACATGTGAAGTTAATCATGTGTTTAAACAAGTGATTAACATGGAGAAAAAAAGCTATTGCAGGATCCAGAATGTGCTCCCAATCTTGATTAAAGTCTTGCACTATTTGCCTGCTATTTAATTTCAAAGTTCAGTGGTACCTCGCAAGACGAATGCCTCGGAAGACGAAAAACTCGCAAGACGAAAGAGTTTTTCGTTTTTTGAGTTGCTTCGCAAGACGATTTTCCCTATGGGCTTGCTTCGCAAGATGAAAACGTCTTGTGAGTTTGTTTCCTTTTTTCTTAAAACCGCTTGAAGAGGTGCAGTTGCGACTGACCGTGCTTCGCAAGACGAAAAACCGCGCAAGACGAAAAGACTCGCGGAACGAATTAATTTCGTCTTGCGAGGCACCACTGTTGCTATTTTCAGTAAATGGAACTTTGGGGGAGTAGTTCCCCCCCCCCAGCAGTGTGGGCCCCCATTCTGGATCAGGACCCCAAGGCTGCTGTAATCAAAGGGGACAGATTAATTTGATTTAGTGAGTCATGTGGCAACGTCACATGTTGTTTAGCCCTCAGAGATTATCTAGAGAGTCTGTGGGGATTTCTAATTAATTACTGAGATGATAAATAACCCACACCAACACGGTTTTAACAAGGCATCCTAAAGGGGAAAGTGGGGATTCACGGGAGACAGAATGATACCAGAAAATAGGGGTTGTTGGAGTGTATTGGAGAGGCAAATATAATTGCCTCCATACTGCAGGTGTGGAGTTGGGGCTGGGAAACTGTGAGATTTGAAAGAAGGACTTTCTGATTTGTAGATCTGTCAGTATGGTGTAGTGGCTAAATCACTGGGATAGGACTGGGAAGGCTTCCTTTCAAATCTTTATTCAGCCGTGAAGCTGACTGGTAACCTTGGATTGTTTGCTGTTTACATGACAAATAAATTAAAAATTTCAGCAAAGGGATAAAGAAAGAAGATACAGATTATTTCTCAAATATTCAACCTAGCAGGCCATGTGACCACTGGAGTTAACAGAGTCCTTGTTGGCACAAGGCTTAAGTAGCCTAGATAGCCTGTTGCTTGGTAGGAAATAGTGAAGATAGCTGGCACTTTTATTACCATATTGTATGTCAATCTTCTACTGACAGCCAGTGCACTGTAGTGGTGAAGGGAGATCCAGGTCCAAACCTTCACTCAGCTATGAAGATCACTGGTGCCTTTGGGCCAGTCACTGTTCCTCAGCCCAGCCTATCTCACAGGAGTGATGTGACGATAAACGTGGGAGGGAACCACGCACACTGTCTTGCGGTCTTAGGAGGAAAGCTGGAACACAATCTAAATAAAATAAAAGCTAGGAAGCATCCATTCTTTTAATTTCATTCCTGGAACACCTCCTGCCTTCTTCACTCTGGCCAGCTCTATTTTCACCCCCACCTTTCATGCCCACTATGCTGTGTCTGGCCCCAGATTTTTGTGGTGGCAGCAGCACAAGCAGAATCAGACAGAAGAAGGATGAATCCTTTTTTAAAAGCGAAATCTGCAGTGTCATACCTAGCCAAGGAGAAAATGAAAGAGATTGGACGGCTAGACAAATTAAGCACAAATGCGATCAGGCCAGATTGCATACGGATGCAATGGAAGGTGGCATAAACTCAGCTCATGACTGCTGTCGGAAGGAGAGAGAGCAGGATATACTACAGCTCATCAGTGCCGACGGTTGTTAGCAGGGGGGAAATAGACATATAGAGACTAAAGATGAATGAAACCAGAGACGCTCAAATGTGATGTAAGTAATAGTAATGCTGATGCCTACACATATATCTGTCTGGCTTGTAGGAGAAGCTCTTCCTTAAAGAAGCTTGAGGGGAAAGAGAAACTTTAAAATGTAGCACATGTGAATTAAATTCCATTTTGCATATTAAAAAGAAAGATGTGGCATGGTTATAGTATGCAAAATCAGTATGTCACTCAAAGACTGGCTTTTGCTATAATTTTGCACATGCTGGGGACTCAGAAATAGCATATGGAATAATGTAAACATGAGCTAGAAGAAAGATGTTGCTTGGGAACAGGGGAATTTTGTTCATATCTCAATATAAATGAGATGTTTTGCAGATATGTGCGTAACACGACACTAGCAGAAAGACAAAGGCCTCTCCCTGTTGCCACCTGAAAAGGAATTTTTCTGTTTACTCCTAATCATCAGGCAGAGCCTGCAAATTTTAGTATTATAATTGCAATACAGAACTCATTTTAACATTTATTGGGGGGACTTGCAAGGACACAGCTCCTTGTAGCCTGGGAAAATCTCTTCTGAAGCCAAGACACTGCAGACGACAATTATGATTATGTAACTTTCTAAAGCATTGTTTCCTTGAAAAGAACTGTCATGTTCTCTTAAGCTACCAAAGCCTTCAGTTTTTATTACTCCATGAATTTGAAGTAATCAGTTCACAGTGTCATTTGTCCTGGTTCCACACATTTTCATGGACCATTGACAAAAATGACGATCAAAAGCAGGTAAATAGAGCTTGTGACACAGATGTGTCTCCATTTACAAGTGTAGCCTGGGGCTTTCCAGGCACTTAAAGCTCCCAGCGACTGCAGCAATCTCTCAAACGGGGTAGAAAATTACCAGAGTGCGGAGGCACTGTTATTTTCCAATGTTCTAGTATATAATGCATCAAAGTATATTTTATATCTGATGGAATGTACACACTGCAAAACAGAAGTAGTGCTGCAAAGTCCACATATAGCAGATATATCCATTTTGCTGAAGCAAGATTAGTTTGTGCTGACTTTTTGGCACTGATAAGACAGGAAGTATTTTGTGCCAAGGAAATCCCAATTTCCCTGTGCGAGGGGGTTTACTTCAAGGTGCTTCAAGGCAAAACTAGACATCATTCTAAGCTCATTCGCCCCCCTGTGTCCCCCACCCCCCAGCCTGTGGCTCCTGTTAGCAAGGAAACACAGACTGTGAGGTTTCAGAACCGGGTAGGTGATGGCACACAGTAACCTTTTATATTTATTTTATTTTTAAAGGATTAAAATATAAATAAATAACTGTCCGGAAGAGCTCCACTCACTACTAGTTCAGGCACTAGCTTGGACACACCATTTTTAAAACTGGGCACATGGAAGGGTGTGCAAAGCAGCCCTGCCCCCAATCTCCTTGTGTGCATCAACCTGCCTGTGCAGTCCCTGTGCACCGTGTGCCCAGTTCTCTTGCCACCAGCTTTTTAAACATCACAACAAAATTGTTTTAAGGATAAAATGGGAAACAGAATGAACCACACACTCTGCCTTGAGCTACTTGGAGGAAAGGTGGATTATATATGTAATAAATAAATATTCCCATTTCCAAATTAGCACTAATGGAGAATTTCACAACTGATGCGTTACCCTATCTTACCACACACACAACAATAATCACCAAAAAGCAGTGGGAGGGGCGGTATTTGTGGTTAATCTTAAGTAATGACTATTGACAACCAACTATTAAACCCACACAACGGTTTTGTTTTTAAGAAACTTTGCAAATGATATGTTCCTTTACTTCCTGCAACAGGTGGCTGAACTATTTTTAATGCTAGAAGCTTCACAGAGAAAGAAAATGTGGCATTGGATGCAAAGCAGAATGGAAATTATTTCAAAGAAGTTACAGGAAGATGTATCTCAGAAAATGGTCCATCTGGCAGGTAGGCAAATGCTCTTCCCACCCCCCACTCCCACAAAAACCAGAATTCAGAATGAAAATACATACCACAAGGCTATTAGTTTCCATAGAAATTGTAGTATCTACAAGCAGTCATTAGGATTCATCTCTGCTTGGCCAATTTTAGCTTTGTTTGCCTCTTCTGGATTTCCAGAGTCCTCCTAGAACAGCTTTCCCCCATCTGTTTCCCTCAGACATTTTGAATTACAGCTATCTCTCATACTTGACCATTGGGCCATGCTGGCTGAGGCTGATGAGAGCTGTAGTCCAAAACATGCAGAGGCCACCATGTAAAGATTTCCTTACATAGTTCAGACCATTTCCTTTGGCCCTAATTGGTTACCAAGTTGAATCAAGCATATTTTGCCCTTTTAAGACTGAACTCTTTTTGAATCCACTGCTTAACTTATGGCAATGCAGTAGAGTTGAACTCACAAGCCTATTAATGGAACAAAGATGGGATGCACTTTGTGTGTTGCTGAACTACAGTTCACATCCTTCCTGACCAAGGCTGATTAGAGTTGATCAACATCTGGAGAGCCAAGGGTCCCTTATAACAACAACAACAACTTATTTATACCCCACCCATCTGGCTGGGTTTCCCAGCCACTCTGGGCGGCTCCCAACAGAATATTAAACAGAATAAAACATCAAACATTATCCCTCTTCTAGCTGCTGTCACAAGATAGCTGTCACAAGGGAGACTTTCCCCCACCTTAATCAACAACAGTAAACATGGGAAGAGCACTGAGAGAAACCAGTCCCCCTTTTCACTACCAAGCATATAACAAATGGATACAACAAGGAAGCAATTCTAGTTAGTGGTGTGAGTGTATGGAATAGTCCCATCTACAGTTCAATGAGAAATCCTTAAACCCCCAAAGAGCGAGGAGAAATAGTAAATTTGTGGGAAACTCATTTTAAATCAACTGTAAGAAAAACAGAATATGTAAAATTAACTCACTATCAGTGCATAATGTTTGAGGAGAGAGTAGGGAATTTTTCTGAGAAGGGAGGAAGATTTCCTAAAATGGTAATTCTGGTGCAATGCTAACAAAGATGTTAAAGAGCAGGTTAGGGTACAGAGTTCATGACTTCTAAAAGTGTAAAAAACAACAACCCAAACACAACCCACTTGCTGTTAGAAACACAATTCACTTTTTACTCAGATTCTGAAGGTGGCCTTGGCTATCAAATCAGCAGACAAAGGTTTGCTGTTGTTTACATGTACCACTCCTCAGAACTGCGGAAGAGAAAAATAGTACATTCCTAGGTATATATCCACATTTTAACAAAATGATTGAAAGAGAAATACTCTTGCCTGAGGGAGGTAGTACAGCATGAGCAGGGAACCTGTGCCTACTCAGATGTTGTTGAACTGCAATTTTTATAATCCATGACTATGGGCCATGCTGGCTGAGGTTGATGCGAGTTGGAGTTCAACAACATCTGAAGGGTCAGAAGTTCCTCACGCCCATTGTAGAAGAACGCATGTGGCAAATGTCAGTAGCTTTAAAACTGTAGCCGGCTTCTCCAGTAATTTCCTATGGTCTGAAGTTGTTATCTGTATTCATTTTGTATTGGTGAAATCCTTGATATTTGTTCATGTACTCTAAAACTGTATTCCTGTAGTATGGGGATTAATGAGGGGACAACAAAAGTGGACTTTACAAGCTGTTATGGTCACTAAGAGACTTATAATACTCACTGACTGTACTTCACTACTGGTGCTATAATTTACTATATTTCCTATAGACAACAATTTTGTGTGGATACCTATTTCACCATCTGAAAGACTTCCATAAATGTACATATGTAACTTAAGATGTATGTAGGCTGATAGTTATTCTTAATGTGATCTGCTGCTCCTCATGATGATTCATTTCCCCCCTTTTCCCCTTTGTTGCATTTGCTAATAATAATAGTAGTAATAAAATCAATTTCAACTGGGCAGAAGTTACAATGATAGCAGGTTAAGGATAAAACTTCCTGCTTCCCAAGTGCTTCTCAAGACAGCCAAGGGGAGGAAGAGTCCAAGTTCTTCTCTAGGCTCAGAAGGAAGAAAGGCACAGACTTTCCCTGATACTGTGCTGAATATCAAAGTCTCTTAGAAAATTGTGATGAATCTCACTGTTTTTAGAGTGTCTCCACAGTCAGAATAGTGTCTGTGAGAGTCCCTTCACTACTCCAGGCAGGGGAGCTGTCCCTGGTGCTGCAGTGAGACAATTTGCCTGAAAACAGCAAGGCTTCTTGTAGCTTTCTGAGCAGCTCTGAAGGTCAGGGCAAGAAAGCCCGCATCAGTCTTCCCAGCTGAAAACCTTTTCCTTAGCATAATAAAAACAGCAGTCCCTTCTTCCTTTGCAGGAGAGGGGGGCATCAAGGTTTTGGTACATTTGCAAACATATTTCTACAAATTTCAAAACTTGAGTTCCACAACTATGATGTAAATTTGTCCAAATTTGACAGCTACAAGTGTGTACAGCAAAATCTGAAGGCATTATTGTTGTGTTATTATGCATAACCCTATGTAAGTCATCCAAAGTAGGTACCACACAGTCAGATCCGATCATGTGATAAGGGTATAAGAAGAGCCTTGGTGGATCAAGCCAAATGTGCATTAAGTCCAGTATCCTGTTCTCACAGTGGGCCACCAGATGCTGATGGGAAGCTTGCAAGCAGTTCCTCGGTAAGACATACGGTAAAGGATGCATCCTTATGAAAACATTCCTGCTGTTGGTAACGTTTGTTTTCAGAGCCTGTTCTTTTTATTTAATTCTGATATACAGTGGGATGTTTTGCATGAAACAGAATATTTGAACAGTATAACCCCAAATCCTGTTGAGAACTCAGCATTAGGAAAAAAAAACCCACTGTCATTTAAAAAATTTATTGTCATGATAGCATTGCCATTGTAAAATGGGAATTTTAAATCATGTGGGGATGCTATGAAAGACATAAAACTTTAAACTAAATGTCATTCGTAACACTTCAAAGCAAGGAAAATTATGTGTCTTTGATATAAGGAAGCACATCTCCAGCAGTATCTGTCATTAATAAATTGTCAGATAAATTTTCTCCAGATGATGGCTGTTTTTACATTTCTGAAATAATAAAGATATAGGATGTACATTTGTATTGAGCATTTTATTTTATGTTTTGGTTAAAATATCACATAGTTAAACTGGCTCTCATCAACAGTTTTATCAGTGTCAGGATGGATTTTCCAACACGTAATACAAAGAAATCTGCAGTTTTTTTGCCATGTGTTTTTCACCACATATTTGAGAACATGCCCCAAAGGATAAAAAGAATTATGAGTGAGCAATGATTCCTGTTCCTGCAGTTATTCTATAACAGGCTTCCTCAACCTTGGCCCTCCAGATGTTTTTGGCCTACAACTCACATGATCCCTAGCTAGCAGGACCAGTGTTCAGGGATGATGGGAATTGTAGTCTCAAAACATCTGGAGGGCCAAGGTTGAGGAAGCCTGTTCTATAACATTAAAAAAGAAAGCTCATGATTTTCCACCCATCCCATCTGATTTGTGTGCAATGCCAGTTTAGGTAGCATCTCTGTATGGAAGAGATGATTATGCTCCTTTGGAACATTATAAAAGAAGCAATGGAAGAGGATTGTGACTCAGTACTTCATTGGGATTCAGGTAGGTAGCCTTGTTGGTCTGGCACAGTTGAAATAAATAAATGAAATTGTCCAGTAGCACCTAAGAGACCAACTAAGTATGTTCTGGGTATAGCACACTTCTTCAGATACTTCCTTGGGAGTTAATGGTGCATAATTAAACTGGAATTTACTACCACCAGAACTAATGATTACTGCCAATCTGAATTACTTTAAAAGCAGATGAGACAAATCCATGCAGAATGAGGCTATTGGTGGCTATTGGCCATGATGGCTCTGTACTACCTGTGTGAACATTGGTTGTTGGGGGAACAAGAATGAGGAGAGTGCTGCTGTGTTCAAATTCCATTTGAGGATTTCCCATAGACATCTGGGTGTGGCCACTGTAAGAAGAGAATGCTGAACTAGCTGGGCTTTGGTCCTCATTGAACTCTGTAGAATTTACTGTGAATGATGCTTACAAATTCAGTACTTGTTTGCATGCTAGAAGCTGCTCTACCTTCAATACAAAGTTCACGTCTTCCAAATTGTGGGATTTGGAAAGCAACAATGAATTTATTTTTATTTATTTATTTATTTATTGCAGAGCAAAATGCTCAGCAACCTTTGCAGACTCAAAGGCAAAAGGATATTTGAACCTGGGAAATCCAAGTGATGGGAGATGCTTTTGCTGGATAGATTGTCATGGCTTGAATGCTTGTGTGCTGAAAAACAGGCTTTGTTGGAGCTGTTGATCTATGCATTTCATAGTGGTTTAGGGTGTGGTTTTGATTCTATGAGATTATTTTGTGGGGGTTTTTTTGTTATATTACTCTATTACTAACCTCTACTCTGATGTGGGTGCTTTGTTTTACAGGATTTTTTGGGTGCTGTGATTTGATTGAATATGTGCTTTAAATAGCTTTAATTTTCTGGCACCTAGAGAACTCTGGTTTTGAGGCAACTAATAAATGTAATAAATAAATAAGACCTCAGATGAGGCTGAGGAAATAAAATCAAAGTCGACTGTTCTAAAGGTAAGCTGTTTGAACTGTACAGGAAGGGAAGGGGTGTGATGTATGGTTCTTATGATGGTGTCATTTCAAATTGCAGCTGGAATTGCATGTTGTCATATGTTGAAAAGTTCCCTATGTGTAAAGCACAGGAATTCAGTGCACAGAGCACGTGACATCCCCCATTGTTGAAAAAAATATGCATCCAATAACTCTTTAAAATCCATGTGCATGCTCACAAGCAAGACAGTGGATATTTTTACCCTGTATTTATAGTAAGAGAGGGGAATGTTATACCTCCAGATGTTGCAGAACTGAAGCTCCCATAAGCCCTAGCAAGCATGGCCAATGACCAGGGATGAAGGAAGCTGTAATTCAGCAACATTTTTTGGGGGGGGTCATAGGTTCCCCTCACTTGATTTGGAGGCTTTAGAAGTCATGCACAGGACTGCAAATGAACCCTTTTGTCAGTCTGAGGACTACGGTATTTTCCCTTGCTGGAAATATTCCAGGGGGCCACACTGAAGCTGTGGGCAGGCCAGAACCAAATGTAGGGAGGGTCAGCAGCAAATATGAGCCATGTAGCAGACATTCCTCTTACGTTTCTGGAGTAGGCTACATGCCCATTGTGCAATGTGAGAGGTTTCTGCATCCACCCACCTATCTCTGCATCCTTAGTCCAGGCCAACAAGAGACACGGTTCAAGGACATATTACAGTCAGACCCCAGAAGTACAGGTCCGGCAAATGTGTGTGGCCCGGGCATGGAGCTGGCCTAAGAATTTCTAGCCCAACACAAATAATGGGAGTCCTTTTACCTGCAAATCTGAGGCACATTGCAAGACTGTCCTTCTGACATGATCTTTCATTTGCTTAATAAGGCAAGGATCCCTGAAAAAATACAATACAACCTACACATGTACGGAAGATAGCAAAGCACTATGTTCATTCCAAATGCAGAATATGGGTGTGGGAGCACAACTGTTAGGGGATTTTAATGACATATGGTAGGATTCATCCGTGAGAACCCAGCGCAAGGACTTCCACTTGTGCAATGGGGATTTCCTCCCCCACCTGCACAACCCATGAATTTTGCACTTGTGAGGGTGGAAGAACCTCCAGGAGGAGGACAGAGCGGATTCTTTCACCTAGCAAGCTGAAATGCTTGTGCAGATGGAATGATTGGAAAAGAGTTACACTGAATTTTCCCCAATCCTAGCCAATCTTAAGGGATAGAAATAATAACAATAAAATTGGCATAAATGAGAATCTTAAACTATGGAATGTATTACATACAGAGAAAATTGGAAATTGGTTGAATATAAAAAGAGAAGGTTCACTTCAGGACCAAGCCCAAATAATCTACTGTCTGAGGCAGCCTTGATGCACAGTATCTGTCTTGGTTGCTTTAGTTGAGATTCCTGCATTGGGCGCGGGGGGGGGGGGGGTGGACTAGATGACCCCTGCGGTGCCTTCCAACTCTACAGTTCTATGATACCCAAAGCCAGACAAGTTATTTCCATCATGCGGGCTTCCCACAGACATATGGTTGGTCACTATGAGAACACAAAGCTGGACTATGCAGACCTTTGATCTGATGCAGCAGGGCTCCTTACGTTCTTATTTTGAAACCTGAGAAAGAAAATTCCACAGGCAGGTCTCTTCCTCCCTGGCCCCTGCCCAACAATAACAAATTAAATAAATAACAATTTGCTGTCTCTTCGTGACACACAAAATCAGTTGCCTGATGCAGCCACCTCGTTCTGTCTAATGGTGGGACCGGCCCTGTGGGCACTCCATTGCTGTTACCTCTTCTCCTACAAAAACATCTTGTTGTAAGTGGGATCAATATTCACTCAGCTTGTAAATTGTACATCAAGGACAGGAAAAAACGGCTACGTTTATCATTACGCACTGGATGTTCAAAGCAAATACAGACTTTTTTTTTAACAATACAAATATGTCTGGGTTTTGAAAAATATATAAAAGAAGTTTGAATAATGCTTAGACAAGTGGCCCTGCTTGGCAAATAATGTTTTGCAATTTATTTAGTAAGAACCCTTGTCCCTGATCCTCAGCATCTGCTCAAACATTACCGGGAGTTACTGTGGCTGCAAATCATTATTTTCAAGTCAAGTAATGACTTGTATTAACTTGACCAATAAGAGATCTCCTAATGGGGCTGCAGATAAATAGTATCACTCTGGTAACTACCATGATCAACTCTAGTAAGCAGAAGAAAGTGAATCATTAAGCGCTTCAGTTTGTTCATGTATCTCTATTGACTTTAAGTGGACTGAGAGTGCTTGTGTGCCCCTAGGACTGGAAATTAAGCCTTGCTATTTATAGTCCCTCTTCCTAGTTTTCAATGCTGTTCAAGGAAGATGTCACAATAATGCACCATTATATTCATCCAAGTAAAGCAGTCTATATGCTAGAGTGAGGATGAAGATAGATTGGCGTTTGGAATGGTAAATTACGAGCTGTGATAAAAGCATCTACCACAAATGGTGTTTGCTGTTTCTGGGACATTTAGGTTTAAGTTTGGGATTATAGCCCAAGAGCTCTCTTCTTCTCTCTTTGCTAGGTCTGAACATTTAGGAAGGAATTCCACTGAGTGCAGGCTAAAACCTATTTGTAGTACTGAGACTAGGCTACATTCAACATGGGACTTGCCCTTGCAAACTGTTCTTACATTAAGGAATAAATGTTTAAAATTAAAAAAATTGTCCAGTAGCACCTTAGAGACCAACTAAGTTTGTTCTGGGTATAAGCTTTTGTGTGCATGCACACTTCTTCAGATACACGAAAGCTTACACCCAGAACAAACTTAGTTGGTCTCTAAGGTGCTACAGGACAATTTTTTAATTTTTTAAATTTATTTCGTCTGTGTCAGACCAACACGGCTACCTACCTGTTCTTACATTGTAGCTGATATATATCACACATTCCTCATCATATTTCTTGTTCCTTTTAGGTGTTGTTGTTTTTAAGTGTGTGCCCCAAAATGTAAAGGGTAATGCAATGAACAGGTATTTTCGCTAATAATAAGCAGTCACCTGAAGTACACAGGGGACATTGGTCCATTAGGGCAAATAGAGTACTTTTGTCTGATGGCTTACTTATCTACTACTGAGATACCTGCTGGTACTGGCCAACAATCTTCTGCTTGGCCAGCTTCAGTCTTGTCCTAGTGAAATTCTGCACCTACTCATCTCAAGAAACAGAAGGTTCTATAAGGATAGATGTAGCCATTGCTTATAAAGAAACAATGGAATATTAGGAGGAACAAGTAGGAGGGAAGGAAAGAGTGGCAGTTTTGGCAAAATGATTTTTGCTTAGGTTAATTTATGCACTGCCTGCTTAGCTTCTACTTTTGAGATGGGAGCGCCTTCAGTCTGCATTCATTCACTTATTAATTAATTATATTTATTAGTCACCTTTGTCCGAAATGCGAATTCAAAGCAACTTACAAAAATAAGCATTAAAACCCTTTGTGAACCATCTTGGGGACCTTTTTGGCAGAAAGGTGGCATAGAAATAATCTAACAATAAAAACACTCTTTGACACTCCTCTTGCTTAAGAGGCCCTGCACTTTCTCATTTTGGAATGAGAAGCTGAAGGATGTGTTGAGAGGCCCTGCCTTTCTCCCAGCAGAGAAGAAAGTATGACAGTGCCCAAGTATACTGAGCCAAGAAATTCAGCTAGAAATTCAGTGTCATGAAATTTTACTGCTGTAGCCTCCATGTCATTGAAGGGAGGGAGAAAGGAACAAAAACCGGAATTAGTTGGTTGTGGCTCTGGTTGTGGCTCTGTCTCCACCTCCCGTTGACCATCCTGCCTGGTTCCAATGGACACCAGACACCACTGAAATAGTAACTCTCTTGTGTACCATCACAATCTCCAAGGCCAACAGAAAAAGCTTGCTTTCTGCCTGCTAAGACTAAGTGAATATAAAGCAATGATCATATTAGTTGAGAAGATGTGGCTCTAAGTAGAAGCTTGCCAGAGGCAACAATTCCCCCTCCCACAAAGCCTTTGGGGGGGGGGAGTAGCAGGAGGAGAGGAGGGATGCCCTGTTGCACAAGTGGGAGACCCTGTGCATGGCTTCTGCTGCTGGGACTTGTTAGGTGAATCAAACCCAAAGTAGTCTAATGAAAGCTAACCACAAATAAACTGAAATACCATAGTATGGTCTTTCTTTAAACCAATATATTTAAACTGCAAGAAAAGTCTAATCTGTCAATCTCCCTCTCACTTGCATTCTTAGCATTGTTAGAGCCCAATTTTTGATAGGATTGGATACCTGTTCAACCCATGTGTTTTTAAACCATTTAAGTGCATGAAATTGATCACTTCTACTAGTTGCTCAACATGGATAACCTATACATGTCTGTTCTCTGTGCAAATGCTCCATCTCAGACCATATAGAAGATTTATGCACTGCCTGCATAAATAAAAAATATGTTGTATTTTTTTAAAAAAATTCAACTCACAGACCCTCATATCACAATGTGAACCTACTATGGCTTTGAAAAGTGATTTGCTGCCCCAAAATGTGGGATTATAGTGTGACTGAGGTTCTATGCAAGAAGTTATTTGGGGAAGCTACTTGCATGACTCTTCAGTCTTAGCCTTTATACTAAGTGCCCTTCAGTAATTAGACAACGTCTATGCAACTTGTCTATGTTTTGGCTTAGTTCCCCCCAAAACAAATATAACAGAAGAGTCACACATTATTAATTAAGCAGAAGTTCCCAGAATGACACACACTCAACCTATTTATTTGTTATGCTATTTTCTAACTTTTTGGCTGTCTGATCCAACTCTTTTGTAAATAATTTATGGTGGCCCCAGTGAGCCAGCATTGAATTCTAGGTGGGCAGGAGTTAATATTCCATGTGGGCAGGAGTTAAAATTGGATTAAAATCAAGGGCATTCCTTGTGATGAGTGACAGTTATGAAGCATGCCCTGAAGGAATTTGGATCTCTAAGCTAATTCCTAAGGGTCACATCCTTAGTTTCCTATTCATTCACCTGTGTGTCAGGATTTGCCACAGTGTGCATGTCTTATTCAGCAGGATCTTGACACTTCAATTTCATATTTCTTTCCACTCACAGCCTGATGTATGACACCCATTAATGCTAGAATGGAATACATATACACAGAAAGGAAAATAAATATCGCAATCAGTTATACGCTATGTTATGGATATAGAAATTAGATGCACTGTTTATTATTAAGGTTACTGTGAATATGATGATGAAGGATATTTCAAAAAAAGTTTACAATTGAATATATGCATGATTTTTAAAATAAAAAACCTCTGATACACACAGAAATACACACATACATATGAATGAAATAAAAACAACCATATCTCCAGTTCACTTATTCTGCTGACAAGCAGAGCTAACCACTCAAAATAATAAGTAAGCATAATTATTTTTAATACATGTCTACTCTACAACCATATTTCCTGCTGATATCAGGTGTTGGATAAATCATGGCAATTCGTTTATGCAACACTTTAAAACATAGAACTGCATCATATAACTTGTTATGTGCTAAAGGTAATGCTATTAAAATACAAATATGAATATATAAATGCTAAGCAATTAAAATGTAATGTAAAACTGGATGCAGACAATCACAGTACTGAAGCATATCAGGATGAATTTTATAGAAGGAAAATATTATTAGTAGAGAACAACTTTCTTTCCTAATTATAAGTTAACCTATATCTGAATCTAGCAGTTTGCTTCTTTCTTCACTCTTGTTCAACATTTGTATGAAACTAATATAGCCCTGTTCAGGCATTGCTGCCAGTAAGAGAAATGTGATGTGGAGCCATGCCTTTAGTCATTGCATGGTTCTTCTTGCTGATCCCATGTTCAGGTGCTACATCTGAAGTTGGGAGCCTCTTTTATTTGTTAAGGCTCCCTCCACATTTCAGAACCTTAGAAGGACTGGTTTATGCAATGCACACAGAACTACTGTGAATCCTGAGGTTCCTTGCTTCAGATGCAGCAACTGAACACAAGAACAGTGATAAGGAACTGTCTGATGAGAAGGGTGGGCTAAAGGTGCCCCCACATTCCATTTATGTTTCATCCTCCTGCCAGTAATACCTGAACAAGGGGAGCATGTGCTGATATTCTGTTTTGTTTTTCCTTTCTGCCTAACAGACCCGGAAGTAGAGATAGAGTAGCAATTCAATTCAGTACAGTGGTACCTCGGGTTACATACGCTTCAGGTTACAGACGCTTCAGGTTACAGACTCCACTAACCCAGAAATAGTACCTCGGGTTAAGAACTTTGCTTCAGAATGAGAACAGAAATCGAGCGGCAGCAGGAGGCCCCATTAGCTAAAATGAGTTTCAGGTTAAGAACAGACCTCCGGAATGAATTAAGTTCTTAACCCGAGGTACCACTGTACACAGTTAAAGGTGAATCTATCAGATTTGCACTTGCGGAAACAGTATGTGAAACACAGCTATTCTCTGAAATTCACACTTATCAAAATGTTGCAAAGCATTTCTCCAACCAGTCAATGCTTTTAAAAATTCATATATTAGAAGAAAGTATGCATAAAAATGAAGATATTGGTGAAAATAGCATACATTAGAGCAGGCATAGGCAAACTCGGCCCTCCAGATGTTTTGGGATTACAACTCCCATCAGCCCTAGCTAACAGGATCAGTGGTCAGGGATGATGGGAATTGTAGTCCTAAAACATCTGAAGGGACGAGTTTGCCTATGCCTGCATTAGAGAAAATGTGGATATTAGTTAAAACTGCATATAAAATGGCTTTAATGGGTTTATTTTTAATTCACAAATTGATTCAAAATGTGTAGAACTGAACTTAAGATTGGAAAAAATAGAAATCTGATCTTCCTGGTAAGGATGGGAGGAAAATTTGATTTCATCCAAATTACACTTCCAAAATAATATACAAATTGAAATGCAGCTATCTTTCAAAATGAATACAATATAGAATTTTGCACTACAGTTTCCCATCCAAAAACGTATACAAAAACGTGTATATTAGGGGAAAGTGTGAATACAAATGCATATATTGGTGAAAATAACATGCAAAATGCATTTTATTAGGGGAAATGACTTGTAAAAATTATTATAAGAAATTTGTACCACGTAAAATGCTGATAATTTTTAAGAAGACTTCAAAGCAGTTCATAAACTGATGCAGAAGAATGGAGAAGTGTACTTAAGATCAGAAAAAAGGGGAAATTGAGAGACACAAAAATTAATAGCTTCATCCATCTCTACTTCCTTTGTAGTGCTCTGATATATCTGTTCAGAGCATATGCAAACAAAATGCCTGAGAGCTGAGTAAGGACTAAAGGAGACACCCATAGAACCACTATTGTCTTAAGGACTAGAGTGTGAGGAATCAGTTTGAACGCTGAGACACATTTGGAATGGAATGGATACAATGTCAAATTAATTAGTGTTTTTTTTTTTGCCAAGGTGGCAACAGTACCAATATAACCTTTCCCTTAATATTGTTGCACACCATCCCAATCTCCAAGTGGTGAGAGGTTCCAGGCATTCCATGCACCTATCCAAGGTCCATCTTTCCTTTTGGAAATGAGGCACAGCAGAGACTGTGGTGCCTTTATGATATATGGTTTCTTTACATATATCTACAACCTGAGCCTTTGATGGAAGGGGTTCACACCATCAGCACCCCAGGTGGGTCTTTTCTCTCCCATAGTCACAGCCTTAGATTCAAGCAGAAATCTGGCATGGCTTGGTTTCTCTGCTTGCTGCTTTGCTTCTAGCTCACATCGCTGCAACTTCCAACCCTAAAAATCTGGCACTGTCCTTCCAGTTAATGGTAAGCTGGGGAGGGGTCCAACCCACTAGACATCTCACACAGAGTCCTCTTCTTTTGTTTTCCTTAATGGCCCATCACCCAGGAAGCTAGCCTCCCTTATATGTTAGCACTTACTGGATCCAGGGGTTAGAAAGGGAGGTCAGGCATTCAGTCTGCCTCCCCCAAACTCATAAGAATATCATCTCTTGTAAAGTCTAAACTTATGTCACTCTCTATCTGAAAAAGAAAAGGCACCAAAATATAACTTCAGGAGCCACCCACTTTTGACATGATTTGCTCTGAAATATTCATTCAGCTTGTTCATTCAGCTGAAATGTTAAAGCAGACTTTCACAGATCAAAACAAAACAAAACAAAATCCTGAAAATAAAAAAGGGTTGGTTTTGTATTGATCCTAACTTGATTTCACCCCCATTCATGGAGTACTGCTGCTGTCTATGGCACGGAGTATAGTTCTGATCGTGTTATCTCCACATGCCTTGGATTCCTTATATAACAGATGAAACAGATGAATGGCTCTCAGTGAGACTCAAGACTCCTGCTGAAATTGTCCTTAAACAGAACAACAACTGGCAGCTGTTTGGTGGCACCAGGGAGTCTTGTTTGGCTTGCTGTGGGGGGAGGACTGTAAAGAATGACTACAGATTGAGGGGTATGGGAGAGAAATTCCTGCTTTTCTGTCTCTGATAGATGGAGGAGACTTGATTCAGCACCCCCAACATCCTCAATAACAATCTTCCCTTTGCCCTGCTGCTTCCATCTGGCCACTGCCACCCCTCCTCAGAAGAGGGATGGCCCTTTCTCCCAAATTTAAAGGGCTTGGAAGAAGCGAGGGCAAGTAAAGACATGATGGGACCCAATATGAATCAGGACCAAACTCAGTGTATTAATTCAAGTCATATCTGTTGTTGTTGTTTAGTCGTTTAGTTGTGTCCGACTCTTCGTGACCCCATGGACCACAGCACGCCAGGCCCTCCTGTCTTCCACTGCCTCCCGCAGTTTGGTCAAACTCATGCTGGTAGCTTCGAGAACACTATCCAACCATCTCATCCTCTTTCGTCCCCTTCTCCTTGTGCCCTCCATCTTTCCCAACACCAGGGTCTTTTCTAGGGAGTCTTCTCTTCTCATGAGGTGGCCAAAGTATTGGAGTCTCAGCTTCAGGATCTGTCCTTCCAGTGAGCACTCAGGGCTGATTTCCTTCAGAATGGATAGGTTTGATCTTCTTGCAGTCCATGGGACTCTCAAGAGTCTCCTCCAGCACCATAATTCAAAAGCATCAATTCTTCAGCGATCAGCCTTCTTTATGGTCCAGATCTCACTTCCATACATCACTACTGGGAAAACCATAGCTTTAACTATACGGACCTTTGTCTCTGTTTTTTAAGATGCTGTCTAAGTCATATCTGAATCATATCTGAATCATACCTAAATTGACATTTGAGTTGGTACAATGGTGACCAAGACCAGCGGGCTCCTGCCATCCCTAGTTCCAACATGAGTCACATGCCTAGGATTTTTGCAAAACCCTCTGAAGACTCTGTAAATATACTCATGCATTCATTTATCTCTAGGATGCTTTGTTACTATATTTCAATGTCATCACTTATGAACTGTGGGATTGTGATGAATGAATGAAAGCTGGAGGTCTTCAAATTTACCAGAGAAAGTAAATAGCCTCTGGGGACTGAAGGCTCTCTCAGATAAACAATGTCAACAACAGATTAAAGGGAAGCACTTCCTCTGAAAGATAAAATGGCACATTCCAGGACCATTGTGCCCACTTGCCTAGAGACACCCTGATAAGTGATGATGTTTGAGTCACGTAGCCAGAAAAGGGCTGTGCAATCCAAAAAGTCTATAATCAATATGTCAGTCTACTTGTTGCATAATAAGAGACTGAGCTAAGTTTCAGAACCCTGAAGATAGAGATGTTTGGGGACAGAGACCTGTACAGCAACCCCGTTTCACAGTGTCAAACGTCCACCATCCTCCCACTCTGTCTATCCCTCTGGTCGTTAGACAGAGCAACTACCTTTGTAACCATATCCTTGTAGTGCATCTGTGCATGTGCTGTATAATAATAATAATAATAATAATAATAATAATAATAAATTTTATTTATATCCCGCCCTCCCCAGCCGAAGCCGGGCTCAGGGCGGCTAACAACATTCAAATAATCAAACAATCAAATAAAACAACATTCTAAAAATATTTCACTATAAAAATTAATTAAAATCAAGTTGATGGCAACCATTAAGCAAAACTCTGTGCAGGTTACCAGAGGAGGGAGTCAGGCTGCGCCCTGACCAAAGGCCTGGTGGAACAACTCTGTCTTGCAGGCCCTGCGGAAAGATGTCAGGTCCCGCAGGGCCCTAGTCTCTTGTGACAGAGTGTTCCACCAGATTGAAGCCGCAGCCGAGAAGGCCCTGGCTCTAGTTGAGGCCAGCCTAACCTCTCTGAGGCCTGGGACCTTCAGGATGTTTTTATTTGCAGACCGTAGGTTTCTTTGTGGGGCATACCAGGAGAGGCGGTCCCGTAGGTACGAGGGTCCTAGGCCGTATAGGGCTTTAAAGGTTAAAACCAGTACCTTAAACCTGATCCTGTACTCCACCGGGAGCCAGTGCAGCTGATATAGCACCGGATGAATGTGGTCTCGCAGCGAAGACCCCATAAGGAGTCTCGCCGCGGCATTCTGCACCCGCTGGAGTTTCTGGGTCAGTCTCAAGGGCAGCCCCACGTAGAGCGAGTTACAATAATCCAGTCTGGAGGTGACCGTCGCATGGATCACAGTGGCTAGGTCAGGGCGAGAGAGATAAGGGGCCAACTGCTTAGCTTGGCGGAGATGAAAAAATGCCGCCTTTGTTATAGCTGTAATCTGCGCCTCCATAGAGAGGGAGGTATCGAAGATTACACCCAAACTCTTAACGGACGGTGCTGGCACTAACTGCACCCCCGCAAGAGATGGGAGTTGCCCCCTCAATCCCATATCGTCCCGTCCCAGCCAGAGGACCTCTGTCTTCGAAGGATTTAACTTCAACCGGCTCCCACGTAACCATCCAGCCACAGCTTCCAGGCATCTGGTCAGTGTGTCTGGGGCCGAGTCAGGATGGCCATCCATCAACAGATAGAGTTGGGTGTCATCGGCATACTGATGGCAACCCAGCCCAAAACTCCGAACAAGCTGGGCGAGGGGGCGCATAAAGATGTTAAAAAGCATCGGGGAGAGAATCGCACCCTGAGGCACTCCACACACCAAGGAGTGGCGCGATGACAATTCCCCCCCAAGCGCCACCCTCTGTCCCCGACCAGATAGAAACGAGCGCAGCCATTGGAGGACTGTGCCCTGGATCCCCACGTCGGCAAGGCGGTGGTCTAGGAGTTCGTGATCGACCATGTCGAAGGCTGCTGACAGGTCTAGAAGAATCAGCAGCCCTGACCCGCCTCGATCCAGCTGCCTGCGGAGGTCATCTGTTAGGGCGACCAGAGCCGTCTCGGTCCCATGACCAGCGCGGAAGCCGGACTGGAATGGATCGAGAGCCGATGTTTCATCCAGAAACCTACCAAGCTGTTCAGCAACCGCTCTCTCAATCACCTTACCCAGGAATGGAAGATTCGAAACCGGGCGGTAATTGGACAGATCTAAGGGATCTAATGATGTTTTCTTTAAGAGCGGACGCACCACTGCCTCCTTCAGTTCCCCTGGGAATATCCCGGTGCCAAGGGACAAATTGATGATATCCCCCAGGGGGGCCCGTACCTCATCTGGACACGCTCTAATCAGCCATGATGGGCACGGGTCAAGAGGACAGGTGGTGGGCTTTCCAGCTTGGAGGAGTCTGTCCACATCGGCTGGAGATATCCGGTCAAAGTGGTCCAATACTGGACCCGAGGACAGTCGAGGGGCCTCCAGTTCATTTATTGTATCCAAATTGGCAGGAAGGTCATGGAAGGTCAAGGAAGGTATGACTGAGAGCCCTTGAACAAGTGAAATAACTGACACTACTGTCTTGGTTTTTGTGCTATTCGCCTTTGATATCAGGATGCGTTCATGACACAACTCACAAAGCAAAGCCCAAGACATTTTGTTGAATGAAGCAGAGCTCAAATGGCACACCCATTCGAATAGTAGGGTCAACATTTTTAAAAGTCTTGCTGCACTAAAGGTGCCACCTGAAGCAGGTTGCTTCATTTTGCATGACAGGCCTAGTGGCGAGCTATGATTCAACCATTAATGTGGGATATTTCAGAGCATTTATCTAGTTGCCATACTAACTATAATCATGATGTGACCATTTCACTGTTGATCTGCAGATCTGGGGTTAGTTATGAGAGGCCTCTATATTGAGTTTCAGCAGACACCATTTTTCTACATACAAAATCTTCTCTTTGTATATTAGGTATTTTCCAATTCACATACATTACAACCACCTTATGAAAGCAGGCAGAAAGTGTGTCTGTTGATCCCTTTGGTAAGAGTTTCTGTGTGCTCCTTTGCCATAAAGTATATCTGATGTTGGCCTGAAGTTTCTTGGTAACAACCATATGGTAGGGGCAAATCTATGTAGTGTATAGACCAGGGGTAGGCAAACTAAGGCCCGGGGGCCGGATCCGGCCCAATCGCCTTCTCAATCCGGCCCGCGGACGGTCCAGGAATCAGCATGTTTTTACAAGAGTAGAATGTGTGCTTTTATTTAAAATGCATCTCTGGGTTATTTGTGGGGCATAGGAATTCGTTCATTTCCCCCAAAAAATATAGTCCAGCCCCCCCCCCCAAGGTCTGAGGGACGGTGGACCATCCTACGACTGAAAAAGGTTGCTGATCCCTGGTATAGACCAAATACAATACCTCAGCCATGTGGAAACACTTTCACATGACAGCCATCTTATACAAAAAGTGCTGTGAATAATCTCCTAGTTATGAGACATGTCTCCTGAGCTGAAGAAATGTTTGCTTATATGTTAAAAGTCATAAATGGGAAAATAAAGACTGCAGCTAAGCACCCAAATATCATAACTAGGATAGCATAAGTGCACTCATAGTAAAAGCACAAAATCAGAAAATATAGGCATTCATTGCCTCTCTATGAACAACATTTCTATGCTAGTTGTAAAAAGGTTTACTAACTGAAGAGTTTATATATTCCGCATAGCTGCCTCTAATTCCTGCCCTGCACCAGTTGTGCATCTGTTCATACACATTTGCACTATTTTGTCTTCTACCCCTTCTATCTTCACCAAAATAATACACAACAGCAGTAAAATGAATGAATTTTGGTGACAAGCTGCACCTGCCAAGTTAACACCTGCAACAAATATGTCTCACTGCAATCTAATTCTCAAATCACTTTTTTTTTTTTGCAAAAAAAGCAGGAAGTAGAAAAATATGGGAAGACTAAAGATCATCATGGAGAGGGGATATTTTATTAATGGAATTATATTTGTTTTTCATCAAAGGGGCAAAGGTGAATAAATACAAAAGTCCAGGGAGAGTTTTCCCCAATTTAGATTTTTAATTTGAGGAGTGAGGACTCATTATCCTTTCACCTTTAGGTACTAGGAATATTAATTTTAAAGTGACAGTTGCTGCTTTAAACTCTGCTCAAGAGCACTGATGGTGAAGGTTCTGCTCTTAGATTGAATAACAAATTAAATGCAATTAATGTGCTAAAATGCAATTATAGGATGCAAATTCTAAGCCACAGAAATGCAGTTCTGCTGAGCTCACAGCCATATAAAAACCCAATCAACTTCCAGTGCACATTATGTGCATTAAACAGGGGATGAAAAAGGTAAGTGGTATTTCTGAAAAGATTATATTCGGTAAGATATTTCTGTAGAACTGCATGCTATTTATTACATTACAATATAGTTCTATAATTTATTTATTATTAAATGTATATGTACAACTTGCCATTTTAAATATAACAAAATAAAATCAACAGAGTGGACAAGCAAAGAAATCCTAGGCAGAGAAGTGGGAAATGCAATGACATAACAGTGCACCAAATCATGTAATATGTGCATTTTCCTATAATATTTTGAGTATTTTTTGTTTAAGAATGCCCTGAAGGGGTAAAAAACCATTCAAGTTTTGTAAGCTTATAGGAGTCAACATCACACCATTTTTCTCTTTGTTGCCCTCCAATTATGGATTTTAGTGATACAAGTGCAGTTACTGTGAAGAAAATTCCCTCCACACTCAAGAGCTGCTATACCACAGTGATTTGAAAATGGCACTCAGATTATGCCTCTGCTAGGATCTCACTGCATGGCCTTTGGCAAGCCACAACCTTTGGGCTGCATTTGAATATGCTCCTCGTTCTCTCCCTACTAATTCACTAAACCCCTTCCCCTCCCACACGCTTACCAGACTATATTCCCATTGTGGCAGTGAGCAGGAAAAAGGAAGAGATGGAAGTCTCTCTCTCCTCCCAACAATACACTGGTTGGCTTCACCATTATGGTAAATAACTCCAGAAAGCAGATCCCAGAGGGCAATGGCATCAACCCTGTAGTTGTTGTTCTTGATTCCCTTCTGCTGGAGGGGAGTGACCATTGCTGCTTTAAGCATGTGTGTCACATGGCCTTCCTTCATCCTCTAAGTTAGCTTGCTGCCCTCAGGTGCGCATGGGGATGCGCTCCTGTGACAAGCAGTGGAGTAAGATTCAACGCCCAGGCAAGTTGCTTTCTATATGTGGAAAGCTCTATCTCTTCTGCATGTGAGTACATGTTGAGTCAGCCTTGTCCCCTCTCCAATACCTAAAATTGCACAGTACAGTGGTACCTCGGGTTAAGAACTTAATTCGTTCCGGAGGTCCGTTCTTAACCTGAAACTGTTCTTAACCTGAAGCACCACTTTAGCTAATGGGGCCTCCCACTGTCACCGTGCCACCAGAGCACAATTTCTGTTCTCATTCTGAAGCAAAGTTCTTAACCCGAGGTACTATTTCTGGGTTAGCAGAGTCTGTAACCTGAAGCGTCTGTAACCTGAAGTGTATGTAACCCAAGGTACCACTGTACACAGGTTTCAATTAACTCCTAAGGCTGCGATCCTGTGACTATCCTAGGATAAGTCCCACTGTAGTCAATGAGGCTTACTTATGAGTATCTATTTAGCTTTCCTAAGGGCTTCTGTAGTGTTAATGGAAGCTGCTTTGGTGGGAGTAAGAGAGAAATTCTTTCCCATCTCTGATAAAAATCTGAAACAGAGAGGAATTCAGGAGTCTTAACCTGTGCCCTGTATTTGGAGTATTACAAGTTTCCCATACTAGTATTTCTGTGCCTAGAAATATGAGTCTTGGTGACTAGTTTTTGTGTCTATGAATTTTCTTTGAAAATGGACATTAGGCAGAAGTGATAAACTCTTGAGGAACACGGTACTCTATAATAAAGGGCATGAGTATAGAATTAACTTCTCACAGATTACTTTGATCAGTATGAGAATGACAAAGCAGAATACAATGCAGAGCTGGAGAGAGCATTGTGACTAGGTCCTAACTAGTGAAAAAAATACTTGAATACTTTGTTTTATTTTCTAGTTGTTGAGAAAAAGGGAGAGACTTCTACCGATATAATTGGCACCTGTCTTTTGGTGTATCTGGGACCAATGTTCTGCAGCCCCTCAGCATGTGGGAACATTCTGTTAAGGCAATAAAGAAGTCTTCAGAGTTTTTAAAAACTTTGATACATAAGAAAAGAGAACTTTTTGACTAAAGAAGTGATGTAAACTCTTCATAGGAAATCAAAGTGAATAATTCTTCAGGAAAAATAGAAACTGTGCTGGTATAATTCTCTGTTTCTTCTTCTGTCAAATAGTTAAGATCCCATGACCATTTTGCTTTGATCTTACTCATAGCTTTGCTATCTCTTTGAAGCAGCATGGCACAAACTCTGGGCACCAGCTTATTAAAGCACAAGTTATTGTTAAAAGCAAATTCCAGCTGAGTACAAGCTGATTCAAATAAGATCCCTTCAAATTGTTTACAAAGAATACTGTTAAACTGGCAGGGGGAAAATGGAAAGAAAAGCTAGCCTGTAATTTGTTTTGGAATGTTTTTACTCACTTATGAGAAATTATTTCATTTTTCTTTAAAAATAAATAATGTTGCATTTCTCCTTGGAAGAATAGTATACCGTATATTGTCAATGAGATTACATAGGCATACCTGGCAGGCATAATGTGTTTCCAGTTACTTGCCTTAAAAGCCCCTCTATGGAAACAGAACAAATGTCTTATTTAAAAACCCATGTAATATATGAGGACATTGTTATTCTTATCAGTACCATTGACTTACATATATGTAAGCAACAAAAGAGTTCTAGATTGTTTCTCTGTCACTGTAAAAACAGCCTGGCCAAATGAGTCTTGATATTCTCAATTTTATTGATCATAGCGCTTGTTGAAGGCTTGTATACTGACTCTGTTTGGACATCATATTTGTCTAAATTCTGCTTAATGGTGAAGCCAACAAACTTTGAGACAGACACTGTTGGGGATCATCTGTCCTTCCTCTGTCCTATGCCAGGGTTGGATGATTTCCACTAACACCCCAACTGAGGATGATGGACAACCAACCAATAAATCTTAGCTACAATTGCATACTGATTCTATTGAACCTCAGTTTGAATAATGGCTCTCTGTCTCCCACAGTACTTTTACACATCTCTTTAGAGTAGGAATAGGGAACCTGTGGTCCTGCAGATATTGTTGGACCATAACCCAGTTAGACACAGAACTAGGCTCAGAACACAATTGGGGGGGGGGGATATCAAGAAAAAAATCTTGTTTATTTCATTTTTCAAACCAATGTTGAGGTCTGGTCACTCTCCCTTATGTTCCTGATCAAGGTTGTTATCAACAGAAATATATCAGCATTTTATTGTTTTACAAGGACTGCTGTTATTTGTTCAAGACTCGTTTTCTAGCACCATTTTGAGCCTTTGTTTCTTTTTTTGTTTCCTTTGGTCTTTGGTGCTACCTCCTCTTTCTTCCTCTCAGCACTCAACAGTGGCACCAATGGAATATAAAAAGACAGTGTGCCTCCCCTGCCCTCCCAACTGATACATTGCTATGGCTATCATTGTCGGGATTCACAGAATGCTGTGTGAGATAGTAAATCTGCAGGCTTGAGTTTGCTAGCTGATGCAACCGGCTGATGCAATCAGCCTGCAATACTTTGTATGGAAGTGCTGAGTCAGAATGGCTCAGAAGTAATGTGCTGTCAGTTGATTGGGTGTCATCGGTTTAAAAGGGAAACCTGTCCAGCAGTAAGGGTGTGGTGTAGAAGAGTGTGGTCAGAGAGAGAGATAGAAAGGTCTTCCTATTTGCATTAAGGTGCAGCCAGGTACTCTGTTTGACTGTATGAACTGTATTATAGCCTGTAGATATTTGTATATATAGGTAAAGGTAAAGGGACCCCTGACCATTAGGTCCAGTCGTGACCGACTCTGGGGTTGCAGCGCTCATCTCGCTTTATTGGCCAAGGGAGCCTGTGTAAAACTTCCGGGTCATGTGGCCAGCATGACTAAGCCACTTCTGGCGAACCAGAGCAGAGCATGGAAACGCCATTTACCTTCCCGCCGGAGTGGTACCTATTTATCTACTTACACTCTGACGTGCTTTTGAACTGCTAGGTTGGCAGGAGCAGGAGCAACAGGAACTCACCCCGTCGCAGGGATTCGAACCGCCGACCTTCTGATCGGCAAGCCCTAGGCTCTGTGGTTTAACCCACAGCACCACCCACGTCCCTATTTGTATATATAGCTCACAATAAATATACTACACTGAAGAACCTGGAACTCTGAGCATTTCTGCTAAAGTGCCACGAAGAATTCATGACAATCATCTGGGCACCAGTCCTCTCAGAGCTACAGATGCCTATATATATAAAGGAAATCACTAGAATGATTTGTTCATCCTGTAAAGCTTAACTCTTCCAAATTGTCAAACACACAACTGCACTTAAGTTCCAAAGGGCTCCATCCAAAACAGTGTCTGCTACTTTTGTCTCATGCTGCTTAGACTGTGAGCCTGTATGGAGGGATTTGTGCAGCACCTGGCAGATAGTAGGTGTGTTTATAAATAATAAATCAGGATGAAACAGTTGCCTAGACATGCCAGCAAGTTCCACTCCAGATTGAAGGCTCCAGGTGGACTTCCTAGTGTGCTTGACTTTGCTAAGCCTTTGCAGAGACCTCTGACTACATACACAGGTAGTGCTGCCATTGCAAAAGCTACAGATTGCATGACATAGGCTGGCCCTTCTTGTTTCGCTTCTGGCCCACAAAATGAATGATTTTGGTGTGTCAGTGACATGCAATGAGGCCGTTTTAGACTGAAAGCCTTCAGTCAGTCTAATCCACGATTAATTTTACATGCAAAGGAAACTTCTATGCTTTGGTACATTTCTTACCTCCTGTTTGTTTCTGATTTCCATGGGTGTTTGCATTAGCTTAAGAAACTGGACCTTAAAACCCAACTGGTAGTTTTCTCTTCAGGACCAAGTTAGATATTGTGGACCATATTCTATTATCTGTCTGTCTCATGACAAATAATGATAGGAAATGCCATCTCTCTCTGTAGCTGGATTTTATTTAATGCCATTTGGTTGGGAGGGAATCATCATTGAGCATTTTCAATTCCACACTTGCATAAAACACTATTTCTTTGCCAGTGAGATGCCAGTGCCCTTCAGCAGGACTGTCAGCCTCCTTTCCAAGATAATGAACATATCACTCCTGCAATATATCTTTTCTCAAGCAGTGTGCTGCCTAAAAATGCAGAGGCATATTAAGAGTAAAAACCTCTGGTCCCTGTATGCCAACATGATGTGCTGCCACCAACCATGCCACTAAGTAGAAGCTATTAGGCTGTTGCAGTGGTCCGACCGCTAGTAATATTGAACTGCATGTCCTGGGGTAGCTGAGAACTAAAATTGAACCAGGATTACTGAGGAGTATATTTGAATACAAAAATATAGATGCCATCATTCAAAGTCTGAAAATTAGTACGAGTAGCATGCTGCGAAGTTAAAGAGAAGCTGCTGAAATAATACAACAATCACAACCCTTCATTTCTGGCACTTTTAAAAGAGGTGTTGATGAAGGGGGGCGGGGGAACCCACCGAAGATGTATAGCAGACACACAGCAGTAGCTTAGCCCAGAACTGTGGTTTTCTTCTTGTTTGACTCCACATAATTTTACTATTGTTTTCACATATTTATTTTCCTTATTTATTTTTAATTGGTGCATAGTCATGCATTTGCCATTAGTTCAACATCTTTTAGTTTTATCTAAAAGCTTAATTAAGGGGATATTGTTCCCATGCTAATCATGCGAAATGAGATTGTGTCACAGAAATATTACAGTAGTTCTCACATAGTGCCGAGGTAGCTATTTCATTCAATCTTTCCCCAGAGTGAGGGGGGAAACCCAGCCAGATGGGCGGGGTATAAATAATAAATTATTATTATAAATTATTATTATTATTATCATCATTATTTCCATAGTGAGAGCTCTGTAAATCTTCACTAAAATGTAACTTCATTCAGCAAAATTAATGATGCCCCATAATAATCTCTAGGGAATTGTGGAAGGCCATGTGCCCACTAGTGTGAATGAAGTTTAGTGCAACATGGCAGTCTTTTGATCAAAATGGCACAGTTCCATAATGCAACAGGTAATGCAGTGTAAAGAGAATATTAGAAACCAGGACAGAAGCACTATTACAGGCATAGACAAACTAGGCCCTCCATATGTTTTGGGACTACAACTCCCTTCATCCCTGACCACTGGTCCTGTTAGCTAGTGATGATGGGAGTTGTAGTCCCAAAACATATGGAGAGCCGAGTTTGCCTATGCCTGCAGTAGCATTATAACCAGGAAACCTAATGCAATAATCCCCATATTCTGAATGCACCATTATTTACAGCCATCAATGATTGTCGGACTATTTTAAAGCTGCTTTTTTTACTTAACACTATAGAGTTATTATTCATGGCCAAAGGTGGTCAAACAAAGATGATTGTTAGACTTGGAAGAAGCACAATATAAAGTACTTTTCTGTGGGTTTCTACCTTGAAAGAGTGTAGTGTTGCAATGCTTGCATTGGGGGCAGAGCTAACCCTACATGTTTGTGGTATTGGCACCTCTTCCCAACAGTGTGCCAACTGTGGGAAAGGTCCATGTGATTTGCCCTGACTATGCAGTTGCGACCCTTTCAGCATTACACGAATGTCACTGGAGGAAATATGGCACAAGCATAATGTTTTAGAGTAAGCCTCTTCCTCCGCCCCAGGATGCCAAGTTTTCTATTGTAAAACTGCACTTGTGAGCTTTCAAGGCTTGCAGACAAGGAAGGAGGGAATGAAATGATACTTCAGGAGACACTTTTATGTTTATATATATAGTTTATAGTGGTCTTCCTTAAATCTTAATTTATTGCTTCATAACTAATGAAAGAGCATCTACTCATTGAGCCATCTAGGAAGTGTTAGGACACACCTGCCCCAAGGTTCAACTGTTGATATTGCAGCAAAATGAGAAGCTACAAGCAACATCAAAGTTTATGTGGCTGTTCATTTTGGGCAATATATCTCTTAGACTGGAAAAAGATTAATTCTCCCCCCAGCAATTTTATAACCAGCTTCAATCAACAGCTGTTGCAAGTGCTCCAACACTATCATTTTCCTTATGAGGTCATAGACATTTCTTATCTGAGCAGACCCAACCTACACTAGTAACTAGCACTTCTCCTTTACCTTTTTCCTGCCCAGAGACTGAAAGGGCAAAATATCTATGTGACATGAATGCAACCAGGGATTGGAGGGGGAAGGCACAGAGACCAAGGCAACAGTACCAGCAGTAAAAAGTGATTTATTAATTTCACCCATTCAAAAATTATCAGTTATGCATTGCATTCCCAGATGTTTGGCTGGGATGCAATTACAAATGATAGCTTCCTTCTCTATGGCCAGTCTAGTAGCACAGACGAAGTGCTGCCAAGATTTTTGCCTGAAAATGTCTCTTTCCCCAAAGTTTTCATAGTGTTGCTGTCTCCAGTTGCTCAGTTCTCTGAGGCTCTTTCTCCATTTACTTTGTCCAAAGTTGTATACCAGGGAAGCTGACATCATGATTACAGGGATCTTTATCCTTAATCAGGATGCTGCTTCCTTTCTGGAAAACTGCCACCCTGACTATGCAATTTCAGCCAGTTCTTGCCTTTTTAAGTGTAATGAATACATGAGTGCATCAGACTTACTGCACAAAATAATATCTGACTTACTGTGGTGCATGGCATGTGTGTCTTGTCATATTTGGGTAAAATATAAACATGTACAAGAATATGCAGGGGATCCTCATAAATTAAGCATATGTGCCATTTCCTATTATTATTATTATTATTATTATTATTATTATTATTATTATATCAACACATGTTAGCAGCTTCTTTGGTGCCACTTTTCAGGTTGAGATCTGAGTTCATACTTTGAACAAGGTAAGTTTATCCCATGGATATTTCAATTACTCTAAAATTAAAGAATACCTAAGCATACTCTAAGCATACTCATTTGGAAGAAAGCCCCACTGAACTCAGTCTGACATACATTTGAGTAAACATGCATAGAATGGTTGAAGGAGGATCCATAGCTCAGTGTCAGAGAACATAAGGACATAAGAAGAGCCTGCTGGATCAGGCCAATGGCCCGTCTAGTCCAGCATCCAATAGGCTTGTATTACGTTTTGTACTGGAAGCTTTCATTCCCATAGAACACTATTTTCTCAGCACTGTATTTACACTAGTTGCCTACCTACTCAGTGGGTGTGTATGTCTGTGTACCCACACCCACCATTGTTAATATGCTGAAGACTGACATGGTATTTTTCATGTTGAGAAGTTGCTGAATTACAACTTATTACTAAACTGAAAACTATGGCGAGACCTGGTCTGAATAGAGATATTGGATTCTTGTCTCTAAAAATAGCTAAAGCTATTCTGCATACTATCCCTTGCTTTTTCTTGTAAGGCTAATTGCAGTCGTTAACAGTTGTCAACAAGTTTACCATACCCATTGAGTCAATCACCCATCTCCTACTACCCTTCTGAGAAAAAACCCACCCCACCACTAAGGGTCTAGTGACTTCTGTTTCAGTGTATCTGAAGAAGTGTGCATGCACATGAAAGCTTATACCCAGAACAAACTTAGTTGGTCTCTAAGGTGCTACTGGACAATTTTTTATTTATGATATTTTCAGAAATGGATGTCTTGCATAATGCAGCCTGCCAGAATCTAGCATACATACAACACACAAGCAGAATAAACAGGGCTTTTTGTTCCAGCTCAGCAAATGTTCATAAGAAGTGTCTCGGATAATTCCATTGCTACAGTTGGAACGGTGGGCGAGTTGGGTTCCTATGTTATTTAGCTTCCCCTTTCTTGCCAATTTGGCATATTTTCCCCATCTCCCCCCCCCAACTCATGTGTGCTTGCCAGACAAAATTTCACCAAATTCTCAAAGCTATAATTAAAAGCTACATTTAGTTAAAGTAAATTAGGAGTTACAATAAAGTGGAAGGAACATGTGAAATGAATAATTAACATGGTATAGACTTCGGCATCATAATTAAGATTAACTACTGCATATATTCAAACTAGATTAGCACAACCATTGAAAGCAGCACTGAGCTCAGTGGGAAGAGTCTATGCATTCACTAAATAATGTGTTATGAAGAGTGTTCCAAAAACATTAAGCATAAGGTTGTCATATATAAGATGATTAAAGTTTTACACAAAAGAAGCTGTAATTCCAGTAAATGAAGTAATTTCATTTCCCTGCTGCTTCCACCTTTAGGAATATACTGTAAATGGAAAATGGCTCAATATGAAATCTTGCTAAATAGAATATGAATCCCCTTGTCTCAAGCTAATGAGTCTTGGATACCTGCACACAGAAAAATTCTGTGTATTTTAATCGCTGGTTGCACTATGAGTTCCACAGGAGACCCACTTTTCATTTAAATTAACACTTCCATTGTCTTACAGTTAACTAAAGTAAATGTCAGATTTTGCTTCATGATAGCATCTCTGTCTTTCTCTTTAAAAGTATGCTACGTATGCCTCGCTTAGAGACAACAGCACCTCTTCCTGTTTCCTTTTGGTAAAAGCACTGTCACATTTTTATGCCCAGTGATGATTGGTTCTTAGTATATATGCCTAATATATATGCATGGCTCAGTCACACACACCCCGCCCCCAAAAAAGACAAATCGGAGGCTTCTATTCACTGCATGATTCCCTGACTGGTTGTCATTGCACAAATGACTTCTTTGAAAAACAAGGAGTCCCAGTTATGATTAGAGAAATATGGCTAAGTGAAGATAATTGTTGGTTCTTTTTGAGGGGTGAGGTGATGATTGAGGAAAGTATGTCATACAAAAAACGGGGGGGGGGGACCAGTACCTTTATCTTTAATTTCAAAATGGGATAATATCCAGAATATTCTAGCTATGATAGATAAGTTTTTGATGTCATATCCAGTATCACAGGATAGAGATAGATGATAGATAGATAGATGATAGATAGATAGATAGATAGATGAAGCATTTTTAGAAAGAGAAAGGAAATGCTATTTTTCAGTTACCTTTGTTGAGGTATATTACAAAAGCCATGGCTATCACAACACATAAATTTTAAAAAAATGGTAAGAACGGTTGTAGTTTATCATATTGTATAGTATTTAGCCTGTTTTGAAACCAGCTTTTATTTTTTTAACATATTTTTTTTTATTTTTCATGCAATTACAAAACTAACCCCCCCCCACTCAAACCGAATTTGAGATGACTAATATACAGTGGTACCTCAGGTTACATATGCTTCAGGTTACATATGCTTCAGGTTACAGACTCCGCTAACCCAGAAATAGTACCTCGGGTTAAGAACTTTGCTTCAGGATGAGAACAGAAATCGGGCTCCGGCGGCGTGGCGGCAGCAGGAGGCCCCTTTAGCTAAAGTGGTGCTTCAGGTTAAGAACAGTTTCAGGTTAAGAACAGACCTCTGGAACGAATTAAGTACTTAACCTGAGGTACCACTGTACACATCTTGAATAGCACTCATCTACAAATCAGTACAAATGCTTTAGATTTAACCAGGTTTCCTTCCATTAAAATAACAAAATAGAGTTTCTCCCAGATAACACACAGTGGTACCCTACTAAGTTTCACTCAGAGTAGACCTATTAAAATTAATGGCCCTAACTTAGTCATGTTCATCAATTTAATTGGGTCTACTCTGAGTAAAACTTGGATATAGGAGGGGAGAATGTGGTTGTACTCAGGGGTCCTGCTTGTTGGCTTCTGGGGGGACATCTGGTTGGCGACTGTGAGATGGGTCACGGGCCTGATCTAGCAAGGCTATCCTTCTGCTCTCAGTGCTAGTTCTCTATAATAAGATATATACAACCGAGTGCTTGAATTCCGTAATATGGGACCTAACATAAGTCCTTCATGCATGTAGGCCTCAGTGTAAAGTGCTCCTGTCACACATAGTCATTATTCACCACATTTTGTATTCACATATTCCATTTGGTATGTGGTTCATAAGAGGGGCACAGATTGCACTGCAGGCCCAGTAACTGCATGAACCACTTGGGCCCCCAAATATTCTAGTCTGTTCAGGAGCAGCCCAACCCTGCTGCTGTCCTGTCCACCCCAAAAAGCAACATGAGTATGGCACAGCACCACTCTGGTCACTCATGAGCTTGCCAGTGCCTTAAGAACCGCAAAGGGGATTTCCCCTCTGCATTCTATCATTAAGATATGTCCATTATGTGGTGATACATTGGAGGACATTCTCTATGGTGGTATTCCATCTGTTGAACCCCAGCCCCCTTCAGCTGTGTGAGAGTGAGGCCTTTATTATCACATCAATGATAATTTTAAGGGTGACTAATGTGAATTCCCCCCACTATTAAAAGCCAATATTTTATGAAATATTATTTACATGCCGTTATTATATGGTGGCAGTAATTGGAGTGGGATGTCTGAATTCAAAACAAACAGAGTTCAGAAACACACTATGCATGAATTTTCTACAGCAGCACCAACCACTGTTCTAGCCTGAAGCATTTTTTTAAATGGAAAAGAGAACAAAGCAGAATTAATTGTTGCAGATCCTTATTTGGATTTACTTATTTTTGCCTTGTTTTACTTCACATAATATGAAGCTGATTTTCTTTCTCAGATGAAGAGTTTAGTTATTGCTGAAAAAGCCTGGTGCAATATAAAACATCCAGAATGCATTTTGATCCTTCTGAAATTCTCTGTGACTATTTATGCATTTTGTTTATCTTCATGTATATCACACACCCCTCCCTCTGGTCTCCCGGGAAGTGTTTTTAAGGTTTAAATAATGTGCAACCTGTTCTCTCAGTGATATTGCCACCATCTGAAAATAGAAATGTCACAAACAGAAGAGATACAGTGTTGCAGGACCCTTTCAAATGGCACCCAGAAACAAACAAGCATGTATATATCTGAAGCCCAGCTGCTCTGCCTCACATTGACTGCTGAATGCCAACAACTAAATCCGAAAACACAAAGTGGCTCAGAAGTTACTACAATATTTTGACTCATGCGTACTTTATATTCACATGTAATCCACATGTCAGCACTTCATTCTTGAATAAGATGAGAGAAATGTAGCATTTACTGTACAGCAAATATTGTAATTTAGCATTTCCACTCATTCCCTCTCATTCCTAGAAAGGAAGCAGGAAAACAACCTACTAACTGCCAGGCAGTTCCAACTTGACTGACGTAAGACACAGGCTCAAGCTTTTGAAAGACCAAATTTAAACATTATATACTGGAAAGTTCTTAGTTGCGCTAACGCTGCAAAGGAGGAGTTGAAAACTCCTGTGCATAGCTGCATCAGAACCCAATCTGAGCACACTTCTCCATTAACCCATGATTCTTGGAATGTCATGACTTTCCAAATAGGGCGCACCATGACTTCCATACATAAAGAGCAGTGTAATACCCTAAGTATTTATGCAGCACTGTAAATACAAAGCTTATTATGCAGTGTAAACACAAGGAAAAAATCCATGTGTGACAACGTCTGTGCTCAACATTTCACTGAATAACTGAAGCCAGATGCATTTTGAACCAGGCAATGAATTTTTCATAGAAATCCCTAACTTTGGACCAGGAACACATAACAAGGAGGATTTTAAAAATACAGTGGTACCTCAGGTTAAGAACTTAATTCGTTCTGGAGGTCTGTTCTTAACCTGAAACTGTTCTTAACCTGAGGTACCACTGTAGCTAATGGGGCCTCTTGCTACCGCTGCGTCGCCGCTGAGCAATTTCTGTTCTCATTCTGAAGCAAAGTTCTTAACCCGAGGTACTATTTCTGGGTTAGCAGAGTCTGTAACTTGAAGCGTCTGTAACCTGAGGTACCACTGTATGTATCTTACACATTTTAATAAATTATATTTTCCTCAAGATTTGTCAAAATGCTCAGATATTATTTTGGAAAATTTATGCAATGTATATGCAGTTAACTAGAAGAATGGTTTGGTATCCTGAAAAGCATGTACAAAATATATAAAACATTTTAGTGTTTTGTGTCTAATTGGGAACTTCATTCTTACGTTTATTGAATTGGTGAACATTGCAATTTATGGAACCAAAATACTACAGATCTCAGAGAGTCTAAATCCCAATATAACAAGCATATAATTTTATTTTTACAAGCCTATAATAGTGATATTTGTGGTTTAGCAAGTATTTTTGGTATAGGGGTGTGTGTTCTTACTCACATTAAAATTGTAATACTTTCCCGTGAAGTATAAATTTGTACATTTCTTCTTCAAATCTGGAGCTCTGATGTACTGTAAAATTGTTCAGCTCCTTGTATTCTAGTTAGAAGTTGAAACTTTGCACATAGATTCATACCACGGGATAAATACGCTTCAGGTTGAGCGCTTTTGGGATGCGCTCCGCGGCGACCCAGAAGCGTGTTACTTCCGGACTTTTTGCCGCTCACGCATGCGCAGCCAAAATGACGTCACGTGCATGCACAGAAGCGGAGAAACGCGACCCGTGCAGACGCACTGTCGTGTCTTGTGTTCTGTTCGGGATGCGGACGGGGCTCCGGAACGGATCCCGTTCGCATCCCGAGCTACCACTGTACTTAGCCCAAGACAATTTGATTACTAGTAGAAATGTTAGAAGGAGACCTATCTGTTCCTATAAATAGATAGCTAAAAGTCTATTACAAAATGATTAACCCAGAAAAAACTTGAAATGTGGCACTTATTCCAAGGCAAATTGTCAAACTAGAAAATGTTGAATATTGGATTTTGTTATTAGTATTGATTGAATATATATGCTGCCCTATACCCACAGGCCTTATTTAACATGCAGCAGCCATACTGTGGGGCATGACATTTACCTTATCCAGTGGTGGAGCTTCATGCTCCGGGGGGGGGGGGGCGGAGAGCAGGCAGGGGCTGGCGCGCATCCCGGGGGCGTGGCGCACCGCCCGCAGGGGCGTAACACGCGTCCTGGGGGCGTGGCGCCTAGCGTGGGCAGCAGGGCAGCTGCAATGGCACCCCACCAGGATCGCACAGCCGGGGACCGTGCGCTCCCCCCCCCACTCCTCTTCCTCTACCAGTGATCTTATCATAGATTTTATCATAGCACACAGCAAGCCCTAGTCAGAATGTTTTTATTTATAAAAGTATTTATATACCACCTCATAAAATATCAGGGCAGTGTACAGCAGTTTAAAAGTATTAAAAAGCGATCAAAACCTTTACAAAGCAAAATGACTGATTAATTAAAATAAAACCTAAACAACTGCATAGGCAGAAAGTCAAGAGTGAAGATTCCTGCTGATGCTGGGGTACAGGGGCTCATTTCATAATTTAATATGGGAGAGGGACCACCCCACACAGCAGCCAGGAACATTGTTCTCTGCCTGCAATATGCATGCTTAATTTACTAGTATAGTATACAAGCATGGTGGCGTAGCTTTTTCCATGTGGTTTCCAGATGAACAAACATGAAAATTAATTAAAAGCACTTTCTCAAAAGTGCAAGCATTACTCCAAATGAAAGCAAATTCTAATTTTACAATGTAAATATAGTCTTTGATAGAAATGAGAAAAGGAAATACAGTCCATAGCTTTATGGATTTACATAATACAGCTTCAGGTCTCTCAAGCTGAGTGCTAGGGACCATTAGTGTAACAATAAATTTTAGTTTATAGCAGTATAATTGCAGGTCCTAAGTTTAGCTAATATTAATAGCCTTATCAATTACAGTGTCATAAACATACTTTATAGCGGTATAAATATTGATATTAATGCAATCAAGCATCGCTGTACTAATTCACAGTTTTGAGTCTGATTCAGCTAGCTATACTCAGCGTTTCAAGTTTAGAACTGCTGTCAGGGTGGATCTCCGAATACAATAATTTCACGTGCAATTCTAATCACATTTTAATATGGATGGAGACAAATAAGCTCTGTTAAATTGAAGCATTTCAGGTGGAAGCAGTTTTCATCTTGTAAAGTGCACTCATTAAAATCAAACCATTTTGTACAGGGATAGTACTGAGATGAAATATTAATTTTGCACTTAAAGACACAGTCATGATGATCCATAACTCTAACAGCAACACAAACTTCACATTGAAAAGTACAGGAAGCTACAATTTCCTCCTCTGATACCTAGCGAAGATGACATTTGAATTAATGCATTTCTTTGTGCATTATAAGCGTTGAACTATATGAACCCCACTAGAACACTGCTCAGGAAGATGATTTGTTACGAACCAGGACTTAGCAATAGACACTCTTTTACACTAGTTGTCATCTTTTTCTGGCATACTTTTAACAATTCCACAGCAGGTAAAAATTCAAGCTTTTAACAACTCCATGGCAGGCATGACAATTAAAACTTTACCAGTTGAATTTCTTCCTGATGTTGCTTTGCTTTCAGGAAAAAGTAGAAGCCCTACTTTGGTTAATTGAAATAAACTATCCTTTAGATGTTTCACTAGTAAGTAACCTATTTATTTACACACAAAAAGTAAGTTACTTTTTAATGCTAAACATCTGAGAGATGGTTTATCCAGCAGAACCAGGATAGAACTATATCTATCTTTTTGTATTTGTCTCGTAAGCAACTAACTAGACATAGTCAAATTTATCACATACCTTGGGGAGTTTTTAAGGACTTTTGAAAGAGGTCTGAGGCAGCCATTCTAAACACACCAGGGAGAAAGCTCCATTAAACACTCTTACTTCAAACCAAACATGCATAAAATGGTGCTGTAATTCAACATATTCAAATAAATAAATCAGCTAAGTGACAAATTTGTACTTCACTGTTACAACAGACCGACTGAAATAAATTAATTTGAGTTAGCTATGGCTAACTTTGACTAGCACTGATTTCAGAGTGTCTCCTCTGAGTACAGCTTAGCCGAATACAAGGACAATTTAAATGGCAAAACAGCTTAAATGAAAATTCCACTATCAATTGGCAGCTCAGTAACCTCAGATCTCTTCCCTGGCAGGAGGTAAAATAAATAAAGATGTAATACCAAATTAGTTTTAACTCAAAACACAGAATTGTTTGTGCAGATATGTCAAAGTTTAGAAACCTTCAATCTAACGTTAAAGGTTTTCTTTCTATCCTCATTGTCAATTGACTTGTGGTATAGAAATGGATACATGCCAACTTTTTGTCTATATTTAAATTTAATTTACATTTAATTTAATGATTTTCCTTCAAGAGAATGTGCTGGTTTACAAAAGTCTTAATAAGTCTAGACGTCTCTTCAGAGTAAAACATAGCCTGATGGCATTGTGTGCTTCATTAAGATGTCATAGGGTGCAATCCTATATTGAAGAACTGCCAAGTCAGAGGGTATAGGATTCAGCGGAAGACCTTCTATGCTGACAGAATACTGGATATTCTGCTTTCATGATATATATACTGGTAGAATGGCTGAAATGGAATTGTGGGCAGAATGAGAGTGGCAAAGGGTAGCAGCACACTTACATCTAATTCTGTATCCCAGAAGTCAGCAATGTGCCAGTTTGTTCTGCAGATGTACCTGCATAGGCCTTCCCTGGTGATCGAAGGATCCACTCTCCTTGCTATAAAGAAACTGACTAGATTGTGGTGTGTGTTTGTTTGCAGAATGTGTGTGTGTATGCATGTTTAGTGTAGAAGAAGATGAGTCAGTGGAGGCAGAAGCAAACAAGGAGGAGAAATAGTATCTTGTGTATGGGGATTTTTGAAGGGATATTTACTGAGACCATTCACTGGTGTCGCCACAGAGGTAATGGCGGGCACACTTGCACTGAAGGGCATATGGGTGACTCCAATCACAGCACACCATCACCTGTGGCTGAACCCACAAAGGCAAAAGACATGTCAGACGAGAATATGCAGGGATAACAACAGGTGTGACCACACATGTACTTTTGGAACGGTGTCTAAAATATCAAACCATAATTTACATGTGTGAAATGATCACCACAGACAGAAACACCCCGGACTGAGCTGAAATGCTATTTTATGCCACTGCAGACCCAATTCTTTTCAGTGGAAGTGGTTCAAATATTCAGCTGTGATGGGATGGAAAGAAGCATATGGAGCATCCAGACCATTAAAAGCATGTGACAAGGTGGCACAAGCTTGTTCCATCCCCTTCTACTGCCATATCGTCTGCTGGACAAGTATGAGAAAGAGCCCTACACATGTTCTGGCATACATCAAGAGAGCTCTTGCACACTGCCTGGTCCAGTCTCCCCATTTGATTGGCAGAGTTCAATAGTAAACGTGCAGGGTCCCTTTTCGAATTCCTCAAACATGCAGTGTGTTACCCCACTGCCTGCTTCAGCACAAGAGTAGGTTTTCATTTTGTACATGCATATCTGAAATAGACTTGAGCTTTGGAAACACCATATCTGTGTTCCAGACCTGCACAACCAGCAAGTCAAACACATAACACAAGTCATACATCATATGCCTCCAGAAGAGATTGCCTGCGCCATACTGCAGAAATAGGGAGGGGTGTTAAGCACTGTGCAGGTTACCTGGCAAACCACTATAACTAGCTGCATCCACCTTGGTGGGTTCAGTGTTAATGATATTATGACTCTCACTGTCATTTACTTTCAGCAAAAAGCAGCAGGCAAAGGAAGAGACTCGTATACATTGTCAGCTGCCATAATAAGAGAGCTCAGCATGAAGACGAAGACGTGCACAATTAGTGATTGCCAGGATGCTTCTGGGACTTCTCACTCTAAATGCACCCTCATCATCAGGCTGATGGAAGCAGCAATAAGGACCATGGCATGTCACCAGAGGTCCATGTACCATTGTTTGAGAGCAATTGTTTTCTAATATACGTACAACAGATAGACACAAGTGTGCCAGGTAATTAATGTTAACTCACAGCTAAGGTTAAGTACTGCAGCAAAAGTGCTTGTTATTCACCTTGGAGAATGTGTTTCAATTCCAACATAATCTTCAAATTAAAAAGTTAAACATGTTGGCATCAGCTCTGCTCCTCATCACAGTAGTTCACAGTGTCCCAAAACATCCCATGGGGCCCCTTGCTTGGTAAGCCATTAAAATTACTCTCACTTGTATACTAATCTAGCATGGATGGAAATAGGTTAACAGAATAAAGGGCTGTAATAAAGGCCCTAATTAAAGGCAGCACAGTTACAATCCCAAGGAAGTGTGTGTGTGTGTGTGTGTGTGTGTGCACGCACATGGGTGAAATAGCTCTAAGAAAAATTGTGTCATTCAATTGTTTTCCTTCTTACTTTTCTAGAAGCAGAAGTCCTGGCTTTTGACAAACGGTAAGGCCATACATAGCATGCAGTAGATCCTTGTTAGAAGGCCAACTGCTAATTTTGAAATTCTACTGTTCGGGCTCATCTATTTAGAAAGTCTACCACGCTCAGTTTTCAACTAGGGACTTTTATTGAGAGTGAAGCAGAATATATCTAGGGGCATTCAGGCAGTTGTATAAACAAAACAAAACAACAACCAAAAAAGAGAGAGAAAGAAAGGGAAAGTCTTAATAATAGTGCTGGAGTGAATATTTACATAAGCTGGGTTGCTGAAGTGAAGCAGTTGAAAGAAAACAGCTGTTTTAAAGCCAAAGCCCTTTGTATTTTAATTAGTCCAGCTTGCAAAATCCTTCTGTTGCCAAACTAAAACAAAGGGGGAAGTAGCTATCTTCAGTCCCAGGTAAACAATTCCTTAAACTGGGCCTGCTTTTTTATCATGCAAATAAAACTCAGCAACTCATTAGGTAGGACTCATGGTGGTTGGGATGCAGAAGAAACTTGGTTCTTTTACCTCAGGAAGTGTGACCCTTTCTATTTTCAGTGAGTGTTGCTTTTGCCTGTTTCCCATAACTGAATTCTGTTTCATTTCTGCTGTTAAAACTGCCCAACTATCTCAGACGTACATATATCAGATAATCAGAATATGTACTTAGATGTGCCTTTTCTCTCAGAATATGTGTGTTGTCTTTCAAAATCCATGCATAAATATGTATTTCCTTATGTTTAAATTGTTGAGAACTGCCTTTGCACATATGTCAGGCGCAGAACCGGTAATTTCATGTCAGGATTCACAAAGACTGAATTCCTTCATTATTAAGAATTCTAAGGTTTTTGGAAGTAGTTCCCATTTAAGCACTATGAAAGTTTGCCGTGGGTTATAGTGTGATCATTCTAACTCCCTTCAGTTTAGGAACCTTTTAAATTTCATTCTGTACATAGCCATGTACGTTGATAGTAAATAAATGCTAATAACACTGAACACAAATAATAATTAGTCATAGGTAGCTTGCCTCTACGTTGCCACTTGCAATCCTATGCTAGATAAATGGGACACTTCTATTGAAAAATACCCTGAACAAAACCAATTTCCCTTGGTGCCACAAATTTTCAGTGTTACGCTAACACCCAAGCTCTGGAATGGCAGGTGTTCTCACATTCTTTCTTGTATGCCACCGCTGCACCACTCTGGCACATATCCTGTGCACTGGAGCAACTATATAGGTGGAAAAGGAAATTGTGACCTCCTCACCCCCAACAAATGCTTGCACCTTTATAAGAAATGTGCTTTGCTGCCACTGCTGTGCCTTTGGGGCATGGGGATCAGGCCACAAGTCAGTCAGATTAAACCATAATAAACCCATTGCAATTTCATCATGTGTAAGTGCAGAGTTGAATATATTGGGGATAGCAAGCAACTTAAAATGTGCAGATATGTGCTCTACAAAAGCAAAGTTCCCCTCAGGATGTATTATAACTTATGGGTTTAAGCTCTGGTGTTATACATTTTGTTCAGCTGTGGCTTGCTTTGAAGTTTTTAATGAGGAGATGGCTGATGTTTCCTGGAGTGTGAATCAATTTTTGCCTACCATACCCCCCCACACACTAAAAAAGGGGTGGGGTGGGGGGAGTGCTAATCCCCTTCAGGACACATAAAAGTAATTGGTGAACAGTGTAAAGAAACTTTCGTTATGACTGCTGGCTTACCTGTATTATAAAACAATAGCCAGTGGACAAAAGCCATCCCAGCCATGAGAGACCACGAAGTTTCAGAGGTACAGTAATTATATGGCAGAGATATTAAGTGGCAAGTTAGCTCAGCATGATACTGTCATGACTTTTAGCAACCAATAGATGCTTATTAGTGACGGAAATCATGTTTTATGTGTTTATGGTCCATGACAGACTTGCTGTTTGTGCTCCAGACAACAATTGAAGCTAAATCATATTTATATGATTTAATAGATAATTATATGATTTTGAATTATTAATGCAAATATAATACCAGGAAAATCTAAATAATTAATGACGTACTTATAAATAATTTGTATTAGTGAAATAGATTGAGAAAATGATTTGTTCTTAACAGTAGGCATATAAATATTTAACAGCAGCCAGTGGTAGAGTTTAGAGACATTCAAACACCCCAATGTTGTTATGCCGTTCATATGACACAAAATATAGTTATTAAATCAGAAGCGTCACTCTTTCACTCGCATGCACATGTGATAGCAATGTGTTTGAATCTATGCTTGGGTTTGTAGCCAATAAGCCACCAATTAATCTGAGGCTGAACTCCTAAGCAAACTTACTTGGAATTCCACTGAAATCAATGGGACTTCTGTCAAAGTAAATGTGTATGAAACAGAGGTGTTGCCACAGATGAGCGTTCAATAATGTACTGTATAAGCAAGAGAATTAGCATGTTATGGAACTATTACACGACTATCCTTTTCCTTGACAACTTTGTCTTGTTGCTTGAAATTTGCCATATGGGGGAACTTAGGAAGGAATGTCAGTAGCTGCTTTATAGACTATTAGCCCAGTTAGCTCCATATTGTTTACACCATTGGTGGAGAACCTCTGGAAATGGCTCCCCATGGTTTCAGACAGCAGTGTTTCCCAGCCCTACTTGGAGGTGCCAGAGTTTGCACCTTGGACCTTTAGTTTGCAAAGCATGCGCCCTGACACTAAGCTATGGCCTTCCCCCAAAGAAGGGTGGACCAACAAAGCTCAAGCAACAGAGTCTTCACACAAGGCTGCCAATCCTGTGTCAAGTTCCTGCTGCTACTCCTTGCCATGTGGAGTTATGGAGACATGTGATGTTTGGGCACCCTACACACCTACTGTGAAAGCTAAGAACGACAAGGCATGCTAGCGATACATCCTATGTTTCTACAACTGCAGGGCAAAAGAGGGTAAGCTTAACACGTGGTTTTGGCAGCAAGAACATGCTTGTCGCCATGCCTAATTCTGGCCTCCATGTCTGTACATATTACAAGTGCAGACTGATCAGTTGGACTAAATGGCAAAGAAACAAGTAACCCATAGAACTATTCATTTGGGCTTTCCCTTATGAGCTAGGTTGCCTGGGCATCTGAGACTCAAAGTCAATCTTAACTCATCTGTAAGGATTGAGTACCTGGGAAAGGGAGGCAATGGAGCTTTTGTAGTGCATCACCACTTCTATCGACACAATGAAAGAGACATGCAGATGCTCAAGAACATAATTACTGCACTCATTGGCATGGAAACCATATCCCCATAGATAGGCCCTTTAGAGAATGATAACCTTTCTTTAGCATTTAGAAACTGTCATATAAATGTCTGTCTATCGCACAAACGTAGCTCCTCAATTCTGAAGGCTCGCTGAAAAAGCCTGTAGAAATGACATTTCCTAGTTTTAAAGAGAGAGTTACAAGGTTTTGTGCTTTTCCCTTTTTTACATGTCACATGCTCTTTTTGTAAACTTCTTTCTGTATTTCTGCTTGCTTACCTCCACCTGGTACCCCGATAATTGCAACTATATTAAGAATATTTGTGTAGTTTTGCGGCATAGATAGGCCATACCAATAATTTAAAATCTGGTTTAACAAAAGTGATACTTATATTTATAGCCACAGGGTCACCTTTACTGACGACACTCATCAAATTTGCAACCTTGGGGAGAATTCCACTGCTGCTATATTAATTCAAACAATACCAGGAGGCCACCTGCCTAAAGTGTGCCTGACCATTTGCAGACCTGCCCAGCTGTTAAAATTGCATGTAGATTTATAATTAGCTCATTTTACACTGGCCGCAGTCCCATACCCTACAACATTCTCCAGTGAAAATAGGGATGTCCTATTAAATATTTTATTATTATTATTATTATTATTATTATTATTATTAAATTTTATTTATATTTATATCCCACCCATCTGACTGGGTTGCCCCAGCCATAATAAAACATTTAACATTTTAAAAAACTTCCATATATAGGACTGCCTTCAGATGTCTTCTAAAGGTTGTATAGTTAATTATCTCCTTGACTTTGTATCAGGAAATACATAACTCCATACCCAATTCCGATATTTTTTCGATGAAAATAGGGACATTCTAAGGAAAAGTGGGCCATTCTAGGATCGAATCAGAAACCAGGATGGATTCTGTAAACCATGATTAATCATACTGTTGTATAATATATAAACCTGAACTGATTCTTCCAGTAGAAATATATTTGCTCCCTTCCCCCACCCCCGGTCCTGGCATTCACTATGAAATTGAATTTGGAATACAAAACAGGATATTTTGCTAACTGAAAGGGCCAATAATTACTTTCTTCTCTGTCTGTTGCATACTAGTCTCCTTAGATTACATAGCCAAGTGCCCTCATACTAACGGCTGCTCTACATTTAAAGCTGTGAGCTATGTTTTCTCTTCTCTGGGTTAATTAATGACATTTTAGCTGCATAACTTCATTTCTCCAAGTTATACGCTGTTTAGATGCTCCATTCTCTACTACTGTGTTTGGTAATCAGTTTGTCAGGGAGCATATTAATTTCACATTAGCACGCTCATTCTCATTCCAGCTTTATTAATGCTACTATGTTTGGCAATTTGTCCACAGTGACTATGTTACATAAAAACATAAAAAGGCACCTGTTGGATCAGAGCAGAGATCTAGTCCAGAATCCTGTTGCCTATAGCAGGCAACCATTTGCCTACAGGAAACGCACGAGCAATTATCCAGCAGCTGGTATTCAGAAGCATGCTGAGACCGCTATCCAAAATGAAGTTGTCTAAGCTCCTGCGAAAGCCACCGAAGTTTGTGTCCATCATGTCTAGTGGGAAAGCTGTCCATAGTTTAACTATGGGATATATGAAGAAGTACATTGTCTGTCCTGGATCTCCCATCACTCAGGTTCATTAGACACTCCTGGTGGAGTCAGAGTTCCTCAAGTAGAGCAGGAGACCTCCACATACAGACACCACCACACAGCAGTCATGTATCAATATCCTTCCACTGCCAGTACTAGCGACACTGGAGGTGACAAAGAGGATGTGTTCCAGGGGTAGATCGGGTGAAGCTTTGGATCCACTGAATTAAAAGTCCAGATTTTTGCGAGGGAAGGCAGTATGTCAACTAATGAAAGCAAAAAAAAAAAAAGGGGGGGGGGGGAGGAAAAGGAAAAGGAATAGGAAACCTTCTGCCCTGCTGATATGGACCTGGCAGGGCTTTGGTTCTGGCAGTACTTCTGCCGTCATTCCCCACCCTGTTTGGATTGCTGTGCCCCACATGCACTAACTTGTTAAGAGGTGTGTAATTTTGAATTTATTGAATTGTCTTTGCAATGAGAGTGGGAGCCAATTAGGACTGTGCTTTGCATGAGCTGATACAGCTCATGATTGACCACTGTGAGAACAGGATGCGGGCCTGATCCAGCAGGTCTCTTCTTATGTTCTTGTGAAGTGTGCACTGAGTGATCAAAGTTGTACCTGGACATATGGCGATGAGGTCACCCAACCACATAGGCAATCACATTGTGATAAGCTGAATAAATTTCATTCCGGCTCATCACAGGCCAAAGCAATTAGACATCCAGCAATTAGACAACTATTGTGCATCTGAGCATGTGGCAGCTTGTGATGCATGCAACATTACCTGAACCAAACTAGATCTAGAACTCTTTCATCTTTAAAAGATTTTGATTACATGAATAGCCAGAGTAAGAATAGATTAAAAGCTTCATCTGAGTGGCTTAACTTTGTCAGCAGCAGCCCTCTGACCTGTGTTTCACTATTCATCCAGTGTACATTATTTAGCAGATCAACCTGTGTCTAAAACTACACTGGTCAATTGCGGCTTGTTTAAAATGCTAATAAAAGCATTTGCCTAATTGTTGCTTTTAAAACTTAGCAACAGTCTTTTGCAATTTCCTTCAGAAACAGTGGTAAATCTTGGTTTGTTTTTTTTAAAAAATAGGATGACCTCTGTATAATCTCAAATCAAGTTTAATACTGTCCTTACATGTGGGAGAAAAACTTAAATAAAACAGACCTTTCAGTCCACAGACAACCAGACACAACTTGTGAAGTGACAATGCAAAGCCAGCTTCCTAGAAAATTTGTCGCTATGGCTCACCAGGTGGTGCCAGGGGGTGGTGGTGTTTATGGGTACAGGCAGGGCTTTTCCTCAGCCAGAACTCTCTGGAACTCAGTTCTGGCCCCTCTCCAGTGGGCTCCATTGTTATTCTAAGAGAACAAGGGCAGCACTCATGGTGAGTTCCAGTGTCTCTTTTTCTAGAAAAACAGCACTGGGCACCGGCACACTAGAAGAGTCAATCCAGCACTACTGCTTGTGTGCCTGTCCTACCCTCCCAGTAAAGGACATCAATGAAGCTGCCAGGAGGTCTGTTCTACATTGCTACCCTGCTCCACCAGCTACTCCTGCATATAGATGCATATAATGGTTGGATTCCTTACTTTACATTTTTATTTCTACAATTCATATACCACTAAACCCCATAGCCTCTAAGCTGTGTACAGTAAAGATGCAAAATAGAGACAGTAGATAACACCAGTCAAAATTACTTAAAATGCTGAAATAAAACAAAAAGTTTCCATCAAGCACCAGAGGTTCAGTACAGAAGAGGCCTATCTGATCTTAGCTGGGAGGGACTTACACAGAACAGGACCCACAGTACTGAATACACAGCTCCTGATGGATATGAACCATGTGTCTGAGCCATGGGGGATCAGTAACAGAGTGGAATTTAACCTTGTGCTGATATGACCATTCCTTCAGCTTGCTAGATGGAATGATCTCCCTTCTCTTCCCCGTCACACTGTTCTGGTGGTTTTGCTGACCGTCCTGAACAGATTTGAGGGAGGGGAGAGTGGAAGTTAGTGGAAGTCTTTGTGCTTGTTTCTGCTAGTGCACCAGATTACTTGAATCCAGACACCCCTAAAGATTTAAGTGCTTGAACCAGGGGGTCTTTTTGCTTTCTGGACCTCAGTAGTTGAGGGTCTTTGTAAATTAAAATGAGAACCTTGAACATGGGTCAGTAACACATGGGCAGCCATTGCAAGCTTTTAAGTACAGGAGATATGTGCTGGCTGTCCTGTATAGATCCCACATCTAGGGCAGTTCCATAACATTTCCACAAATATCATACTAGGAGGGATCCAGAAGGCACAAAATTAAAAGTAAATAAACAGGTTTCCCAATGCACCATTCTACTTTCAGGTAACTATGAGATGAATTACACATTCATTAACTGCAGCCATGCAAAATTATTTTAAAAATGAATCCCAGACACAAGGGTGAGCAATTTCCATTGGACCACAGCGTTTTCATAGAGGGGTTAAACTTTCCATTCCCAGCTACAATCCCTATGGAAAGTATCATCATCTTATTTTGTTTATTACCTGCCCTTCACCATAAGATCCCAGGATGGGCTACAGCATTAAAAACAATATTCATATTAAAAAGTTAATATCAAATGATATTAGGTAAAGGTAAAGGAACACCTGACCATTAGGTCCAGTCGTGACCGACTCTGGGGTTGTGGCGCTCATCTTGCTTTACTGGCCGAGGGAGCCAGCCTACAGCTTCCGGGTCATGTGGCCAGCATGACTAAGCCGCTTCTGGCAAACCAGAGCAGCACACAGAAACTCTGTTTACCTTCCCACCAGAGTGGTACCTATTTATCTACTTGCACTTTGATGTGCTTTCAAACTGCTAGGTTGGCAGGAGCAGGGACCGAGCAACGGGAGCTCACCCCATCATGGGGATTTGAACCGCCGACCTTCTGATCGGCAAGTCCTAGGCTCTGTGGTTTAACCCACAGCGCCACCCGCGTCCCTATCAAACAATATTAAAAAAGGTTAAAAAACAACTTGCAGACATAAAAATTAGCTGGGCCCTAGAAACATACCCCACAATGCATTTTTCTCCCCCTATCTCCTATCATCTTGGGTTGGGGCAGATTTCTATCAGCCACTGGGAAGACAATGATCATTCTCCCTTTCCTGTATGCTGAAGCAATGGCCAGTGGGGCACTATTGCTTTTCTGATCGCCCATCACCAGTATCACTGTGACTTACAAGGAAGGAGAGGGGGAGAAAGTGCTGAAGCTGTCGCAGTGCAAACTCACCAACACACCTGCATGGTATGTGTGACTGTCACTGGCTCTCTCAGGTTCTGAAGGAACACTTCCCCCAAACCCCCACTATGATCAAATTTAAAATTCCTATGGTGTGGCTGCAAGCCCCACAACCATGCAATGGGCATTTAAGCCTTTATAAAACCAAACTTCGCAGTTTGGCCCCCACAGCTCAACTTGTAATTAATTCATTTTCCCAGGCTTTCTCAGAGAACTCTGAAAAACCAAAACAAAAAACTAAGCTTGTCTCTAGCTGTCCCTGCCAGCTTGTCCTCTATTTCAATCAATCTTACTTTCCTGGAGAATTGGAGAAGTAGTTTTATCCTTAAGGCCAGCTCACTCCTTCAAGCTCAGGAACATCATTTCCTATGGGTTGCATGACACCTGCACCAGATTCCTCTGGTGCATATAGATTTTATATACATATAATTTCCCCCACAATGAGAAATGCATACAGTATACTTGCTAGACAGGTATTCAAGCAGAACTTTCCTCTTTCTGGGGGGGGTGTCTCATGAAGAATCGAGCATGTATATTCTTAACTGTAAGAACCAGGGTTTTTTGGGCTGGGGTCTTTTTTCCCCAGTAAAAGGTATGACACAAACTGACACAAGGTAGGAAATTCAAAGCAGAGCCTGACATATTGCCTGGGACCCATGCTGTGCTGCTGTCACAAACAGATGGAGCTAGAGATGTGATGTTAGCCCAAACGTTGACTTCCCTGATTCCCTGCCTTTCATTTAAGCACTGTTAGCCAAGTTATGGCTGCCCCTGCAGAGCCATTCAAAGCCAGTCCCTCCACATCCATAAAACACATGAGGAAAGCAGCCATAATGCATTTGCCCTTGTTTTCTGAGAAGTATTATCCTGTGACAGCAGGCTTCTGTTTCAAAAATAAAATAAAATATTCCTTTGATCCACAGTAAAGTACCTACAACTTGTTTTTCTTAACCCACTTGGTTGCTGCTAGGAACAAGGCAAACTGTAGAAGAATTTTGCAGAGAAGGAACTTTGCACATGTCCTATGCTACACACTGAAAGAAGTGTGAAGAAGGAAGTGGGATCAAACTCCCCAGCCATTCCCCCACAAACCTTTGTATGTTAAGCGAACCTCTGTATGGAAGTTGCCCTTCCACACATCACAAGAGCTTTCCATGCATATAAGTCTTTTTTCCACCTTCTATGAATGCCTAGAGCAGGCATCCCCAACCTTGGCCCTCAAGATGTTTTGGGACTACAACTTCCATCCTCCCTAGCTAACAGGACCGGTGGTCAGGGATGATGGGAACTGTAGTCCCAAAACATCTGGAGGGCCGAGTTTGGGGATGCCTGGCCTAGAGGTCAGGGAATGGGGCCAGTGAGTGTATACATCTATACATCAAAGCATTCTCTCATTGAGTTGCAGAACGCCACATCCTCCAAACTGTGCTTATTCTCGTTACTGAAACCTACTGATACTTCCTGCTGTTGTCCTACAAACTACAGCAGAAAGTTCCACCAGAAGAAATGCCAAAAGGGGAGAGGTAGTCCAGCTGCTATTTGGCTTGGGATTTCTCCTAAAGCAAATCAATTGCAAAGCACTGAAACTATCCAGGCTGGGCTCTCACAACCTGGTCCTAAACTGGATTATTTTCGTGAGTAACAGGACATGCTCCCCTGTTAGTATGTGCAAGATTCTTTACAGAAAATGTGCAAGATTCTTTACAGAAAATGCTGACTAACACTCCTGAGCAAAGTTCAGTTTTACAAAAAAAAAAAAAATTAGTACAGGTTTACCAGAATCTTTATGGCTGCTTGATCCATAGAGATTGAAAAAGTGTGACGTTGCCTGGATAGAGAATTCCCAGGTTTTCAGTGGAAGCCATTTTTAAATCTCCCCCAGGGCAGAAATGAGAGCTGCCAATAGCAGATATCTGAGGTTTTAGTGTGGCTGCTATAAAACAGCAATACTATGTCTATCCAGAAACACAAGGTAGCAGAAAAGATACAAGTTTGTGCTTCTCCTAACACAAGTCTAATTTTATGTTATTACTTTTTTAAACAAAAACCAAACAAACATTCATTTGAAGCTTTGGTTAATATAAAATCAAGCTGAAAGCACTACAGTTATTTGTATTGAGGAAGCTTCTGCGGCTGCTTCAGCATCAAGGCAGCATTGATAGGGTAATAAGCATCATTCGTCAGTCCTGAATGGAGATGGCAGTAGTAGCAACAAGTAACTGCTAGATGTACATTGGCAAAGAGCCTCTGGGAGACCTATGCTCCATTGGGGAAATCAGTTTTTCAAAATGGAGAAGACTGTATTAAGGACCGTGCTTGTAAATGAAGAAAATACATTTAATCAAAAGCAGTGTGCTCTGAATTTTGGCACATTTTATTTCATGAATACATTATTAACACCTCAGGCCAATTGGCTTAATGCCTATTTAAACACGTTTTGACCCTACAAAACCTAATGGATCTTACAACATTCTGCTTCTTCCTTTAAAAATGTCTTCCATCCGTAGTTAGTGACCTGATAAAATGTGCTGGCTTTTCTAAGGCCATTATAATCTATCATGTTAATCTTGCCACTACGAGTTTTAAATGTTCTATTAAAAACATAACAGGCATGGTCAAGAGGAAAACAAAACAAAACCCCCAAACAATTTTCTAATTAATCCATCATTCTCGGCTGCCCAACCCCCAGAACACATTAAGACATTAATCCATCTAACAAACTAATTGGCACTACATTTACAGGCTGTGAAATTGTTTTCATCTAAAATAATGCATAAACAAATATCACCTGTTTAATTACCTCCCCCCTGCTATTGTGAGTCTCTGCAGTCCCTCCTTTACCCTGTGTGCCCTGCGCCTTTGGGGAAAAATAAAACATGGTGTGAGGCTGCAGGGCATTAGGGCTTAATGTGTCCCAACCAGAATTATTCAGGCTCCCCATCCTACATTCTTCTTGGCTGCAGCAAAAGGCAATGTCTGTGTGATTGCTTGAAAGAGCAGTGGCAGACTGAGGTATTATTGAGGCAGTGAGCGGCTACACAGCTTGCAAGTGGAAGTGGCAGCAAAAGTTTTGGGAGCTTTTATTCCCTAGTATGAACAGGGCCTTCTGGAACCTTCTGGAAGGTTAATGTGCCCAGTGGAACCATTTTGGGCTGTGGCAGCTTATTTGTAGCAAATTGTGAGTGGCAGGTGCTTGCATCTCCCCACTGAGGATAATTAGCTATTTTCTGGGGCATTCCCTTTCCCAACACTTTCCATTGGCTGGTGAATGAGGGTTGTCTGTGGCCCTGTGTGGGTCGACCTTTTCTGCTTTGGCAAAACCAAGGCTTTCCCTGGGCAAATGTTGAGTACCACTGACCCTCTTTTAGTACCATATATTGCTGGACTAAGTGGAAACAGTGCAAGCTGTTTGAAGGGTTGAAGAGACTAGATTTGTTTGGGCTTCTGTGCTCCTTGGGTGCAACTGTTCTTGTGAAGGACACACTGTGTGATTGGGGCACTGCTGTGTGGATATACTAGGTGGTTCTGCCAGGGCTGGCCTGCCCATGAGGTACAGTGAAGCAGCTGCCTCAGGCTGTGGAATTCCACAGGGCACTGTGGGACCCTGCCTCCACCCAGCAATATCTTACTGGAAGCCGCCACATCAGCGGCATCTGCCTGTTTTGCCTCAGGCAGTGAAACAGGACAGGCTGCCCCAGGTTCCACACTCACCTGAAAGTATGTTGAGACCGAATCAATGCCAAATCAAGTAGAAATGGGATGACAAGGAACTTGGGACCTGAAAGGATGATACCTCCAGCATACAAGTAAATATTTTAGGGCAGCACCATTCTAACTATGCAGAACAAGATGTAACAGGCCAGGTAGACCCTTACTTAGGGTGAGCTGCCTCAGTAATGGTGGAGCTGGACTCCTCTCTCCTGCCAACACACTGGTTGATACAATGAACCAACACAACACCATCACTTAACCGTGGGCACATTTCTTCATAAGGAACCATCTGAGAACCACATGACCGTTGTGGGCAGGGCAGAAGCAGAATTGAGCAGATCAATGGGTTAAAGCCTTTGCACATGCCATCCATGTAAAAGGCATACCCATGCAGCCACAAATCTTCCATCCTTCATCCCGCCAAGCAAAAGGCATTATCACAGTTCAAGGGCACATTCCAGCCAGGCAAAAGCACCTGAGGAAGGGACAGTGTGGGGCATGGCCTGTGAAAGCATCCTTAGGGCCTAACAAAGGGACCTGAAGGGTCACAGGAATGACCCATGGCTCAGAGATTTTTCAAGCTTACATAAAGAAGGCTACTCACCCTGTATACGAATCAGGCCCCGCTCAAGTGAAACCTGCCATGTATTGGAAAGAATGCTCACTGGAGACCCCCAGAAGGAAATTCAAAATGGGGGAGCAAGTAATGGTGGCTCTAGTGGTGGATTTGGCAAAGAAAGGACAGCACTTCCTCCTTATCCATGCTGTTTTCAATACCAATGAAGACAAACTTCTTACTCAATGAGAGAACTACAAGTCCCACCATCCCTACCAGGACTTGAAATTGGCATTTTTTGCTTGGGAAGATGGGAGCTGTAGTTCAGTTCCATGATCCCAGACATAAGTCTTGATATGCAGCATCAGTTTTCAAAGAAGGATAGTGAAGGAGAAGAGGCTTGATACCTCATCCAATCCACAATATAAGCATTTTCACATTATAGATCAGGTCGGGAGCAGAAGTGTGTTAGAACAATAAAGGAAGACAATGAGTACCTCTGCTCAGTTTCTTATTCCTCATGGCTCCTTTGCACGACCCCAATCACCTTTTTCCTTGCGCAGGAAATATAGAGCATTACACAAGTAAAGTAGAAGGGAAGGCAATTGGTACCCATGGTGTGGTGCAACAATGATACAACTATGCACAAACAGACTATTCATAATTCACACAAATCTTGTCCTACATTGCACAGACAACACTTACTGAGACATTCAAGTGAATGGGCTAAAAAAATTAGGTTCTAAAAGTAGAGGTTCAAATAAGTTCTAAATTTAGAAGGGGAGAATTTGGATCAGTTCTGTGTAATCAGAATATGTTCTTTGAGAAAGATGCACAGGAATGCCAGCTGCTGAAAAGTCTGCATTATTAAACTTCTTTAATTAAATCATCTGAATTTTCTGCTATTTTTCTTCCATCTCTAGATAAAGTTAAATTCTTCCAGGCTGAATATACTCTGTAGTCCTTCCCGTGCTTCACTTTCCCTAATACCCTTATTTCACTATTCTCTCTCTCTTAAAAATACCAGAACCAGTGGTAGAATAAGAAAATCACTAAACGATCCTTGATCTTTTCTTTTTTCTAATCCCATTATACTGGCCACAACAAAGTATCAGCCTCTATTTGTTTTTGTTTTTACATAAAATCTCTCATTTCCCTTAAATTGGGACTTTGACACCTGGAAATACCAGAGGTCTTTCCATTCTAATATATGATGATTTCTAGCGACTAGGAAATACCAGAGGTCTCACCCTTTAATAGACAATCATTTTCAGTGACTTCTTGAAATTATCTGCAAGCCCAGGACAAGGTTGCACTGCATATTTAGGCTTGAAAAATGGCTCCTTCCAAATTGCTACTCCTCTAAGTTATAAGTGTCATGAACAGAACTGTTACAGACATTGTTATTCTGGTATTGCCTTTTGTTGACAAAAATCACGTCTCCAGGACTAAATTATACTTTATAATGTTTTCATACTTTTGCATGTCAAAGTAGTACATTCTGTGAATCAAACAGAGTTGAGCAACCTGTTACTTTGTATTAATTGTACCAACCACTGATCACCTCTGATTACTGTATTTTAAGAGACCAAAGCATATTTCAGACCAAAGCTCTTCCACTGATGATGAGATTATACCTAAGGAGAGGGAGCTTTGAAGCCAAAAAAGAAAAAAGACAAATGAATGCATGTTCTACTGTGGATTTGTCTCTGCCGCAAATATTTGGAAATATATTATACAAAGATTGCCTTTTGTGTTGTTATCACTGAGGCAAACAGATCAGCTTTGCTAGCTCCTAGGCATTCTGTCCGTCCCCTTCCTGGGTGTGTGTATATGATTGCAGCCTTTAGTCACTAATGCCATAATGTACAGTAATTTTGATTCCTCCATCAGCTTGCTTTCATTCAGACCTTCAGGATTTACTTTTTTCCAATGTGTGTGTTCTTTTAAAGCCACATTTCAGCTTTCTAGTTTCAGGGCTTTTCAACATTGTTTTCTAACCCCATTGTGACCCACATGTAACACGATCGCTATCACTTCAAAATACTATGACTGAGATGTCTCTGTGGTCCACAACCTTCATACCAGATTAGGGTTGCCATACGTCCGGAATATTCCACACATATCCAAATACTGCAGTAGGCAACAGAGACTGGCGGAAAATAAAAAGCTCAACAACTGCCAAAAATAGCTCCACAAGTTTTTTGTTGAAATATGGCAACCCTATACCAAGTGCATGGGCTATAACCCACACCTCCAAGTGTCCCTATTTTCCAGGGACAGTCCCGGAATTACGAAAGCCATCCTGGATTCTGCCAGCAGATTCTGCCAGCACCGCCACCGGCAAGCTTGGGGAGGAGGATGAGTTGGCAGCAGCAGCGGTGACCTCTTCATGGCCACCACTGCTGGCCTCATCCCTTGGGTAGCTCATAGCACTTGCTGCAGAGTGGGCAAGGAGGAGGAAGAAGAGAGGCCCAGCCTCATATGACTCTCTGGCTCTGAAGTGTAGGCAGAGGGCAGTCACGGCTACCCCCCAAAGAATACTGGGAACAGTCGTTTGTTAAGGGTGCAGATAGTTGTCAGGATATCCCTATTTTCCTTCCAGAACTACTGTTTCTAGAATGATTTAACAATCAATCCTCTCTTCCCAGGGAACACTAGGAATTGTAGCTCTACTTATATAGCTCTGCTTATATACACCCCCTCCCAGATATTTGGCCAAGCAGAGAGGCACGAGAGTTCTCTAGGTTTTTCTTATCTTCATTTTTGTTTTGTTTTGTTTCATTTCCCCTTAAAGTTCAACTTTCTGAACTAAACATTTGTCCCTCCTGGTCAGCACAGCCTCTAAAACATTTTACAGCCGAAACAGAGCAGAAATGACTAACATGTTTTTGTTCCTTCACAACAGGTTGGAATTTGCCTTTTTCATGGCTGCCACTCACTGGGTAGATATCTTTATTGAGGTATCTACTAGCATGCCAAGTCTCACTCCAGCTCTGCCACCTCCAGTTCAGACCCCAGGAGCATGTATGTGAAATTAAGATTCTTTGCTCCAACATACATCACTTTACACTTGTTTACATTGAATTGCATTTGCCATTTTACTGCCCACTCACTCGTTTTAGAAAGGTCATTTTGGAGCTTTCTGCAATCACTTTTTGTTTTAACAACCTTTAACAATTTACTGTCATCAGCAAAATTTAGTGGGGTACACGTTATTGCAGATCACTAGAATTTCTAGAACACCAAATCATAGGAATCAAATATCATATAGATAGATATGTGACAAGCATGTTGAGAGAGTGCCGTCCCCAATACCTCCTGACTTTGAGCCCTGCAGGCAACACTAGAGTCCCTACTTGTGATCTCATCAACCCTGGCAAGATAGTAACACAAGACAGGACGTTTTTGGTAGCAGCACCCCATTTACAGAACTCTCTCCTGAGTAATATTTGGCTGTATTCCACATAAGATTTATGTTAAAATCATTCATATGTCCAAGCCTTCATGTCTTAAGTCATTCTGGAGCAGATGATGCTGATTATATTGGTTTTGATTTATGTTTAAAGTGTATTTGATTTTAGACTGTTTCTACTGCATATTTTTATATTCTCTTCTATACTGAATTCTCTTTGGGGTGAGCTACCCTGTATTCCTACCTTGGAGAAAAGGCTGGTGTAAAAACTGCAGAATAAATAATAAACAAACAAACATTTGGGAGCACCATGCTGGCCAACCCTGGCATTGATCAAGTACATACTGACAGAAATGTCACCACATTCTTCCAGGATTTTCACATAACCTAAGTAATCCCTGTAAACCTCATTGATTCAAATGCACATTTCAAATAATCTGATTGCTGTTTTGCCCTTTTGTTGCAATTTTATAGCTCTGTTCATACTAATAAATCTCTTACTTTAAAAGTTGCAGTTTTAATCTGGTTATTTCTTTTTTAAACAACAACATTGTATTTGTTGAGAAAACCTGTTTGCATTTGGTACGTTTTAAATTTCATATCACTTTAGCATCTCCCTTATAACTTCCTCCTCCTCATGCTCATTTGTTATGCAAAATTTCAGCATGGGGGAGGGGAAGGAAAGGAAAAGAAAGGTTGATATTTTAGTGATGATAAACAGGATAGGAAGTGGCAGTAGCAGAGAAGGATTTCCAGCTCTGTGGAAAATAGAAAAGAACAATTTGATGGATATAAAGCATTCCCCACGTCTCCTCACTTAATAAATTGGAAAATAGAATGTTGCCTTCTTTGTTTCACTGAAAGCAAACAGAAAAGCAAATGATTTAAGACACATTTTTTCTGGTCATGACTTCCATTTTACAAAGGAGTTTTCAAGATAATATTAGATAACTGTTTCAGGGAACAGAAGTTTATAAATCAGTCATGACAAATTCTTAAATTAATGGATGTTTCTGCAGAGAGCTCAGCATTTCAGCAGTGCTTCTATTCACTGCTGAGCTTGAGCAAAATCACCAAAAATATAAGGATGTTTGCAATCCTTAAAATGGCAACAGCAACATAGCAGTAGCTCACTTTTCCCACAAACTAACACCTATTTTATAAATGCCCATTCCCCACTCCAAAGAATATTCCAAGACCTCAATACACCGCAGACACCATTCCAGAACTTAATCCTCTTCTACACATCATTCACAGAGATGTCTCCTATCTTCAGCTTCCATTTCTGTTTTCCTCAAAAGCTGATGAATGAAAATTCTCTCCCCTGTACTGAGGTGGAGTTTGTTTGTTGTTGTTGCCAAATGAAAGCAATGGAGACTGACAGGCATAATTCTTACATTAAAAAAAAGTTGATATGCTCATGTTTGCTATTTGCCTATTCCTTCTTTCCATTTTAATTGAAAAGCACCACTTCTTAAACATACTCACAAGATACTTAGTAGATATGGAATGGACATTATGTTTTGAAATCAGATCTAAGACAATGTTCCCTACATCATGCTATTCAAGCTGTCTTTACAACCTGCTTTGTCTATAGTCATATTTTAGCCTTCCTTTGACACAATTAGAGAGAAAGCCAGGCATAGAACAGAGGCCAGAATCACAACAGGCATTTAGCAGAGCAAGTTGGCCCTTCTGGGTATGAGGCCTCAGCTGCCTCTGCTTTGGGCCAGGCTTGATTTCCATGCTGTTGAAGCTTAATTGGTAAATGTTGACCAGATGGCCAGGATATACAACTTGAAACAACACGCTAGGCCAGAATATTGAAGGAGGACAGGCTGCTTTAGTCAGGGTAGGGCTCAAAATCAGAATATAGTGGCAATAAATGACACACATAGGCCTCAACATCTGGAATTCCTAGTGTAGAGGACTGTATGGCCTGCAACTATAATCTATCTATTTACCCATCAATCCATCAGTGCAGAGGAGGCAGGCTATCTGGTTTTGAGGACGTGTAACTGTGATCATATGCAATTGTTTCTATGCTTGATTTAAAGTGTTGATGTTGATCTTTGAAAGGGTAGGGATACTCAGAAACTGTAAGCTCTCATATGAATCTGCTTTTAAGACTGACCATAGAGGCCCTGTCAAATACAGTGCAATCTCTGTCTCATCCATATGAGAAACTGGTTTTATAAGTGTTTTATTTTATTGTAAGACACTTTGTCTCAACAGAAAAGCAGCAAAAATAGAATGGGTGAAGTCCAACTGCATCAGTCCACCAACAAAATTGACACTATTGCTAGAAATAGTTCTCCCTTCATCTGTAGCCCCCTCCCAGCACCCCACACATATCTCCAAAACCTGCCCCTCTGGGACCCTCCAGGAAATATTTGGTGGGACAAGGAACAGTCATGAGGGAGGGGGGCCACTAGGTGGCGCATCGGAAGATCGCTGACAATAACATCTCTCCGACCCACACAAGGTAATTTGGAGGCTATGATGGGGGTAATTAGCCTCCTTAACCCCCCCAGGATTGTGGGGGGGACGGCCCTTGCCTGCTGTGTCCTATACCACCCCCGAATTTGTGGGGGTGGGGGCACTAGGCACAAAGCCCTCCTGTGGGAATCCGGCACTCCTGGACGCCGTCCCTGATTCGCGCCGCTAGTTGCAAGCATCTTCAAAAGAAACAATTTGGACGAGATAAATTGCACATGCTTCAAGGAAAAAGGGGAGTAAAGACTGCTGACAGAAGAGATCTCTGATAACAAGACAAGAATAAAATATGAGAAGATACGTCAAGATACGGTATGACAAATGACTGAGGGGGGAGGGAGAAAAAACCTGCCTTCCTTTTTCTTATGTGATTTAACAAGAATCCCCTCCCCTAATGAGTCAGAAACTAAGGACTTAAGCTGTGGATTTAAGGCTGTGTGGAGATAAACTTTCGAACCAAAGCAATGTTTCAAGATGAAGCTGGAAAGCTAAGAGTTTTGGAATGACGCAGTTAAAAATGCCGTCGCCATTTTGGGAGGCATTGTTGGAGCTCTTGGGTCTGGAAGGAGAAAGAGAGAAATAGAGTTGTTTACATATCGTGGATCAACTCCTCGGTGGGACTTAAGAGTGACAAATGCCAAATTCATGATGGAAAGAGCAATGCTATCTACGAAGGAGATATATGGAAACCATCTGGATTTAGTGGAGGAACGGGAAATCCACACAGGATTATTATTTTGCTTATTGGCTTAAGGAGACTAACAGAAGAGATCGTAAAGGAAAAATAGAAATTATATGAACAAGATATGATGTGGAATGGGACTGATTTGGACATTAACGCAGTAATAAGAAGGTGATTTGAATCCCCCTTTGGATCTTGAAGTATGGGTTCCCCCAACAAAATTTAAAAATTTGGCTTTGTAATTTGGAATTATGTGATGTGATTTAATTTGATGTGATTGGCCAGTTAATAAAAATTATTATTTTTTTTAAAAAAAGAACAGTCATGAGGGAGGGAACAAAGAACAAGTCCTGTTGCATGAGTGCAAATCCACTTGCACAAGATTGGATGTTAGCCAATAAATTAAATTAAGGTAGTTATTGTGTGCTTCTGTTTCTAGCTCATGTGCTACTGTGTCTAACCAGTTGTATCTCTTTTTTATTACTCTGTCACCAGGTTACTGTAACAAAGCCTTATTTTGCATTGAACAACATTTCTGCTTTACCTTTCCAGTTTTGCCTATTATTATGAAGTTAGACATGCGTTGTGCAAAATACATTTTTTTATCAGAGGAAAAAAACTAATTAAAAGAAAACGCTAATGATAAGAATTTTAATTACTGCTCACTAAAGATGCAATTATAAGCAGATAACTTTCAATTACAGAAGCAGTGATGAAATAGAAAGAGAACGACAATTACTTTTTCTTTGGGCTGCCTGTAGACTGTTCCATTTAATATCCTGTGACCTGAGGCCAACATGGAAAGACACAGAATCTGACACAAGGATTGGGGGGAAAACATGAACATACCAATCAAAAGGAATATTTAGATGAAGGTGGCTTCCAGAATGCTGCAGCTCTAGTGTGGAAGTATTTGGGTCCAATCAGAAGTTTAAATTTACTTCACCAGAAGCTGGATATTATTTTGATGTGAAGCCAGGTCAATCTTGTGCAAATGTTGTTGGTTTTTAATGTATGATGGAAAAAACCTTCAACAGATTAGGCAGACCATGATTTTCAACTGCTAAGGAACTAAAGGTAAAGGTAAAGGGACCCCTGACCATTAGGTCCAGTCGTGACCGACTCTGGGGTTGCGGTGCTCATCTCGCTTTATTGGCCGAGGGAGCCAGCGTACAGCTTCTGGGTCATGTGGCCAGAGCAGCACACGGAAACGCCATTTACCTTCCCACCAGAGAAGTACCTATTCATCTACTTGCACTTTGACGTGCTTTCGAACTGCTAGGTTGGCAGGAGCAGGGACCGAGCTATGGGAGCTCACCCCGTCGCGGGGATTCGAACCACTGACCTTCTGATCAGCAAGCCCTAGGCTCTGTGGTTTAACCCACAGTGCCACCCGCGGCCCGCTAAGGAACTTACTATTGGGCAATTGTCTTCTGCAGAGAGTTACTTTGCAGGATTATTCAAATTGTACTTATGTTTTGCTGTATAGTATTGACATTTGCTTTAGCATCGCAAAGCACTTGGCAATCCACTGATCAATGGGAGTAACTGGTCATATCATTATACTCTTTATCTCTGGCTGAATTTGCTTTCTACATCTGAACTGAAGAGTGCAGATCTATAACTAACAAAAGCAGATCAGGCGCCCATAAATATTAAAGAGATACAGTATAACCTACATTATTAAGTCTATCTCTCTTTTTTTAAAAAAGGATATATTATACTTATGAAGAAAACTGTGTGCAAAAGAAAAACAGGAAGCCACGTTCTTCCATTAGTCATTAGTGCATCTAGTTCAGGACTGGCTTTCCAGGGCTCCAGGCACTTTTCTTCCAAACTGCCTGAATACATGTGCCTTTAAACACATGTTCTACCACTGAGCTATGGTTCTTCTTCACAGTGTGCAAAGCATTTTCTATTTTTATTTTGCTTGTGACAGAAGAGATGTTTGCTCCACTGGTAAAAGAAATCTATGTGACATACAGCTCCATTTGACAAAGAAAGGATATCTGATATACTCCACGTCTGAATTATAAAAAAGATCACTATTCCTGCAGTCTAAATTCTTTAATCCTACTAACATAAACTCTTGATATCTATTTCCATCGCTATTTATGCCTTGATGTTTTGAAAACCTGTATTGAGTATTTTTAAAAAAGAAATATTCTCCCCTTCCCTGTTTACTTAAAGTATCTCAGACAAGCCTCTTTTCCATCCTGTAATGGACAAGAAATTCCAGTCAATCCATTGATAGAATTCAAATTTTCACCTTAAAGGATGTGTTTTGGAATGGAAGCTTGAAGTTATGCTCATAAGCATGTCTGAGACCATCTCCACAGCAATTGTAATTCTTGTAAGAATTACAAGAAAATAAGGCTTAGGGAACTTGTGGTCCTCCAGATGCCATTGGACTTAATTTCTCATCAGCCCCAGCCCAAATTGTCAGTGGTCATAGATAACAGGAGCTGCATTTCAACATCTAGAGATCCACAATTTCCACAACCTTGTCATGCTATACAGATCTACAGCCCCCTAAGAGTTTCTTGAGGAGGGTCATGGCAAAATTGGCTTAATTATCTAGTATAGTCTGGCACAATACAAGTCTGTGGCTTCAGGCATCAGTTAGGGTTTAGGACATAGGCTAAAACAGTGGTACCTTGGTTTAAGAACAGCTTAGTTTATGAACAACTTGAAGTAAGAATGCTCCAAACCCGGAAGTAGGTGTTTTGGTTTGTGAACTTTGCCTGGGAAGCAGAACATGTTCTGCTTCCTGTTGAGCATGTTCCATTTGTAAATTGAGTCCCCCGCTGCTATGGGAAAGCACTCCTTGGTTTAAGAACGCTTTGGTTTAAGAACGGACTTCCGGAACAGATTAAGTTTATAAACCAAGGTATCACTGTATTGAACATGGAGCATTATGACAAACCACTCATTATTTTTACTCAGCCCTTCAGATGGTGGTGGTGAATGACAAGAAATCATTCACCGAATTGACTTCAATCTTAACTTCCACTCCCAGACCAGGGATTTCCTGCTTTACACCTCTGTGTGCATTTTCAAATATCTGCTTCTGTGGGTTGGGATATGCTTTCAAACAGAATGGTATCTGCAGCTGCAGCAAGAAGAGAGAATTAACAAAAGTGGGGCTTGTATGAGAGGAAGTGCACACAGTGGTTTCAACTTCTGCAGCACCACCATCCGATCTAAGCTGTATATTGCAGCTCCTTAACAGAATAGTTGTATGCCAATGAGAAGAATAAAGATGCACTACAGTCTCTAACAGCAAGTTCAGTTCCAGATAGATGAATCTTGCAACATAAAGATTCTAGGGAACAATAAGTCCCAATGAAGAATTAATTATACTTAGCACAGGGTGACTGTGACACAGAGGGCAGGTTTATCATATTCCAAGCTCTTTAAATTTAAATTTGGTCAGGGCTCAGCCTGACTCCCTTTCTCTTTTTGTATAAGAACTACAGTGGTACCTCAGGTTAAGTACTTAATTCGTTCCGGAGGTCCGTACTTAACCTGAAACTGTTCTTAACCTGAAGCACCACTTTAGCTAATGGGGCTTCCTGCTGCCACCGCGCTGCCAGAGCACGATTTCTGTTCTCATCCTGAAGCAAAGTTCTTAACCTGAAGCACTATTTCTGGGTTAGCAGAGTCTGTAACCTGAAGCGTATGTAACCTGAAGCATATGTAACCCGAGGTACCACTATAGTATGAAAGAGGCCTCCCAGCATTCTCACAGGCCCATAGAAGAACATTGTAAACACTTGGGCCTGATGAGCATTTACTGTTCCCAACCCTAATCCTGTGGAAAGCCATCAAATTCGATTTTAATTTGATCCTGACTTGTTTTTAGGAGGTAATTTAATTATTGTTTGATTTTATACCAATGTTATATATTTGATGTTAGCCGCCCTGAGCCTGGTTTCGCCCAGGGAGGGTGGGATACAAATAAATTATTATTATTATTATTATTATTATTATTATTATTATTATCCCCTTCATGGATCACTGCCTTGACGTGGCGAAGGGGCTTGAATAACTCAGAGAAGCTATGAGCTATGCCATGCAGGGCCACCCAAGATGGACAGGTCATAGTGGAGAGTTTTGACCAAACGTGATCCACCTGGAGCAGGAACCGGCAAGCCACTCCAGTATCCCTGCCAAGAAAACTCCATGGACAAAGACAACAGGCATATGAAAGTTATGACGCTGGAAGATGAGCCCCTCAGGTCGTAAGGCGTCCAACATGCTACTGAGGAAGAGCGGAGGACAAGTACAAGTAGATTCAGAGCTGATGAAGCGGCTGGGCCAAAGCCGAAAGGACGCTCAGTTGTGGATATGCCTGGAAGCGAAAGGAAAGTCCAATGCTGTAAAGAAAAATATTGCATAGGAACCTGGAATGTAAGAACTATGAACCTTGGTAAGTTGGATGTGGTCAAAAATGAGATGGCAAGAATAAATATTGACATCCTGGGCATCAGTGAACTAAAATGGACGGGAATGGGCGAATTCAGTTTGGATGACCATCATATCTACTACTGTGGGCAAGAATCCCGTAAAAGAAATGGAGTGGCCCTCATAGTCAACAAAAGAGTGGCAAAAGCTGTATTGGGATGCAATCTCAAAAATGATAGAATGATCTTAATACGAATCCAAGGCAGACCTTTTAACATCACAGTAATCCAAGTTTATGCACCAACCACTGGTGCTGAAGAAACTGAAATTGAGCAATTCTATGAAGACTTACAACACCTTATAGAAATGACACAAAAGAAGGATGTTCTTCTCATTATAGGGGATTGGAATGCTAAAGTAGGGAGTCAAGAGATAAAAGGAACAACTGGCAAGTTTGGCCTTGGAGTTCAAAATGAAGCAGGGCAAAGGCTAATAGAGTTCAGCCAGGAGAACAAGCTGGTCATCACAAACACTCTTTTCCAACAACACAAGAGACGACTGTACACATGGACATCACCAGATGGGCAGCATCGAAATCAGATTGATTATATTCTCTGCAGCCAAAGATGGAGAAGCTCTATACAGTCAGCAAAAACATGACCTGGAGCTGACTGTGGCTCAGATCATCAGCTTCTTATAGCAAAATTCAAGCTTAAACTGAAGAAAGTAGGAAAAACCACTGGGCTGGTAAGATACAATCTAAGTCAAATCCCTTATGAATACACAGTGGAAGTGAGGAACAGGTTTAAGGATTTAGATTTGGTGGACAGTGTGCCTGAAGAACTATGGATGGAGGCTCGTAACATTATACAGGAGGCAGCAACTAAAACCATCCCAATGAAAAGGAAATGCAAGAAAGCAAAGTGGCTGTCCAACCAGGCCTTACAAATAGCGGGGGAGAGAAGGCAAGCAAAATGCGAGGGAGTCAGTGAAAGATACAGGAAATTGAATGCAGATTTCCAAAAAATAGCAAGGAGAGACAAGAAGGCCTTCTTAAACGAGCAATGCAAAGAAATAGAGGAAAACAATAGAATGGGAAAAACCAGAGATCTGTTCAAGAAAATTGGAGATATGAAAGGAACATTTCGTACAAAGATTACCATAATAAAAGATAAAAGTGGAAAGGACCTAACAGAAGCAGAAGACATCAAGAAGAGGTGGCAAGAATACACAGAGGAACTATACCAGAAAGAAATGGATGTCTCGTGTACCCCAGGTAGTGTGGTTGCTGACCTTGAGCCAGACATCCTGGAGAGTGAAGTCAAATGGGCCTTAGAAAGCACTGCTAATAACAAGGCCAGTGGAAGTGATGATATTCCAGCTGAACTATTTAAAATTTTAAAAGATGATGCTGTTAAGGTGCTACACTCAATATGCCAGCAAATTTGGAAAACTCAGCAGTGGCCAGAGGATTGGAGAAGATCAGTCTACATCCCAATCCCCAAGAAGGGCAGTGTCAAAGAATGCTCTAACTACCGCACAATTGCACTCATTTCACACGCTAGCAAGGTTATGCTTAAAATTCTACAAGGCAGGCTTAAGCAGTATGTGGACCGAGAACTCCCAGAAGTGCAAGCTGGATTTCGAAGGGGCAGAGGAACCAGAGACCAAATTGCAAACATGCGCTGGATTATGGAGAAAGCTAGAGAGTTCCAGAAAGACATCTACTTCTGCTTCATTGACTATGCAAAAGCCTTTGACTGTGTTGACCACAGCAAACTATGGCAAGTTCTTAAAGAAATGGGAGTGCCTGATCACCTCATCTGTCTCCTGAGAAATCTCTATGTGGGACAAGAAGCTACAGTTAGAACTGGATATGGAACAACTGATTCGTTCAAAACTGGGAAAGGAGTACGGCAAGGCTGTATATTGTCTCCCTGCTTATTTAACTTACATGCAGAATTCATCATGCGAAAGGTTGGGCTGGATGAATCCCAAGCCGGAATTAAGATCGCCGGAAGAAATATCAACAACCTCAGATATGCAGATGATACAACCTTGATGGCAGAAAGTGAAGAGGAATGACCGCTCCCCGCTTAAAACTGGGGGCGCCCTTTGCGTGGACGCGTGCAGCCCCTGGATCTGGAGCGGCTCCAACAACATAGGCTTGGCTTTGCCTTCCCTCAGGTGGGATGCCTGGAGGTCTCCGCCTACCTCAGTCAGTCGTCCAATCCCACCTGGGGGAAGCGTTGCCAAGGAGACCAGGTCAGGTAGGGGAGGGATTACCTGCCCACACAATAGAGGGAGGATCTTACCTGGGAATCCTCACTTGGCTCCAGAGCTTCTCCCACCCTACCCACCCTCAGTTAATGTCTTATTTTACAGGTTAATTTTTCTTCACAGGTTTTGCAGGTTAACTTTTCTCCACAGGTATGCGGGCGCTGCTACGTTAAGGTCGCTGTTAAAGGGCCGGAAAGGAATTTCCCTGCATTGGCAGGTTTCGCCTTTCCCGTAGCAAAACGTCACAACTTTGGCGGTATCAGGCCTTGGGCGGAATCCTTTTGTCCATCTTCCTCTTTGCGGCGGCGATACCAGGGTTCCCCGTTAAAGGGGTTTTCTGAAGGGAGGCTTTGACCGTACGCCGAAAGGTCGTCATTGCTCTCCCCTGCGGCGGCGGCGTTACGGGGGCGGCTATCTCTGCTTGAACATATGTTCTCCAGAGCCGGCCCATCCCCCCCACACACACTGGATAACCCTGATGCTCCCTAGGTCCCCGGCTGGGGACTGGGGAGGGAGAACGCCCAATGCCTGAGCCAAGGTCTACCCACATTTGAAATTTAATAAAGTTGTGGCCAATTTAATCCCATAGCACGTTGTCTTGAGTCGTTATTCCACATGACGGGGGGACCGCGCGGGATCTGGGGACTCCGCCTGTCCACGCAATTAAAGAACCTTTTAATGAGGGTGAAAGAGGAGAGCGCAAAATATGGTCCGAAGCTCAACATCAAAAAAACGAAGATCATGGCCACTGGGCCCATCACCTCCTGGCAAATAGAAGGGGAAGAAATGGAGGCAGTGAGAGATTTTACTTTCTTGGGCTCCATGATCACTGCAGGTGGTGACAGCAGTCACGAAATTAAAAGACGCCTGCTCCTTGGGAGAAAGGCGATGGCAAACCTAGACAGCATCTTAAAAAGCAGAGACATCACCTTGCCAACAAAGGTCCGTATAGTTAAAGCCATGGTTTTCCCAGTAGTGATGTATGGAAGTGAGAGCTGGACCATAAAGAAGGCTGGTCGCCGAAGAATTGATGCTTTTGAATTGTGGTGCTGGAGGAAACTCTTGAGAGTCCCATGGACTGCAAGAAGATCAAACGCATCCATTCTTAAGGAAATCAGCCCTGAGTGGTCACTGGAAGGACAGATCATGAAGCTGAGGCTTCAATACTTTGGTCACCTCATGAGAGGAGAAGACTCCCTGGAAAAGACCCTGATGTTGGGAAAGATTGAGGGCACAAGGAGAAGGGGACGACAGAGGACGAGATGGTTGGACAGTGTTCTCGAAGCCACAAACATGAGTCTGACCAAACTGCGGGAGGCAGTGGAAGATAGGAGTGCCTGGCGTGCTCTGGTCCATGGGGTCACGAAGAGTCGGACACGACTAAACGACTAAACAACATCATTATTATTATTATTATTATTATTATTATTATTATTATTATACTTCCATATCGCCTGAAAGAATGATTTTTGTAAAAACATATTAGTTTTCTGTATCAAAGATGACTCTACCTCACTTGGCTGAAGTTTTATTTACGTTCTCAAAGTTGATATATATATTTTTAAAGGATCTAATTTTACATACATTTCACTGTGAATTTTTTGATTCCATTTTAGTAAGTTAAAAAATCCTATTGGTTATATTGTAGTTCAGGAGGATTGGAACAGAGGGCAAAGGGGAAGGATAACCCATGGAGGAATAAAGGAAGAGAACAGGAAAAACCCACTCATCCCTAATGCAATAATGAGGACTTAACACCCAATACTGTAGTAGAAATCTATTTATTCTATTTTACTGCTTCTCGATAAGATGTGTGTGTTTATTTGCTGCAAAGCATATATTATTATTTGTAACATATCATATGAAACAAAAATATCACAACTTCTAAACAAAAGGGAATAAATTTCCCAGCACAGTCAGGAGTAATATTGCATTTGTAGGTCCTTTATACTTAAAAGTTTCAAACAGCAACTAGAACAGACACACAAGTTCTGTGGCCAGTGCGTAGAATTTGTCCTTTAAAACATTGGAATTTCCATTGGCAAAGTGCACTTCGAACTGATCTACACATAACTACCATGTGAAAGCAAATGGATATAACTGAATGGCAATTGTAGATCTGAGGCGTTGATTGGCTTTTTTTAAAACCTCCAATCAACAACTATAAAACATTTTTATAAATATATAGACTGACCACAGTGGTTCCCTCGAAACTTGATTACTGTAACATGCTTTATGTGCGCCTGCCTTTGTATCTGGTCTGGAAGCTGCAAGTAGAACAGATTCTGTTTGTTTTACAAATGAGCTATTTATTGGACTTACGCTTATGGATTTGTGTGTGTGTGTGTGTGTGTGTGTGTGTGTGTGAATTCCTGCATATTTTTCACTATTATTAATTTCTTTGTTCCCTTCCCCCAGAATGAAATAGTCAATGAAGAGCAGGTTAGAAATACTCAGAAATAATAATAAAAAAGTAGTAGGGGAGAACACAAACCATTTCAAGGTAGCATTCATGTGCATTTCTCTATGAAATAAAATTCCTAAACATTGCGAGAGTACACTTTCCCCTCATAATTCTGTGAATCCTTCGAGCAACACACACATACACCTGCTTGCTTTCAAGTGTTCTCTCTCTGGGCATGAAGCACATTGAGTTATTTCAAAGAGCTCATACCCAGATACAAATAAGAGGCATTTAGTTTTTACATCTGAGCAGCTCTTGTCAGGCCTTAGCATACATCTTGTATACAATTGCTTTGCTGCCCTCTTTGTAAACAAAGGGACTAAAGTAAGTCACATGCATCTGTAGAGGCTGAGGGCACAGCACACAAATGGGATAGAAGGGGATTCTGGCTTACACTGGGAAATGTTTCCAGTGTGTGAAAAGAAAATTCAATACGGAAAATGTGCAGAAGGCTTCAGTAATAAAAGCTACTGAACCAGATGCAATAGGCAGACATTACTGGCAGTACTTTCAACTCCCCCCCCCCCCGCTTTTCTTCATATTATCATGTTAACCTTGAACCCATCTTTTCACTTAGCCTTCTATAGAATTGCCCACTCAAAACAAATGTTCACAAAAGAGATATAAAGGAAATGGGGTCTGAATGCTTTAATTGAAAAATATTTTCTTCCATGAAAAACATGTAGAAAAGCACCTAGGGAAATAAATGGAATCTTCTGCAGGTTTTACATTCTTATTTTTTTATAAAGGGGGAGTGGAAAAAACCCCAGAGAGTAGAAAATAAAACAGCTGTAAAAATTCCAAGTTGACTATTATAGTAAACCCATCAATAGTGTATACTGTATTTATAGTATCATTTCTTTATTAATGCAGAAAAATAGCAAAGGAATTATTACAGTTCATGTTAATGTCATTTTATCTGTTCTGAAAGTCTCCAGCTATTTGACTTTTTTCAAGTATGGGCAACCCCAATAACCAACACACAGTCTCTCTCACACACACATACACACACAAAATCCCCACACAAGTTCTAAATGAAAGTTGGAAATAAGATTGTCCCTGAAGAGTCCACCATGTGCCCTTATTGCCAATCCCATACTTCTTTTTCCCTAATGAAGGAAGAAAAAGAAGACTAGTAAACAGAAGAATGGGCAATTGCTGAGCCCTTGTAACTGGGGTAGGCAACCTCAGGCCCAGGGTCCTAATTCAGTACTCTAGCTCCCTCTGCCTGGCCCTTGCGACTTTCCCTAGGCCACCCCACTTCCCCGGACACATCCCTGAGCTGTCCTGCTCTCCTGGAATGTGCTCTTGAAGCAATTATGCCTCTTCCTTGCCTGGATGGAGAGAGATGTTCCCAGTTTCTGCATGGCTGGAATGTAGCCTGTTGTGCAAGGCTAGGAGTCACATCCATTGCTTCACCCACTTTTGACTTTTGCTCCACCCAGTACTGGCAGGCAGCTGCCAAAAGGTTCCACAGAAGGAATTGTGGCCTCCCAATCATAATTCTTATGGCCTGTATGGTCTTGAGTATGTTCACTATTGGCAGTCTTCCTCCCCCATGCCCAGAAGGATGCTATGCACATTCTGGAGGGAAGTTGTAGCCTGTAAGAGGTGCTAAAAATTGTGTGTGTGTGTGTGTGTGTGTGTGTGTGTGTGTGTGTATGTATGTATGTAGGATAAGGGCTGATGCACTCCTGCGACAGCTAACAGTAATCCCTCCAAATCTTTTAAAGACTTTTACATGCACACCGACACACCCCTCACTTTCAGGAAGAGAAATGCTGAGGGCAATTCCCCAACACACAATCGACTCCACCAGGTTCCTATCAGGTAGCAGGTGGGCTGCCTGATGCTGGATACATGCCCAGTGCTTTAGCCAAACCAAATATTTCCTGTAATCAATAAAGCTGTGGCCCAATTCAACCCAGTACTAATCTCCTGTGTCCATTTTTGTGGGCTCCCTTCTTTCTGCCATGGCCATTATGTGCCTGTGCCAGCAACTGTTTATTCATTGTCCTTTAGTTATAAGTTGCAGTTAGTAATAATGTAACACACAAATTATTAAAGGCTTTTTAACATAAGGTCCAGGGCAAAGTGCAAAAGTGTGCATTTTGTTTAAGTAAATGTTATGGTGTTAAAAGACCCATGCTTAATTAGAAAAGACAGCTACTTAGTGATTAATACATTTAAAGACTAGCCACATAGCTTGATGGATTTTTCTCACAGCAAATCAGCCTTTGGAGTCTGGTAAATTTTCAAAATGTTACAGCTTTGAAAATTTAAAGCGAAACTGGAGCTTGGAAGCAGCAGTGGGAATTATGAGCAAACTGAAAGGCATTTCTATAAGATGTGCCAGAGATCTTGCTGCATTTACAAGGCAAAAATAATTTTGCTATCTTTCAAAGCATCTTGGAAGCCACATTCAGATGCAAGAAGGCCCTACAGCAAAGCAAAACAAGCCAGGCTGAAGTGGCACTACAAAGAGAGCTTACAGAATCCCAACTTCCTCTGACTACTTCCCTTTAGGTAAAAAAAGCAAACATTGTTTGTTTTACACATAAGACTGGGCCTCCCATGAAACAAGATGAAGCCACCTGCTTCTGGAAGCAACATGAAGGAGAAATAGATGAAGGCAGGAACTGATGTCTGAATGGTGCAGAAAGTCTCAGGCCCCAGTGCAGGGCAGTACGTTGTCGTGGGTTGGCACTGTTTGCCTCTCACCAGTTTTGCAATGTTCTCTCTTTCTTTCAATGGGTTTAAGGCCATAGCTCTGTGATGGAATACCATTTTTCTATGTAGAAGTGCTCAGTTTCAATCCCTTGTGTCTCTGGCTAGGGCAAGGCATCCCAGCCAGAATTCCTGGAGAGCTGCTGCAGTTAGTATGGACAATGCAGAGCTAGATGGGCCAAGGGTCCCATTCAGAATAAGACAGTTTCCAATGTTCCTAATGCATTGTATTGAGATGGAATGTTCCACTTTGAGTCACCCTGAATTCACTGTCGTTTTCCTGGTGCTTTTCTAGATTATACACTCATACAATCCTAAACAAGTTTACCAAAAAGGTATGTCCTACTGAATTGAATGGGGTTTACTTCCAAGTAAAGTGTGAACAGCACTGGAGTCTTAAATCACACATTATTTATTATTTCCTCAAAGCATGATCTGGGCCAACTCAAGATGTTTCGTGGCCTAAGATGAAGAACAAGGACTGGACTGGATTGGGAGTTGAATCTAATTTCAATACTGGCAGTGGGATAGTGTCTTCCACTGCACCCAAGTGCAGTAGGCTGGCTATGGAGGTAGGCTTCTTATGCCCTCCAACAGAAGGGTACAGCAAGAAAGCTCTCAAAGGCAGTGAGAGGGCTTTCTCCTTTGCCCCCACATTAGTTGCTGCAGTTTCGCAGCAGCCTGGGATAGTTGTCCCATTTTGCCTAATTGTAGTGTTGGCCCTGACGATTATGAAAAAGTGAAGTTCTTATCTTCATGCTTTTATTTTATTGTGATAGTAAAAGTGTAATGCTCCTCAGAAGCTAGCACTTTTGCTTCAAATTCTGCTTTAACCAAAGTATGGTGACAATCTTTGGATGTGCAGATTCCACCCATTATTTACCCCTGAAATTTCACTAGGTTTATCATATCTTATTTGGTTTCCATTTTGCCTGAGAAGAAAGCCATACATTTGCAAACATTAAGCAAATTAAACCTTTCCCAGTGATGTATTTCCATGAGATGATTTGCTTAATTTCTAAGTTTAAGAAAGCTGTCAAAAGCACCAATAAAATATGTCTGAAATCCTAAACATATCTATCTATCTATCACAGATGGAGTAGTAAATAGCCATTGATGTATGAAAAAGCCTAGCTATGTTGAAGAAGGAAAAGCAAAACAATCACATCTGAAGAAAATAAAGCATATTTAAAGTTTTTTTTTTATAAAACAAAGCCCCATAGCTCTGAAGATCAGATTTTATTATAATAAAACACTATAAACCAAGAAGATGGTCTTTCTTTTAAATCAGCTTATTTCTATTCATATTTCCTTTCCTTGACCAATTCATGGCTGCCTTTTCTTTTCTTTTCTTTTCTTTTCTTTTTTGAATTTCACAAGGTTTTCCAGGAATTGAAGGGGGGGAAACACCCCCCCACACACATTCACTGAAATAATAAAAACAAAAGAGGGAGATGGCAGGAATGAAACACCAACTAACTTTGCATTAGCACAGACTTGCCAGGGTGACAGGAGGGCATACATATCTCCCAAATCCACCCTTGGTTTTTTGCTCTATCAGGTATTTCTATCCTCCTTGGGATTTAAAACAATTTGAAGTGTAAATTATTTAATTTGGCCTTTTCAAAATAGGGAGCTCCTGATTTTAGAGCTTCTTGGATTAGTAATAGAAGCTGGTGCACTGGAAAGCTTCTTTGAAAGAAATCTGAAACAAGGTAGCTGGCAGGTAAGTTTGCACTGCAAGGGCTTCTGACAGCTTGTCAAAGTCCCACTTTTCTCACATTCAATCAACTTCTGTCTTCTGAAGAAAAGCACAAAATAATATGTCAAAATGACAACCACTGAAACCTAGCACAGCAACAACAGCCTTCCAGACCCATTGCCTCTGGAAGGATATCACTGCAAGGTTGTGTAAATGATATGTGCTTAAGAGAGGCATAATTTCCCTGGTCAAATAGGAGCACAATTAGAGTCCAATTAAGACTTCAGGTGTTGCTATTAACTGCCTGTGTCTGATGGCCACCGAAGCTCTGGAAAGAGGAACAGAACAATGCTTCAAAGAGTTTGTGCACCTTGCGATTTATCGCTAATGATTTCCCACAATTAATTTGCCACCACATTGACTGCAATTAATTTGAAAACAAGCTCAGCAGAGACAATGCTGTAATTACATGGGATTTTAGACTAGTAAGTTGGGTCAATATAGCCATGATTATCAAAGGAGATGGAATAACAAATGAAATTGTTTATTTGCTTAAAGTCTTAATTGATAATGTCATCATTGTCAATTCTGCACCCTTTGTCAGAAGTCTGTATGCATCATTATAGCTTCAGGGGAGGGGTGAACATGCAAATGCAATATACCCGCTTGAAAGCAACTCTTGTTGATTATGGTTTGTTCATGAGTAGCTCTAGATAGATCATATTCAACTGTATATTTTAAAGCTGCTGTGATACTTGCAGCCTTTTAAAACACCAGAAAGCTGAGCAATTTAGACAGAGATAATAAAGGATATCCTTCCAAGGGAAATTTATTCAAATAAATTTGGATTGCTTTCTTATTCTTCTTAAAGGAGAAAAATATGAAAAATGAAATTGGCAAAACTCCTCCCCCCCCCCACTATTTTTTTCTAGATGTCAGGAAAAGCTTCATTTGCTTAACTGCTGTGTATTTGGGCTGTTGTTAAGGACACAGGAGCAGAGTGGCTATGGAGGTAATACCAGTTGCTGGTAATACTAGCAATGGTAATACCAGTTAGGGTTGCCTAGTTGAATCTTCAAAAGTTGCAATGTACTTGCAGCTTCTTTGGCAAGATGATCTAGTGTCCTGCTCCCTCCCTTCCTTCACATTATATAGCAAGCAGAAGGGGAGGAAGGATAAGCAAAGTGTTTGATGAAGAAACAGGGCAGGAGAATCTGTGGCTCTATCACCTCCCATATGTCAGCTGGGGGAGCCACACAGTTGTTGTCTTAGTGCATCTTTGGCCTTTGAGATGTTACTGAACTACAACTCCCATTAGAACGTTCCCATTAGAACGCCTCTGTGAGCTGTTGGGCAAGAAAGGCAGAGCAGGTAAATTCCCTGCACCGACTGGTTCATTTCTAAGGTGGTCTGAGAGAGTGGGAAGGGCTTGATCACACACAGGAGGCAGGTGGGGCTGCTAAGGGGCAAGGGTGGCCTTAGTTCTTGAAATGTGTTGCTGACTACGTTTTATTTCGGTAGGTGCCTATATCTGGAGGGAGCGGTCCAAGGTACTTATCTGCAGCCACAGCATGGTGTTTTGAGCCAGTCAGAGGGCTGCTGCTTCCAAGTTTGGCACACATCTGGGGTTGATCCAATTGGCATCAGTTTAGTGGTTGGGCCGCCAAGGCATGCATTGGAACCAGTTGCTCCCTTTGCTGTTCCGGGAGGCTGAAATGCCTGAGCCTTCCCAGGTGCTGGTGGTCCACCTGGGTAGCAATGATCCGGGTCTGCTGAAAGGAAAGGCTCTGAGCCTATAAGTCATGTTGGATTTTCAGGTTATCCAGCAACATTGGCCAGTAGTTACATTAGTTTGGTCCAAAATACTGCCTAGAAGAGTATGGCAGGTTTCTTGGGATCCAAGGGGAATGAATAGTACAAGGAGAAAAGTCAACAGGGAAGTTCGGCTTGCAGTTGAGAGCCTAGGAGGTCAAGTAATCTGCCATGAAGGTATCGTGGCGGATGGGGTTGAACTGTATAGGCCAGATGGAGTCCATGTAACGGATGCTGAAAATAACATCTTTCTATCCAACCTGCAGAGGGGGATGCAACAGTGCCTCTCGGGGATGGGGAAAGGGGACTAAATAGAGATTTGTCCCCTTTCAGTGGCAGTTTAGGTGTGGGAAAAGAAATAGTTTGGTTTAGCCTGGTGACGCCCTTTGGGTACCTTTCAGGTGATGGGCCGGCCCCGAGGCTCACTTCTCAGACTCTGCGGTTCAGAGGGTGTTGTAGGGGCCTCCTTTGAGGCCAAACTCCCTCATCCACCTGGGGTTCTGCAGTCCCGGGGGTGGTGACAAGGTAAGACCTCCCTTCTCACCTTCAGGGTGTGGCCTGGGAATCTGGGCAGGCTAAGAAGCCATGCCCTAATTCTTTAGGCAAGGGTGGGTCACCCAATGGCTACAGTTATACAGTTAAGTTAGTTCTCGCCCCATAGTTAGTTCCTGCCCCATAGTCATGGCCCTTTGCTGATTTCAATTTAAGGTCTAAAAAACAGTTCGACCCCTTCTAATGTGTCTGCCTCTTTATTTGCCTATTGGAGGGCAATCCCTGGCTATTGGCCATGTTGGCAGCTGTACTTCAGTAGCATTTGGAGGTCCACAAGTTCCCCTCACCTGGCTTAGCATGGTGTGAGTAATTAACTTTTAAATGAAAACACAACACCTCCAGGTTGCAATACGGTAACCGCAATGTCAGTAGAATACTAAGTATAATTATCCAAGAGAAACATGCCCTTCCCTATAGTGGAACATACACATGATTAAAATTTGAAAGCTGGTTGCTTGCTGTAGCCATTAAAAATAACTTGGCACAGGGTACCACTAGAAAACAGCAGGGTGGCCCTGACAATGGAGTAACCCCTCAGTGTGGGAATGCACGACCCTGTTTCCCAGTATTTTGGCATGACGCTATGAGAAGCCCAACTCAACAAGAAAACACTTTAAGAGATGACTTGCTTCCTGTCATTGATCCAACACTGCTTTCTGGGCACTAGTCCAAGAGAGACCTGGGTGAGACTGAGAGCAGAGTCATTTTCAAAACCTCATTTACACGCTTTTAATATTTCAAATTAATGATGATGGCATACTGTTTGGTGGCTCAAATCAAACCACATACATGCATTTGTACAACAAAAAAATGCTTTAGGTGGCTTATTATCTTCCAAACAGGCCTCGGCTTCATTTGCCTTCATCTGAACCTGCTATAACTGCTGCTTGAAAGGCAATAAGAGCCCTTGTGCTTGGGCATTCACAAGAACCCTCCCTGATTTCTGAATTATATAGCATATCAAAGCTTTTAGAGCTCAGCTTTCTAAAATAAGAAATGCATTTTTCCGCTACCAAAGAAGTTGATTGGACGTAATGCTTAACAAGTGCTTTCTAGGAACTCATGCCTCCCCCCCCCCATTTTTTCTTCTAGATTGACTATAATATACACCTCAGTGCCTGTGAGTGCAGTGGCAACCATGAGGACTTTCTCTGGTATCCACAAAGCCTCTGAGTTCTTCTACTCATTGTCCCTCTTTCCATGAGGTGCCAAGGGGTTTTACGTTTTTCCTGCGTTGAGAAGTATATAGAGCTGAAGAGGAGGTCTAAGAGAACAACACTCCTTCCCACTTCCTCTTTCAGTTCTATATGCTTTTCAAGGAAAAGATCAGTACCCATTCTGGCTTAAAAAGCACAAGGGACAAAAGAGAATGTGGGAAGAGTGAAAGGAGGTAAGGTGGGAAGGAAAGGGCAGGGATATGGGAGACCAAAGACAGGATAATGAAGTGGCAGGAGGCAGAGGCATCATGGCAGAAGTCAGGGATGAAAAAATGGAGTGGCAAAGAGAAAGCATTCATACATGTGCTTGTGCACACACACATTCTATCAATTAAAAATGGGCCGACTTGCAATTTCCACAGCTTCCCCCAACTCCCATTTTTAGTTATGATGACAAATAGCCACTAAAAGTTCTGTCCTTTATGGATTTGTACAATCCTACTGCCTTGCAGCTAGTTAGACTATTTGGTTCATCTACCCCCGGTTGTCTACAGTGGCTCTCCAGAGATTCTAGCAGGATTTTCTTGTAATCCCAACTGGAGATGGCTGGGATTGAAATGGGAGTCTATACAGTATGTTGTTGTTGATCATTTTTTAAAACCACCATGAGGTCCCAGGACTGTGCTCTGTTACTGAGCTATGGACCTCCTCCCTCTTAGCTGGTAGTCATCATAGCACCTTCAAGTTAACTTTGTTCTGCATGAAGTAATACTTTACTTTTTGTCTTGAACTTTCTATCATTTTCATTGGATGAGTCCAAACCTCTAGGGTTCTGAAAGTATGAAAGGAATTTATCTTGAGTTCTTTCTACACAAACCTATATTTTTATATTTAAAAAATTCACCACATCCTGTCAGTTGGCTTCTTTTAAACTAAAAATATCTTTATCACAATGTACAAAAATTCTTGAAAGATTTCTTATGCTATAAAGCAAAGGTGGACAGGTTGTATACAAATTGACAAAAAATAGATAAATGAAGGCTAAATAGTCGCCTAAGATAGTCAGAGGTAGGGCAGGCTTTAGCTGAGAAATAACACCTTAGTTTTTTGGATAGGCTCTTCAATGGGTTTCTGAAGTCATTTGGCACAACTGTCCTGGAAATATGCATTTCTCAAAATTTTACAGTTGACCTGTAGGGATGGACAAATCTATCAACTTTGGCTTCAATCAGTTTCTTGTTTTTCTTCCTTTAATCAAACTTCATAATTATAGTAAAAAATCTACTATAATCTGGTTCTCCCTCTCCTGACATCTATAATGACAATCCTGGCACTTGTGTGGCCTAAATGAAAGAAAAAAAAATAGTAACAGTAAACAATAACTTTTCTCCAGAACTAAGTTTTCTGAATTTGAGCATGGAGTTAAAAACTATTGAGTGCAGAACCATTTCCTCAGGAGCTTCAAATGTTACTCTGTACTGTTATTAATGATAGATAAATCCCTCAAGGTTTGGGCTCAGAGCTATGTATCACTTTCTTAGTTCTTTGATATAGTTCAAGACTACTGGAAGTTCTTTCACAGAAGTTACAAAGTTATTAGACTCAGAAACTTGGAGACTCCCATTTGAAATCTTTATTTATTTGGGTAACTCTACAGATGTTCAATTTTGGCACAACTTGGGAACCTACACATAACTGCAAAGGAATACTATTTTGTAAGAAAACCAAACACACTTGAAAGATGCTCTGTGAAGATGGCTTTGCTATCCTGGCTCAGGGGAAGGTCTGATGCTCAGTGGCAGGTATGTTAACTAAAAAGGTAGTCCCACTGAGTTGAATGGGGGTTTACTTCCAAGTTAGCATGACTAGTACTAAGCATAGTAATGCTAAAAAACCGATATCCCCACTGTGGAAGGACGTGTGGATCCAGAATTGGCCTCCAGAGTCACTTACGGACTCACTGTTAAAACTGTGTTTATGGAAGACAATCTTTGTTGTTGTTTAGTCGTTTAGTTGTGTCCGACTCTTCGTGATGCCATGGACCAGAGCACGCCAGGCATTCCTGTCTTCCACTGCCTCCCACAGTTTGGTCAAACTAGAAGATTAAATCTTAAATCATACATTATTTCTTCTTTCCTCAAAACATGATCTGGGCCAGCTCAAGACATTTTGTGGCCTGAGGTGAACACGGACAAAGTGGCACCTCCTTTACATACTGGCAGAGGGATAATGTTTTCCACTGCACCTGAGTGCAGCAGACTAGCTCTGGAAGTAGGCTTGTTATATTATCCAACAGAAGGGTGCAGCAAGAAGGCTCTTGAAGGCTGCCCCGCTGCCAGTGAGTCTGCAACAGACCTGAGCTAGCTGGAATTTTGATATTTCTAGTCAACTGTAAAGCTGTGCTGGAAAACTGGTGAGAGAAAGTTGTTTGTTACTTTCCAACTTTCTATGATACTCACTCGAGGTGAATGATGTGGTTTCTTTTTTCATGGATATGCCTGACAGGACTATAAAATAAACATGCATGTTAACAAGGATGCAAAAGGTCCACATTCTGGTTCTTTGGTATGAGCACAGATTTAAGGCCAATATGGCTTGGAGAGAGGGGCGGGGGGAGAGAAAGGAAGGATATGAAACTAAAAGTAATTTCTCGTAAAAATGGAAGTGCCGCTGCTGGATTTTGCCTGTTGGGATTTCAAGTGTGCTCTGATTTCTATACCTTAAACTATGAAATATGCACCATGCACATGGATCCACACTGCTATGCTTTGCATGAGAAGAATACACTGGGCACATATTAATGTACAGAAAATCAAAAGTAGACATGTAATATGCAGAAACACATATTACCCATCACGTAACTAAACTCACAAGAGCAGTTTGGAATTTGCAAGCCTAGGCTTAGGTTTTGGTTTCACATTTTTAAAGAACTCTATATTCCTGAGCACAGACAATTTTTCTTATCTCAGAAAGAACAAAATTAAGTTAGGATTGGAACCCAGTATGATGATGGGATGAGTGTAGGAGGGAGTGGAATGATTTTTTGGTTAGGAGACAGTGCTCATGTGTAGACACACACACACACACACACACATTTATGATTTTAAGAATTTCAGGTCTTTTCTCGACATATGGTCCTGATTCCTGTCTGTGCTTCAGGAAGGTAGAAAAAAAGAAAATCTCTATAAAGAAAAGCAATATAAGTAGGCTGACTTTTGCTGCTGAAGTGCTTACTATATCATTTGAAACTTTTACAACAAACTGGGACAAATATAATGTCCACTCCATAACAGACATACAGTCATTGTTAACCTTAGAAAATCTCACACCAAGCAACTTAAAAGTGTTCAGCCACCATAGAATTTAATTTACACCTCAAATATGGGAGCAAGATACATATCTATAAAAATAGACCTTTCTGTTCAGAGTAGCAGATTGACTGACCCTTATGATTTGTGAAGAAAAGAAATCCCTCTCTTTCATTCTCTTTTATATATGGGAGACATTTGATGTGATACTGCCCAGACTTCCTATTTTATCCAGGGGCAAATTTACTTTGGTATATCTTAATGCGTCTGGATCCCTAATAACTTTTTTCTTTTTCTTTTTAGTATTGGCTATAATGAGTAACTTTTCATCTTTGCAGCTCAGTAAACACACGCTTGTAGCAGGAAGGCTATGCTCTAATGATACCTAAGATCCATGATCAGAGATTTGTCCTGCTATCAGCAAGCAAATCACATTTGAGGGAGAAACATTTTTCAATTGCTAACTTACACTTTTAAGTTTCAAGGCACTGATTCTCATATAGAAAGCTCACATTTTTGCATGACCCAGCTGGAGAGTCAAGATGATCTTTGGCCTCTGTTGGCAAGATCATCATTTACTCACAACTTAAAAGGGGGATGGGAGAGCAGAAGTGAGAAGAATTGTTCTCTCAGAATAAAAACATCTTCCCCAGCATCCCAATACCTTATAGTACATATCTACTTTCCCTCATTTAATTGTTCACCCATGTGCTCACTTATGCTACAATTACTTTCTAAGGTTTAGGTGCCAAATTCAGATAATTGTTGAAATTATTTCAATAAGAAAGAAGAAGCAGAGAAACCTCCTCATGTCAAGGCTTCATAATTTTGCTGTGTGGTCAAAATAAGAAAGTGGGAAAGTTAAACCCTTTGCAGTTGGCTTGCCAGCTGCACATGTCGCATGAATGAAAGACCTAGGTGCAGCTTACAAATTCCAGTCTACTAGTACACACACCTGTCTACTACATTGAACCAATTTTATTTAGAATAAAAACTATGCTAATTTAGGGTTGGTGGTGCTCTTCCAGTCCCCTCATTACTACCAGTGTGATGCAGATGACAGAGTTAAAGAGCAAAATCAGAGATTCCTGCTCAGTAATGTAAGATCCAATATGTTGAACTATCAATTTATTTTTGATGGAGGGATTATGGGGGGATGGCTGAGAGAGGGCAGAACTTCAGGTTTCTGGAAGAGGAAATGACAGACAACAGTGAAGTAGAGCATATCCCAGGAATAATGCCATATTGAAGGACTCAAAACCTCTGCCCTTAACACCTTAACACTAAGGAGCCTATGCTTCTACAGCACATATGCCTGCAATCCTCATTGGCTTCAATAGCACTTAGTTCTGAATAGGCATAGTTGGAATTACACTATTATATAGAATGTATGTCCCCGGGAAGGATCTTATCCATATACAGTGGAACCTTGGATCTCGAACTTCATCTGTTCCGGGAGTCTGTTTGACTCCCAAAACAGTTTGAAAACCAAGGCATGGCTTCCGATTGGCTGCAGGAGCTTCCTGCAGTCAAGTGGAAGCTATGTCAGATGTCCGGCTTCCAAAAAAAAAGTTCACAAACCGGAACACTCACTTCCTGTTTGCGGCGTTGGGAGCCGATTTGGTGGGGAGTCAAGCCGTTTGAAAACCAAGGTACCACTGTAATCATTCCACCTAAACCAGATCACATTTAAACACACTTTCCAAGTGCCCATTCATGTGTAATAATAGTGCCCAATTGTTTGGATGCATGTCCAATGTTTTTGTAAATATGAATCGGTCAACACACCCATTGACTGCATTAAAATGTGCCAAGGCTTGTGAGGAACACTGACGTATGTGAGAGCTTCAGCCACAGACACCCATTATAAATCAGGCTTGAGGGAGGAATGTTGAAGAAATGCATGCAAAAAGAGTGATTAAGAGCAATAGAGAGTAAAAGCAAAGCGGGGGTGGGGAGTGGACAAAAGAAGACAAAGAAAATGAACCACTAAAGAAATAGGAGGCAGAAGGCTGAAATAAGAAAAGGGAAGATGGAGGACAGACTAAGTAAACATTGGAAAAATTTTGATGTGACAATTTTCAAGAAACATCTGATTCCTGAGAATGAGTTGTGCTCTTAGTTCTATAACTGTTCAAGAAAAGAACACTGATGGGTATTGTAAGTCAGAATAATAATATTGGACAGAGGGTATTAAAGACTAAGACACTTGAGGTGCTTCTACTACAGGGAGCTTGTTTATCAGTATTTGAATCTCTAGTGAACAGATTGCCACAGCTTTGCAAGTAACTATAGCAGATGGGGTTAATTAACAGGATGTTGGCTTATTCAGTCCCATGAAAATTAGTATTTATTTTTTTTAAATCCAAACTCAGCATACCAGTTTCAATAAGGGACCCAAAATGAGATTGTTGAAGTAAATGTTTAGTATTTACTAATTGTCTCTCCCCAAGGATATATGCCGTAGTTATATTTAGTAACATCTTCTGTTTAATATTAAAGGAGGGCAGGGAAAGAGTGTATTCAGGGAAAGGCGCTTGGCAAAAATCCTAGAGTATTGTGCAGGAACAGCCACTGCCACTTTATGGTGGCAAGGAGAATAAATTAGAGATGCCCCCTTGATGTGTAAATTATAGCTACCATAATGGAACAAAAATGCCAAGATGTGAAAAGCCAATTCCACTGTTGAACAGTGACCAAGACAAACTTTTTTCCTTGCGGGGCCCAGTCTGTGTAATGGCCTCCCTTCTAGAGTAGGTCAGGTGTTACAGTGAAATTATTTCAGCACCTACTGAGAACTTACTTGTTTTCTGAGGCCTTTTCTAAGTATTGATATCAGCTTGCTTTTTATGTTTGTAAATGCAGCTGGATTTATTGTTTTAATATATTTTTAAGTGAATTTTATTATTGTGAATCACCTTGAGATAGTTTATGATAAATGGTATAAAATATTTTAAATAATAATGAAATAAATAAAGAGAGGGAGGGAGAGCTTTGGAATCCCTTTGGAATCACGTATCACTCTGTTGGTGTCCCACTCAAAACCATTCCAACTTAGTAAATGTCATGATGAAATAGCCCACCCAAGTACATGGTCACCCTCTCTCCATTTGTGCTTTTCCAAAGGTATGGACAAAGGCTAGGGGTGGTCAAATATGCCAATTTCAGTTTCTCTCAGGTCATCACTTTTCCAAAATAATAAATTTCTGTATTGCATTTTCACTACATGCTACTTGGCTTGATAATTGTATTGCAAAATTCAGCAAAGTGCGAATTTCAAAGGACATGTGTGTTTCAGTTCAAGCATTGCTCTGGAAAGTGAAAAATAGATTAGGTTCACTTTTACATGTGAACATAATTAAATTTCTCTACTAATCCTTTAAAAAAAATTCTAGAGAAGTGATTTTTCTCAGGGCTGTGGCTAGGATAGAAATCCATTTCCCCTCTCCACCTCCACCATCCTGGGGCTGCTAATGGTTCCCAAAAGCTGCTAGTAACATAACAAAAAATGTGCATTCACATAATTAACCTCATATCTAGTTCAGCCAGTTTAGTTTATTTAGCACGGAAGGAAAGATCCCTTTCTGTTGTCAGATTAGCGGACAGGGAAGTGAATAAAGACATTCATCACTTGCAAACTTTCAGGGCCCTTTGAAGCAGGATTTTTCATCACAAATTCTTGAGTAGCGACTTAAGGGCTGTAGGAATGGAGCCATTCACCTCATATGGAGACAACGTGCCCAGGCAGTGACATGCTGCAAAGGGCAGATAGAGATGTTTTGAGAGACGTTTGTCTCGCCACAGATCCGACTTGCAGCTGTTGCTTCATAAGCCTCTGCTTGTGCCATAACAGCTACAGCGGGGGTTAGGATCAGGCTGCAAGTGTTACTGCTGTTTGTCTACTAAAATCACATATTTGAGAAAGCGCCACTAAAAACCCTTCACAAATTCCCCATCTCTTTTAGCATTTCCTATCTCCCGAAAATAGAAAGAGATAAAATGTCTCACTCTTTTTTGCCCTTCAACAATGAGTGCAAAACCACAGAGGATTAAATGAGCACTGACACAAAAAAATCAACCTTTTCCAAGCTGAGTCCCTTTGGTCTGAGGTGCAGATGTGATTGTGTAACAACTTGCATTCCGCCTCATGCAGTGGGAAGACACACACACACACACACACACACACAGAGAGAGAGAGAGAGAGAGAGAGAGAGAGAGAGAGAGAGAGAGAGGTTTTTAAAAGGCTTTGCCTGATGGAGGCAATTTAATTTATTTATTTTTGGTGGCATTTCCGTCTTGTCAACCTTATTATTTCTGTCATATTCCTCTAATAATTATGCTGCTTCACACATTATATTCATCAATATGTGTACACATGCATCTGCACAAATCCACACTGAGAATATTTGCATTATACCTAATGATAACTGACATAGCTGTCTCTGGCCTTGTGTGGTTTCCTTGCCTGTGATATCTGAGTACTTGACAGCCTCCATAGATCTCCCTCTTTTAATACACAGGTGAAGAAGAGAACTATTACCTGCAATATAATGATGGGAAGCTGGTGTCACAAAGCAAACCAAATATCCTGCATCACCCTATCTTCTGATACAGCTCTTAGTTTCTTTAGTGAAGAGTCTGCCTTTAAAAATGTTTTGCAAAGTAATTTCTTAGCACATAAAACATTGTTTTAGACAAATGCTTTCTATAGTTGTTGAAGGTTCTGTGGAGATTTCCCAGCTTTCTCCCCTCTTCTGTACACTGTACACTGGTATGGAAAAGTGTGAACTTCCCCTAAAATTCCCTGTAGCTCTATTGCATAGGTGAAGGGGCAGACTTTTAAAAAGCCTGGCTAATTTAATCACTGCCTCTGATGATTAACAAATCATAACTACATTTTACTGAGTTCTCTTTCACAACTATTTCTGGAGTTTTTGTTTCTATTAACCATAACATTTACCCTTGAGCCATCTCACTGAGGGCACTTCCAGACTTACTATTTTCGGGTTACATTCAGTCACAAAAAAAGAAGAAACTGATTTGACTTATGGGGACCAAATTATATACTAACCATGAGCAACCACTGTTCCCTGCAAAATGTGCTGATGGCTTCAATGGTGGCCAAGCCCACTTCCTCTTATTACACTTCAACTTCAGGTACCCAAGCAAGGCTGTTTGTGAAACAGAAGCTGCAGTGGGTTGGAAGAAATTTGTCAGAACCAGGAATCCTTGATTCCTCCTTGTTATATTGCAGAATAAAAGGTCATGTAAAAACAACAACAGGTCACTGCCTTATGATACATATCAGTACAGTGGTACCTCGGGTTACATATGCCTCAGGTTACATATGCTTCAGGTTACAGACTCCGCTAACCCAGAAATAGTGCTTCAGGTTAAGAACTTTGCTTCAGGATGAGAACAGAAATTGTGCTCCAGCGGCGCAGCAGCAGCAGGAGGCCCCATTAGCTAAAGTGGTGCCTCAGATTAAGAACAGTTTCAGGTTAAGTACGGACCTCCGGAACGAATTAAGTACTTAACCCGAGGTACCACTGTATGAAGAGGTGGTTGGTATGCAAAGCAGTTGTCATCTAACTCAGATGACTATGCTCTGTCTCCATGGCTAGAGGCAGTATGCTTCCGAGTACCAGTTGCAGGGGCGCAGAGTGCTCTTGTCCTTGGCCCTGACACCAATGGAGGTTTCCTCCCATTGCGGATAGTGGATGTGGTGGCAGATTCACATTCAGCAGGGACAAAGCATTAAAGCCCCTCTCTTTTACACTATCATTCTAATCTAGCTTCCCCACCTTTGTCTACTTTTTTTTGTTTAAAATAGTTCACTCTACATGACAGGTGTCACCTCTAGCTTGGCCTTGCACCATGCATCAGACAAAGTAAGCAGTAGCCAGGAAAGATACACTTGTATTTTTGTGCCATAAATTTTACAAAGCACTTTCAATGTATGAGTGAATGGGTGTCAGGGAGGGGTAGGACCACGTCATGCTCCTTCTAGGGTAGTCTGCCTTTGGTCCCCACCCTGCACTCAGCTCTCACCTGTGACTTCTAGAAGCTGTCAGCATGTGACAGCGGTCAACCCCCTCCCCGCAGGAATGACTTCGACTGGCTGGCTAAACCAGGTGAGGGTAGCAGATGGGTCTCAAACCTGCAGGCCTTGTAGAGAAGTGAGAGGCAGATGGGGCTCATCAACCTGGGGAGATAGACCATCTAGGAGAAGGAAAACTCTGATCCTAAAACTCTGCTGCCTTTCAAGAAATCTTAGGAAGAAGAAATGGCCAAGCTGTAAACCCTACACAAGTCCAGAGTGGAGTCCCTAAGATAGTTGGATGGTGCCTTGTATGCCTGCTTCTGGCAACTCCTGCAGCCAAGTTGTTGCTTAAATTATTACTTTTATTTTATTTGAACCACATCCATGAGGCTGAGAGCAGGGTCTTGTCGTTGAGCACCTCAGAACCTCCATACACACTGCCTCAGCTTTTGCCCTGGAGAGGTCACTTCACTGCTACTAACGCAGCAGTTTGATTTCACCCCTGGAAGTGCACTCAATTGTCTCTTTAGTAGATAGATGCCAACAACTCTAAATGAGGTTGATCAGAGTAGATCTATATTCATTAGCAGTTAGAATTTTTGTTGCTTGTTTGTTTTCATTTGTAAACCACTCAGAGAATTTTTGTTATTGGTAGTATCTTCCCAAACACAAGAATTAAATAGTATTTGCCCAAAAGGGCCTCCCCCCTCTCTGTGTGCCCTCCACCTCTCTCTCTCTCTCTCTCTCTCTCTCTCTCTCTCTCTCTCTCTCTCTCTCTCTCTCCCTCCCTCTCTCACAAACCCCACACTTTAATATATAATAAAAGTGGTTTGCATTGGCTCTAGTCCATGAAAGATGCCACAAGTCTTTTTAGTGATTTGTATTCAACATGAAGATTTTGGACTGGTCTATCAAGCTGCGTCAAAGCAGCATGGGCAAAGGTGGCAGGAATAATTAGAGGATATTTACCCATACCTATGAGTCCTAAAAGCTTTATACATACTTCGTAATGAGACTTATCCTTATGATCTAAACAGGATGGTGCTGTCCCATTAGTTTTATACATAATGTTTTATTTCAGTACCGATTATCTTATCTATAGGACTGCAGTATCTTTCTTTCATAGATGACAGCAGCGATCACAATAATCAATACACACACTGCACTTATTCAGCTGATTCTGCAAACACACTTGGCACAAACTGAAAAACAGCTTATTTTGCTCTAGTAATCCACACAGTTCCCAAATAACATATTCCACATTTCATAAACTTAAACAAGTTCTCATCTGAAGCCAAAGTGATCAGCTGAATAAATTCTGCTGCCTTAGAAAAGTTAAGGAAGTCTAAAGGCTACTGAATGCACTTTTCACAAGATAATACAAAATTGTTTAACATAGGTGTTTCCACAGCTGATACACTGAGAAGGTTTTACAGTGTTCAATGACACTCACACTTTTGCTGCTATTTCTATGGTGTCATTGTCAAGCACAGTGAGAATGAAATAGAGGAGTGTTGAAAAACTCTCTTCTTGTTTAAATGGGTGGGTTTAAATTTGTGGCCAGTTAATTCAACACCACACAAACATTTCTGCAATGCTCTGGGTAATTTATAGTGTTTCCTGGTTTTTGTCAGTTTCCTACCATGCAATTCCTCATGTTACCAAGAGGGTTTCAGAGGGCTGCTAATTATATGTCAAGTTATCAAGCCTGGTTACATCTGCAGCTCAAACATGAAGAAAGTGTAAATGACCGACTGGACAATAATAATGTTGTTGTTGTTTAGTCATGTCCGACTCTTCATGACCCCATGGACCAGAGCACGCCAGGCACTCCTCTCTTCCACTGCCTCCCGCAGTTTGGTCAAACTCATGCTGTGGGCAAGAATCCTGTAAAAGAAATGGAGTGGCCCTCATACTCAACAAAAGAGTGGCGAAAGCTGTATTGGGATGCAATCTCAAAAATGATAGAATGATCTCGATACGAACCAAGGCAGACCTTTTAACATCACAGTAATCCAAGTTTATGCACCAACTACTGGTGCTGAAGAAACTAAAATTGACCAATTCTATGAAGACTTACAACACCTTATAGAAGTGACACCAAAGAAGGATGTTCTTCTCATTATATGGATAATAATAATACAATTGTGTATTTAGGAAGACTGGGGTTGGTATGCGCAAGGAGGGCAAGGAGCAACAGAGAACACCAATGTGAGTAGGTGCTAGTTGAAGGGTTGCTGTACCCAAATGAAATTGGGGCTGCCCTGTTTGAAAAGTGGGTGTCGTGTTTAAAACTTCCCAGTTTTAATATTTCTCCCATTTATAGTTTGAAAGATGTCCATATGAGAAAATCTGTCCAGCAGTGGGACCTGATGTATTCCTCTCTTTGTATTCCTCCACTGGATCATGGGTTAGTCTTGGTGAATAACAGCATGACTTTATCTTTCCTGACCTTGCAAAGGGACTGTAAATTATAGGCTAAGTTTGTGGATGATTTGAATCATTGTATGTGGGAAGCCCTGGAGTTGAAGCCATAGGTGTCAGAGGCTTCTTTCTTACTTACTGCACCATAACTGTCTGCAATGGTTTAACAAAGTTATCCGTGGAGCTCTGGAGTCAGCTGCCTGACCAATCACTATCTTAGCACACACCCCAGTCTGCAATGGGAAATGAGCCGAGGTCTCTCATTCTGTCTGTTCAGTTGCATGTGTTTTCTGGGTAGGATACTGACATATGGCATTTGTACCATATCTGTGAACCAATTGATGCCTTCCCCATACAGATAATATGTGAGGGCATCACTGGTGAGTGACCACGAGTATATACAGTGAGCAGTTGCTGGAATGGCTGCCCGCATTTCTATGTTGGCTTTTATCTCTACAAATGCTGTTCTGATGTTGCTTCTACTGCAGAGGGTTACAACCACATTTCAACAGTGCATGTCCTGGCGCACTAGCTTCCTGGTGCTGCACAAGTGTCGAATCAGCCTGCTGCTAGCTGATCTTCTTATTGTCTCCTAAATTTTGGGCCAAGATTCCAACCTTTGGAATATTCCAATAGAATATCCAACCTTCGGAACAGTGTTGGTTTCAAGTGACATATTGCAGGCATAAGAATCTCACGGGATCAGAGTTCCATCATAGGAAGCATCATTAATGGAAAATTTATTTGGGTGGTGTAAAAATAACTATATATTTTAAAGACTTATTTCCCTTTTAAAAAAAAGACCCGACAGTGCTAGTGTTCCATTTCTGAGAATTTATGATACAATTTGGTAGATTACAGAAATTCCCCTGCTTGGAATGGCACATATGGGATCACCACTAACTGTGAAACTTTGTTTCTTATACAGATGCTCCTCAGGTTGGTTCATATTTATTCCTCTGATTAATGGTATAGCAGAATTTCCAATCTATATACCAAAAAAAATTAACCTGATGGTGGCCAAGGAATTAAAGATTTTGGCAAGCAACTGGTAATACTGATTTTTTCCCATCTTCTTTGTGATCCAGTAAATATTTCCCAAATGTACTGTTGCTGTTGCAACCAAACAAAATAATACAGTTCTTTTTCTACCATCCATTAATTACGTTACATCTGAGACTAAAATGCTTCTTAAAGAGCAACGGTTCAGTTGGAGGCTATGATTTAATGTGTCAGTCAGCCTGAATTATAGGTTGGATATTTAAGTATTCCCACGATTGCGCTTCCTCACTCACAAAGGCAGATAATATATTTTAAACGTTATTGAACGTTCACAGCTTTCTTAAGTCTGAGTTAGAAGATCAAGGAGATTTAGAACTGTTATAAGAAGAAATTCACTTATGTGATCCTGTCCTCATACAAAGAAAAATAAAAAGAAGGAGAAGGAGAGGAGTGGTGGGAGGAGGCCATGTGTTGAGGAAAAAGGACATTTCAAAGCATACGTTCATATGCAACAGAGTCAGATTGCTCATTACATTTATTTGACAAGTGAGATTTAATCAAGTCTCTACAGCCAAAACTGTTCAGTCTATCTTCAAAGACAGTCACAGCACCATCAATGAGAGATTAGGCTGAAGAACGACCCCCCCCCCACCCTTATGTTCACAGTAGCCTTATATGAATTCAGGGCATTAACTCTAAGTTGGATGACAACATCAACAAAATTACTGTTTGCATCTTAGATGCAATGCTATCATAAAGGCTGAAAAATGGTAGCAGAAAAGATACTTGATTTTAAGATCAATGTGATGAAAACTTTCCTGGTCAAAAAGTGTAGTGCTAATATTATTTTGCATCAGTTATAATTAAGCAGTGCAGAGAAATCTGGTGATATTTTAATAGACAGCTTGGATATACCATTGTTTTCAGAAACATTACTGTTTGCTTTCAGGGCACTGCAAAAATGGCCAGAAATGTCTGCGTTGAACAGCTACACTGAATTTATTGTGGATGTTTTGCATAAATATTTTCCTTTTCCTTAGTGCCCTTTCATTTTAACGCAGTTTGGCCTCTAAGGTTTGCCTTTTCCCACTCTGCACTTGTGGGTTGGACTCATCTGAGTTAAGAAGGCATTTGGGGGATTTAGTATTAAGAGAGAAACAGTGTTGGTTAATGTTATCCCCCCAGCAGTCTTCCCTACATTAAAGCTTTTGCTTTAAATTTCAATACTGCTTTTTAAACTTGAAAGTTGTGGAGATCCATTGGTGCATCATCCAAATGACTCCTTTGGAGAAAAATATGGATGCCTGTGTGCATTTCTCTGAATCAAGGTCCAATTGTGCTATATAATTGGCTACCATTTTCTGCCATATTCTGGATATTATGGCTCATTTTCTTTCCATTAGCTACAGGGTTACACAAAGCATTTATACAAACAGTATAGCACTTAGGGATAGTAACTGTAAATGCTTGCATTATTTGCTCAGAGCAATTTACTTGATGTGTAAAGCATTTTACCCCCATTTGTGTATTTACAATGAAATCGACTTATGACCCTCTGTTGCCATTCAAAGTGTGGTCTTAGTTCAAAACCACAGTCCTTTTCCCTGAGTGAACTTCAAGCCGACAAATTCCATTTCAAAGCACATAAAAAATATTTTAATAGGGTCTCACTTCAGTCTCCAGTACAAATGGTGCGTCAAAATATGCAGAATGACGTAAATGTCTGATTACTGATTAGTGATTGCCACATACTAAAACAAGTTCAATATATTGTTTCTCTGTTACACCCAAACTGTTAAGACATTACTTGGTTTATATTACATATGTTTAAAAAATGAGATTTAAAATATTTTCTTGAAACAGAAGACTCTGGGATTCAATGCAATTTAAGCCTCTTGCATATTTAACAATCAAATAGGTTCTTAATTTATTTTGGGGAAAACAAATCAGCAAAACATTCACTATTTTCAGTATCTATTACTTCCATCACTCTAAGATGGATACACCAAGCCAGTCTTGCAAGCAAATGCCTTATTTTTACTAGCTTATTTTATTTTACTTTTTATTTTACAACAGTCCCATGCTGGTAAGGTGGTGATTGGGCTGGATGAAATGATCATAATCCATAATACGGCCTGAGAGCGAGTCCCATTGTACTCAATGGAGCTGATATTTTAATTTGGTTGTGCTATCAATTATTTATGACTTCAGAGCATGATAGGTCTACACAACTTAAAAGGAATTAATAATTTCAGAGAGAAATGGTTATTTTTATTCCAGATGCGGCTTCAGTTTGCCATTAGTATTTTTGCCTGTCTCATGCTATGGACATGCCTGCCCTAAAGCAGGAACCTTGGCAGAGGTGGAACAGGAGTCACACTGCTCTGCATAGGCAAGTATCCACCTTCCACTCTGCCCTGATGAATCTTTCTCATGGAGAAAAGAAGGCATGGGTCCTTCACACTCTCACTAGCCCCACCCAGGGTGCTGCTGTGGGGTTTAGCTAGAGAATGGTGACAATGCTCCCCTCATGTCAACCTTCTAGGCCTTTAAAAGGGGAATCTATAGGAATATATGGGAATTATTATGTACTGCCCCCCCATTCTCCTACAAAGTCAGGGAAGCAATTTGAAAATACATATTCTAAAACAGATTCACCTGCTCCCCAACACTAGTTCAGAACATGGTCTGCTCCACAAACAGCCATCTTGAATTTTTCTCAAAGAAAGGGCTACATTTTATCATTTCCCCGTTTTCATTTTTAACAAGATCTATCTACAGTCATACCTCGGGTTGAATGTGCTTCAGGTTGAGTGCTTTTGGGTTGTGCTCCGGGGCAACCCGGAAGTAACGGAGCAAGCTACTTCTGGGTTTCGCCGCTCACGCATGCACAGGTGCTCAAAATGACATCACGCGCATGCACGGAAGCGGCAAAACACGACCCGCACACGCGCAGATGCGCCGTCGCGCCTTACATTCCATTCGGGATGCGAACGGGGCTCCAAAATGGATTCCATTCGCATCCCAAGGTACCACTGTCCTTGGATCAGCTTGAAAGCAATCAGATTCCAAGTACTTTGAATGGGGCTGGAAATGCCCATATGTGGGATGGTACATGATGACATACTATCCCACAGAATGACAGTGCTTGAAGAGGAAAGAAAGCTATCTGCTTCCATGCAATGATGGGCATTTGTCATATTTTGCCCCATACAATGTTCCTGTGACATTTATGACATACTGTTCTCCACAGTGACAAATCCAGCCCCATTTCAAAGTGTGTCGCTCCTGCTCCAAGCAGCTAAATCTTCTTTTAAAAAACAACAGCACTACACATGGTCTTTCAAAAACACACACAACAACTAATAGTTGGTCAAATGCAAAACTGGTATGGACCAAACTGAGTCCAGTTTCTTCAACCCTATCCTTCTGCTCAAGATCATACAGATCTATTTATATCATAGTCATGGAAGGGAGTAGGGAGAGAACTTGAAAGAATACAACTTGCAAAATTATTAACTCCCAATAACAGAGTTATTCAAGGGAAATTTCAGCTCTGTCTCAGTGGGAAGAGCAGCATTGTGGTGGTGTTCTGAGTAAATTCAGTCTTCATTTCCAGGTAACCCATGGGCTATACAGAACACAAGTCCCTGGTCATAAAGACAATCCTTCTATCTCAGGCTCAAGATTAGGATTGCCCACTCAAGCTGGCTATTGGGCTCTCCTGATCTTTGTGTGAGCAAAGTCCAGAGGAACTGAATTCCTTGACTGTGACTCCTGCCTAAGAACATAAGAAGAGCCTTGCTACATCTGGCCAAATGGCCATCTAGTCCAGCATGGTGGTCAATCAGACGCCTTCAGAAGCTCACAAAATGGACTTGAGTGCAGCATGGTTCTCCCCAATTGTGCACCCCAGAAACTGTCAGAGGCTTATAGAACTGACAGTACCCACTGATACCCTTATTCTTATTCTCTCCCATGAATTTGTGCAAGTCATCCAAAATGGCTCTTCCTTATTAACACAGCTCCTGTTTCTCAGCTCCTACACTCAGACATGATTTTGAAGTCTCCAGTTTTTTTAGTGTCAGGGTATTTCAGCATTCATGCCGAATTATTCTATTGGGGCAGCCCAGCATGTTATGACTGTCATGACCCCAAGGCCTTTTAAAGGCTATGTAGCAGGATATGAAATAAATACATAAAACTGAAGGAAGAAAATGCAGCAGAATAACTTATTATTATAGAAAGGATGAGTGATTTATTAAAAGGGCCTGTTATCAAAAGGAGACAGCCTGCTACTGATGTGCTACATATTCTGCACAGCTGAAGTGTGAAGAAAATTGGTAAGGCCAATTATAGCAAATGTCAGGTAGACAGAAGAGAAACATCTTTTGATCAAAGTGCAGTTGGTGCAAAATTTTAGTGCCTGAGTCCTTCACTCATCAGAACTGGTACTAGTTTAACAAGTCAAGTTGCAATATTGAGCTCAGATGAAAGGTTGCTTCTCTGTTTCCTGTGCAGTAAGTGATGATTACCCTGTCTTTTCATCATGTAGCTAAAGTGATTACTGTTAGTCAACTCCCTTTCTAACCAGATTAGAACATCAACAAATCTCAGCTGGTGATTAATACTCGTTTATGCTAGCACTTAGGTAAGCGTAAAGAAAATGTAATGTCACATGTGAAAAAGGGGCCCAGCAATTTGGCCCGTGCTGAGCATTCCTGACAGCAAGGCAGTTGTAAAACACTGAGGCTCCACTTCGATGCAATATTATTAGCACTGAAACCTGATAAGAGTGTAGGGATCCCTGGCAGACTGGTTCAAACAAATGAATGGCATTTTCTCCTTCCACAATGGTGATTTTAGGTCAGGGATGGGGAACCTGTGGTCCTCCAGATTTTTTAGGCCTACAACTCCCATCTTCCCAGAGGCTGCTGGGAGTTGTAGTCCAACAACCTCTGAAAGACCATACATTCTTTACCGCTGATTTAGATACACAAACTTGTGGAGAAAATGTGTGAGCCCACCTAGTCTCTTCCATGAGGATCACTACCATTTTACTGCCTATTCCTTCATAATAATGTTAAAAACAATGTCTTTGTATCTGACTCAAAACTATCTAAAACAGGGGCCCATCACGCCAGAAGCTTCTTGTGCATAGAAGCCACTTAAAGTTTATATCACAGTCTGTATATAAAATGAGAGCAGACTCAATAAACTCTCTCACTTATGATATGAACTTAAAATGAGCTTTGTTTTCGTCATGGGCACATTGTAATGCAAAGAAAATGGCATGATGGGTAGGGTGTGTGTGGAAATGAATGTGAGATAAATATTTTGCACACGTGCACCCACCCATCCACTCCTTGGTACAGATGATTCCTATTCTCAGCAATGATGCCTTTGGCTGCTAATAAAAAAGGAAGTATTTGTTCATCAGTATCTGTTTTTTATTTAAATCTATAACTGTTGCTCAAGTAGTAAAAGAAGATATGTATTCACTGCAATACAGTGAATCATTCAGGGATGGTACATGCTTGTCAGACTCACAACAGTTCTGGTCAACTTTTAACACTCACAAGCAAGAGTAAGTCACCAGATTTCATACTAGCATGAAACTCAAGATATCTCCATCATCCAATCGGTTTCTTTACACCCAGCAGCTAGGGTTTTGTGCAGATCCAGAATGGTAAAATGAGCAGCTGTCATAAAGATGGATTCTGTGCATTTGTCCTATGCAGAAGAAGGCACACTGAATGCAATATGATTTATTCACAAGTAACCTTTCATAGGACTGCAACATTCGTTTCTTGGAACACACGTTTATTTAATTCCAGAGATGAAAAAATAGTCTTAATTCTCCCTTTATACTATGTCAAGAAGAATGTGCTTTAAGAAAGTGATTTAAGACTTTTTGTTGGCAACATCTTTGAAGAACCTAGAAACAAATGAAGAATGGCTAAATAAGGATATGATTTATTTAGGAAATGAAAAATAAATTGAGACATCTACAAAGAGCGCATGAAGAGGATTCTAATTGATAAACTAGCTTCACATCTAAAAAGCCAAAGACCTAACACAAACCTCTGTGGCAAAAGCATCCCCAGTTGATGATGGTCCATTAGGTTTCTTGGGGCACTGCACCACCACCTTGTTTGCCCCCAGCCAGCCCCCACCTGCCTGTGTTATTACAACCTGTCCAAGGTGCGGAACTGCCTGTTAACTTCCTCTGCCCTAGTTGGTGTTGTCCTTGTAGAACATAGGAGGGAGGACGATAATGACATAACTAAAACTAGTTGGCTATAAGGCCACTTACTGTTGGTCTCCCTGCCTTCTTCCCACCAATGGCCACTAGAATCACGTGGTATTTTCAAATTTTCATATATTAACAATGAACTCATTTAACACTGGTGATGATGTAAGAAATAATAAGTTTTGAATGAATACTAGATCAGTCATAAAGATGAAGCATATAACCTAAAGCTGAAGTTTTTTGAAAGTTGGCATGCCAGGAAATCAGTGAGATCACGGTCAATGGATACATCCATGTTCAACACTGGTGTTGTTAAATATGTTTCTTGCGTCAGAAATAATGAAAATATATCATTAATTGTAATATTGTACTTATTTTGATGATCTGGAATACTGCTTGTATGTACTAGATGCCTTATAATATCGGGTACATTGTGAAGAATATATTTGTTGTACAGTACTTTGCTTGCCATATATTGTGTCCTTGTATGCTGGCTTGAACCCATGTTTTTCTATTTATGTATGAGTCATTTACTATTGGCTGTACACGCAGTTGTCGCTCAGAAATGGAAGACATGTCAGAACATAAATATTGACCAGTGGTACCAAAATATTCGGCAAAGAGCCCTTTTACAGAAACTAACACAAGACAAAGGGCAACCAGGGGCCAAATGATAGAAGATCCATTTGAGAAAATATGCAAAATGTGTATTGGTCATTCACATGTAAATAATAATGCCAGCTTTCTGCCCTTGATACACCCTAGACTATGGACCTTTAAAGTTATCCCTTCATCTCAAAGTTCATTAAAGAAAAATCCTGGAAATAAAACTATGGAAAGAAAATATATAGAATAAAATGTTAAGATTATCAGTATGTATAAGTTGCTGAGCTGTCTTAAGCCTGTCATGTTAATAACTCACTATTTGCATATGTTTTGTTTTGCTTCCTCTTCAATTTATATCTTCAAAAAAGTTCAGTTAAAACATTATTAAAAATAAATAACCTAAAGCCACACCAATATTTTCAGCCAAGTTGATTCTATTTGCTTTCATGGTGGGAGGCAAAGGAAAGAAGGAAGAACATGAAGGAAAGAAAATGCTCCAGAGATTTACGGTGGGACAGGATAGATTTCTGATAATTCCCAGGGACCGGAGACATTAATTTACTCTACGGATCAGGTGAACAAATGTAATGTGTCCCCCCACTTCTTTTTTTAAAACCTCGTCTGCCACTAATTGCAGCCAGTGACACTGTCCATTCCTGCAGCCTTCTGGGTTCCTTCTGGACATGTTCCCCTTCCTGTGTCAGTCAGATCTCCATGGAAATAATGCTATTTAACATTGTTTCCATGGTGATCTGGCACAGGAAGAGGAACACGGCTGGAAGGTATTTAGAAAGAAAGCTGCAGAGGTTGACTCTGTTTTTCCATACCTAAGGAGTGGCCTAATTATTTGGGTTTCAAAAGGTACAGGCATATTTACATTACTATCCAAAGATATTTTTTTTCTTCCTGGTTGTGGTGTAAGCCATCTTAACCTTTTAGAATCTTTCCCACTTCTCTTATTAATTGAATGACCTTTTCAAAACTGACTTTCTGAATAGAAAACAAAACTTTCAGACCTTTCTGAACAGTGCAAAAAAAAATTATTCTGCAAGCAAACTGAATCCAAAATGGCAGCCAGTGCTTAATAATTCTGCACAGTTCTGTGTGAAGACAGTGGCATGGATAGTCAATTAGGAAATATGATATTTCCTACATCGGAATTAGGAAATCTTTGTGTGGCCCACCTGGAAGTGAATGAAGCTTAAAGAATTTACTGCTACACACATTATTTTCATCCTCTGCCATGTAGACCTTTGGCAGCTGATAGAAAAGGCAATATTTGTTCATCAGCATTGATCTGTTTTTATTTAAACCTATACTGTTGCTTAGCCACTTGAACCATGCACATATCCATCACCATTAAAGGCAGGGATTTTTTTGTTTGTTTGTTTTATAAACTGCTATAAAAGGAACATTTATTTGTACCATACAAATAGCTTGCTCCCAGCCTATTGTCTTCCTAGGACTGTGCTAAAACACTGTAGTCCTTCTTGCAGTAAATACGTATGTAGGACAGCTGAAGGCAAACCACTAGGCTGCCAGGAGTGGATAATAGCCCCCAAAGTACTATGTAGTGCATGACCCATCTTGCAATTCCAGCTGTTAAAATAACGGCTGGGACTTTGAGAGCCTTATGAATGCTTACAAACCATTTAAACAAAGATGCTCTTAAATGCACTCAGAAAGCATGAGTACCTGAGGAAGCTTGGAATTACCAAAATAAGTTATCTGTGTTGGCCTAGCAGAACAGAACACAAACAAAAATCACATACTCAGGGAAGCAGTGTATTTTAACAAGATCAACTACTTTTCAGGGAAATATGCTAGCTTTTGAGATGCAGAGAACTATTACTGTTGTTTATTTATGGAGGCCTTTAGTGTGCTGGTGTCTGTCCTCTGGAACTCCCATTACACATCAGATAGGTGTGGTTTCTCTTGCATTTTCAGGGCCTGTTGTACACCTTCCTTTTTCAACAAACCTTTTAAAGTGGAGATGTTTACCCAGTGTATCTATCTTGGCTCTGAAATGCTTGTATATGTATGTATGTCTTTTTATTTTATTTCATAAAATTTATATACCACTGCATTTGGGGGGGGAAGGGTGTTTCCTAAAAAACCTCCAAACAGTGGAGAGTTTTTTGGGTTTTGGTTTTACATATGGAACTGTTCCAATGCTAATGCTTTTAACTGTGAAGTTGCTTTGAGATATTTTTGAGGAAGTGATTCATAAATGGAATCAAATAAATAAATACAGAGTGCAAAGCACTCTATAAAGAGCAAGAGAACAGGCCCCTGCTCTGAGGAATATACAATGTAAAATTTGACAGAGGTGAAACAGAGGAAGGTGAGGCAAGGATAAATAGGAGAAACACACACTCTTTCGCTCCATGTTGTCAGTCACAACTCTTACTAGGTCTGCAGGTATTATTATTATTATTATTATTATTATTATTATTATTAAAATGGAAGACAACAAAGAACAAGCAGCTTATGCACAAGCTGCATACTAGTTTTCCAAGTTACACAAAAACTTGGGACAAAGAAATTATGACTTATCTGCTCTCTTTTGGAAATGTAAAAGCCATCCATATGATATGCCTAATTATTTTCAAAGGTTACAGATCTCCCATTTCTGCTTTGATGCAGCTGGTTTATGTGTGTGTGTACTGATAGAAATTAAGAGTTTTGTGGGATGCTGTGGTTGAGAGAAGTAGCTCAGTAGCTGTGGGAAGGAATTAATGTGGAGAGATGACAGACTCATCATTCCATGATCCCTTCAAGCACTGAACCTTTTCATGACTGTCATGTCACCCAATTAGGGAACAAAATCTGAGTTCTGCTAGACATCACACGTGTGCATTCTCACCACACACACACACACACACACACAAATAAACTCAATGGAAGAAATCATTTGATTTCAACTGCTTTGGGTTCCTCTCTACTATTTTTTAAAAGAAAGAATATATTGCGGTATTCACAACAACCAAATGATGTTCGAAAGTAAAAGCACAGGTGTAATGTATACAACAAAGTATTGAAAAGGAGCCTAAAAGAGGGTGAGAATGAGCACGTCTCCACTAACTGATTCTACACAGGTCCTAGACTTTGTGGTTGGTTACAATTCACAAAATTAAAATATGAAAACGACTACTGTATATTGTGCTCTTATCCTGAGTTCCATCAGTAAAAGATCAACACATTTGGATAAGCTACTTAGCTTTGTAGTCTTTAAAAGCAAATATTTGATCAGACTTTGTCATTCTCAACATACTGCTTTCAACTGAGATTCTAGATCCTGCCACCCTCAAGGGTGAGTATGGTTTCTTAATGCATGTTTGAAATCCTTCCCCTTGATTGGTTTTCCTCCCTGCAGTGCTCCAGGTGAATGAAAAAGGAAGTGATGAATGCAATCTTGGCATGCACCCACCCACAACACCATTGGGCAGATGTAAATAGACTCGCCATTGCTAGGACTGCCTACATCTGTTTTCAAATGGATACACTGCAGAGTAATGCAGAATCAATCTGTAAACAGCTTTTATTTTCCGAACTAAACAATTTTTTAAGAAGTGCTTTTCAGAGCCAAAGATATGCAATAGATTTAGACTGTGTGTGCACTATGTAGAAAAACCAAGTACTCCACTGATTCTAGAATAAAATGTCATGCCATGTCTTCACCTTCCTTTCTTCCCGACAAGCCAATTGATAATTATTCCTTTTGTGTTGGCCCATCTCAACTTTTACCACATGGAGCTAGGCAGCACTTGCAAATGCAATTCCATTAGCATCATCTTTTCATTGCATGTGATATGGACTCTGGATAGAATCTAGAGTTACACAAGCAGACTTTCACTGGTGCAATAGACTTTGACCTTCCTCTCCTCCCCCTACAGTCACCTGCATGCCCCTAGAATCATATTTGGAGGTACAAGGTACAGTGGTACCTCAGGTTACATACGCTTCAGGTTACATACACTTCAGGTTACAGACTCTGCTAACCCAGAAATAGTGCTTCAGGTTAAGAACTTTGCTTCAGGATGAGACCAGAAATAGTTTTCCAGTGGTGCGGCAGCAGCAGGAGGCCCCATTAGCTAAAGTGGTGCTTCAGGTTAAGAACAGTTTCAGGTTAAGTACAGACCTCTGGAACGAATTAAGTACTTAACCCGAGGTACCACTGTAAAGGCAAGTGAACTTGTGTTGCATGAGTAGAAGTCTGTTCAACTCACACATGGACAGTGTGGAGTATAACCCAAATTAATTAATGAGCCTATTTTGCTTGTACATTTGGAAACCATTATGTTGAAGATTCCAGTCCTCTCACATCCAAAGAAAAACCCTGTAGCACAGAGGTAGGAACTGGTTCTGGTCAACAGGCCAAGCTCTGACTTTCCATAGTTTCTGCTGTTCACTTTGACAGGTGGGTGGGGACTGATGGAACTTATTTGGCCTGCAGGCTGGAAGTTCTCCACCACTGCTATAGAATTTCTTTCAATTTTTTTCCTGTCTGGGAGAAAGTGGGAAGTTGGTAACTTTGGGAAGCAATGACAAATTTCTGGTAGGGAAGATGATCTATAAAATAGCCTAATTTCTCCAATAACACTTCAGAGAAAGAACCAGCAAAATAGGAGTGAATGAAATTCAAATCAGGAGTAAGTATTCTTAATTAAGCTCTCCTTAGGATTGTGAGCTTCAAGGATTTAATTCTTTATTGAAAAACAATAAGAGCGCTTACCAACCATGCTGGATTTTTTTCAAGTTCCTGCAGCTCTAAAAGAAATCTATTATAGATAAAAAGAAGTTTAAACAGCATATATTACCGCTTGCTTTTGTTTATACATGGTGAAGACGAGTATTCAGAGTAGACCACATCTTAGACTTGCACTAATCCTTAAATAATTACAATTCAGCTACTCAACACTGGAAAAAACCTCATGGAATGTGACTTTGTTCTGCTGGCTTGTCTAATCCAATTCAATTACTTCAGTTTCCTTTCCCAGAGGTCTTACACTTGGAAAGTGAGCTTTATGTAAGCCAAGAAAGGGAGGGGGGAGGCAGGGAGGGAAGAAAGAAAGAAAGAAAATGGGGGGGGGGGAGGCAGAGGAGAGGGAATGGTTTAGTTGCAGTAGAAATGATTCTTCACTTTAAAAAAAAAAAAAATCTTAGTCTATTGCCAAACATCAGACCATCAATAAACATGAGAAACAGCTTGTAAATTCACAAAGCCTACAGCAACTCTGTTGTGATAAGGGCAAATTGGTCTGGCCCTGAAAACCCTGGAGATGGGAATAGTTCAGTAGCTTGGACCAATTTGAATGGATGGAAATCACGGACGTCCCTGAAGCTACCAAAAACAACCATACAGCTGGCCACTGTTTGTCATCTGCATGCAGAAGGCAGCTGAAGAGTTAGAAACAAACAACACAAAGTGAACCATTTCTGCATCACCTGTAACGGATTTTCTGCTAGGTGGGGGTGGGAAAGAGATGATCACTTAATAACTGAAGTTGATTATCACCCTTCTCTCTTCCCACCCCTTATAAAGCTTGCCCAGAACTAAAAGTTTATAATATTGTTTAATAAAGGAAGGAAAATACTACTGAAAACTGACAGCTGAACAGAAATGCCGCAAAAGAAATGATAATACAGTGAAAACTATTTAGAGGAATTATACACACAGTCTGTCATATATTACTGAGTTTGATGATGTGGGAAACAGAAAAAAGTGTGTGGTCTCAGGCTTTTATCCAAAGCAATTCTAAGCCTTTTATTCTTTTAGCACAATAATTTATGCTTGCACTTCCCTTCCATTTCTTCTGTGCATCCTCTACATCTGCTCTGGGTCCCTCCTAAGCCTCCAGAGCAGATCTGGAGAGGATACAGAGGAAGGAGGGGAAGTCCCATTGCATAAAGTGTAAAACCTTTTGCCAGTGGAACAAGGGTATCACACACTGCCCTTAATGAAGCACTTGGATTTTCACTGAAACTATTTTAAAACATTTTTTTTTTTGGGCAGTTCTGCATTTGTCACTATTCCTGACCTTGTGCTGCAACCTTTGCAGAAGATGAGAACTTTCATTTACAATTGTCTTGATCATTTCCACCTAACTGAGTGCAATTTTTCCTGTTGAGGGATTAATCACAAAAAAGGGAAGGCATTTCTGACAGGACAGACCAAGAGGACATAACGATCTACGGCAGTAAAAAGGCTCCACTGGCATAATATGGCAGTTGCCTTCGCCATGTGTAACCTAACAAGTTGTGCTGTATTTCAAAATGGAAAACCAAGCAAAGACAACATTTGCAATGCATGGAGGGTGGACCTTATGGTGCTGCTTGTTCTGCTTCCCTCTGGGCCTTCAGATTCAGAGCAGGAGTGGGAGGCACTTGAGGATGAGGACTCAGAATAAGAAGAGAGGGACTTTGCATCAGAGATTGATGGATGCAGCTGGACCATAGGACGCAGGCCCCTAAGGTCTTGCCCTTCCCAGCCTATGGAGAATGAGTGGGGTTTAGGGGTGACAGAACAGGAGAGTGCAGAGGAAGAAGTGCACCTGGTGATGTCTCCTGGGGAGCAGTGTTACATTAAGAGAAGAGAAGACACATCCCACCCAACCTCAGGTCACGAAAGCCTGCAGGGACTGGCCTTCTCAAACACATGGAGCAAATGCTTGTGTGTGGCTAACAGCTAAAGCCTATTCAAGCAAAAGTCACTTGCTGGTGCATGGGGCATTTCCAGTAAAGGACCTGCCGCCAGTGATGGGTTGAAGTCAAAATGGAGATGAAATGCTTCTTTCCGCAAAGCGCATCTAGCAAGAGATTGGGCAAGTGAAAGTTCCTCCTGGTGGTTTGAAAAAGCCCCTGGCCACTCGGAAAGTTTCTTTCGGCAGAGAAATGAGCATCTTTCACTGTCCTCCTAATCACCACCACCGAGCAGGCCTTCAAATAGGTTCTATCACATGCATGGTCAGACGCGTCAGGGTGTTGTTGCTTTTGCAACATACAGTCTAGTCATCACCCACGCCACTTCATTGACTGAAACTCCCCGGTATATCTTGGAGCAATTGGGTCAACTGCCAGAGTCAATTCCTTATTCCAGAGATCAATCAGGATGTTGACAGGAAGGCTGGAGGTGACAGCTGAAAACTCCCCAAGAGCTTTTAGGCAATGCATCACAATGGCCATTTAATAAAAGAAAGAAAGCTCAGTGCTGTCATTCATATTTGTAATAAGCACACCTGAAAGAAAGCAAACATCAAAACTGTATGGGGTTGGGTTTGTTTGTTGTTGTTTTTTGACATTTCCTAATACCTCCTAGTCTTCTGCAACCACCCAGCTATAGCCTTATTCAATCATTATTTTCTCTCCCCGTTACGACTAGCATGCAAGGGAGAAGTGGGGGCTTGTTGGTGCCTCCCCCTTCTGCGTGTTTCCCTTCATTGTTTTTGAAGGCCCCTTCCCACTGGTAGCTGAAAGTCTGCACCAAGAAGCCTGCCCTGTCCTGGAAAAACCAGGGCTCTATATTGCATGTTGAGCCTCCCTCATGTTGAGCCTCCCTCAAAAGACTGCTAACATCCTGTGAAATGAGCAAGCACTTTAAGCTTTGGCATGAAGGGACACACTAAGGGTACACATATTTTAAAAATTTCTAAACATGAGTTCTCGGAACCGTATTTCCTTTCTGGGCGATTTCCTACTACCTGTATTACATAAACTGGGGAGAGATGTGAAAGACTCTCCTCCCCCCCTCCCTGCTGAAAGACAGTTTGTTGCGAAAATAAAAGGCTGCTGGACAAAGCAATGGCATCTGCCAGAGGAAACTGCAACAGGTTAATGCAGCTTTATTCCTAATCAGCAAATGATTGCTTCAAACAATTAGTGGCAACCCTTCCATTCCATCCATTTTAAGCAGCCAGACTTCCGTGACATACAAAAGGAAACATTGGATCTAACAAGCACCAAGTTCTCGATGCTCAAACTTCAGTACAGACCAGTACAAAAGCAAAACTAGCCACCTGGCATTTGATGCTCTCTGAGACAAGCACGAATAATCGAGAGAGGTGTGCTTCATTTCACATTTCCAAGGATTACTTTTTAATCAGGCTGCAATTAATTAATTAATTGGCCTCTAGGATTCTAGCCTTGGTGTGATTGCATTTGTGTGGCATGCATTAATTATTTGCTCTTCTATCCTGCCCTTCACCAATGCTTTAAACACCACTGTGAGCATCTTTAATTGGACCTGGAAGCCAAGTGACAGTCAATGCAGCTATTTAGAAACAGGAGGGAGTTCTTAACAGAACCCCAGCCAGTAAGCTTTCTGCTGTGTTTTGGACAAACTGCAGTTTCTGAACAGTCTTTTAAGGACAGCCCACATAGATGCCTCTGAGATACTAAATGCAATAATAATTGTTTCATGTTGCCCCTGTGTTTCTCATTAGAAACACTGAGCATTACACCTTGGTCCATACACCACAGTGAAGAAACTGTTTCTCATCCATTGTTTACATTTGGCAACAAATGGGATTAGGGTAGGGGGATTGGGGATTCCATTTGGGGGGTTTCCATTAGCAGTCTTGGAAAAGTCAGATGGGATGACATGTGTGTCAAGAAGGTGGAAGAGACTGCTCTAGTGTCAGTGATGGGGCACCTAGGACAACCCACACAAGGAATGTTAACTCAGTCTAAAGCAGACATAGGCAAACTCAGCCCTCCAGATGTTTTGGGACTACAATTCCCATCATCACTGACCACTGGTCCTGTTAGCTAGGGATGATGGGAGTTGTAGTCCCAAAACATCTGGGGGGTCGAGATTGCCTATGTCTGGTCTAAAGTAAGTCTCGTTGTCTTCAACTGGGGCTTACTCCCACATAGCACATAGGACTGTAGCATAAAAGGGCATGTGGAACTGTGCATGGATTAGTGGACTAGTCCTGCCACCCCAGCATTTTTACCCATTCATCCCTCGAGTCTATGGAGTCTGCAAGGCCTAGAAGGAAAGCAAAACAGGGTAGGAGGGAATTTGCAGCAAGGTGCAACTATGTATAAAATTAAAAACAAGGAGCTAATGCTTGGACTCTTTTCCTTGCACAGTAAATGTTTTCCCAATGTTGTGGTGATGGATACTGATGCATTGCAATGGGCATCAAGCACTGCATTTTGGATCGCAGGGAACTAAATGTCTTGTCCATATTTCCAGCTGCTTGCAAAATGCCAGTCCCTCGGTAGTGTGGATGCAACTTTGTTAGCAATAGCATCCCTCAGCGGGGCTCTGAATTAAGAGGATGCAAGTCAAAGTCATGAAATCAAAAGACGCCTGCTTCTTGGGAGAAAAGCAATGACAAACCTAGACAGCATCTTATAAATCAGAGACATCACCTTGCCAACAAAGGTCCGTATAGTTAAAGCTTGGTTTTCCCAGTCATGATGTATGGTAGTGAGAGCTGGACCATAAAGAAGGCTGATCGTCAAAGAATTGATGCTTTTGAATTATGGTGTTGGAGGAGACTCTTGAGAGTCCCATATACTGCAAGAAGATCAAACCTCTCCATTCTTAAGGAAATCAGCCCTGAGTGCTCGCTGGAAGGGCAGATCCTGAAGCTGAGGCTCCAATACTTTGGCCACCTCATGAGAAGAGAAGACTCCCTGGAAAAGACCCTGATGTTGGGAAAGATTGAGGGCACAAGGAGAAGGGGACGACAGAGAACGAGATGGTTGGATAGTGTTCTCAAAGCTACCAGCATGAGTTTGACTAAACTGTGGGAGACAGTGGAAGACAGGAGTGCCTGGCGTGCTCTGGTCCATGGGGTCACGAAGAGTCGGACACGACTAAACGACTAAACAACAACAACAAAGTCAAAGAATGTAAGATTACTTTGGACTTGAACACAGGAGACAATGTTAATTTTTCTGGAAATCTGCTGTTTGGTTTCAGTAGCATGGTTTTGCATCCTGTCTAGTTGTTTATTCAAATATGCTTTGTTGTCTTTGAGTTTTCCTCCGCTTATGAGCATGTTCAAGCTGGACAGAAGGGTGGGTTTGGGCTGGAGAATGTCAAACAACAGTTTGATAGCTTGAGTCCAAAATCTCAGTAAAACATGTTTTGCTGGCTTTGCTCACATGTGGCAGGGAATGAATCACTGAAAACATGCCCTTGAGATTTGCACATTTGAAAAAAAGAGAGAGTTATTTTGACTGTCGTGAAGACTTTGAAAGCTGTTGTTGTTGACTAATCAGTCCCTAGGTTCCTTTGCCTTCAGAAAAGAAAGCTGAGTTGTCAGTTGAAGAAGAGAGGGGGTGGTGGTATGCTATAACCTATGGCATATTTTATGTCAAGTGTTAGTTAAAAATATCTGTAGATCTGTTGATTGCTTCAGGGAGTTCACTGTATGCCCAGGTATAGCCTTGTGTTGTTTTCTCTTCTTGTGTTCTAAACTAGATCATGTCCTTGAAGGACCTACATTTGATATGATGAACAAAGGCCTACAAGCAAAAAAATAAATTAAATAAATTCTGTTTTGTGGTTAAAGGTGAATTATGGTCCTCAGCATGAATCTTAAGTACGGTAAATACTAGGTATAGCTAGCAGCCACATGAATTTACTCAGGCAAAAGATTTGACAGTTTTAGACTATGCCGTACTTAGTGTGATGCAGTTTTAGACCAGAGGACATAGATTTTAATTTAAAATACAACTGGAGAGAATGAAGCAAGCAGTTAAAATATTTGCCTCTCAGATCATGGAATTACAGCACCCTGGAACTACATCTCAGTGTACATCTAATCCAAACCACTGAGCCAAGATGGCATTATGGTTGCATTCTTTCTTGAGCTGATTGGTTCCTGTGATCAGGGCTGATCTGTTAAATATTCTCTGAATGGGAGCTAATGGCTTCAAATGAATGTTAATAACCACCTTTCGAAGTGAACCCTTCAGGTAGTGAGATGAGCAGACAAACAGTGTTGCTACGATTCAACTGAGAGGCCGAGTCAGAGAGAGTATTCTGGCATTTTTAGCAGGACTGGAAATACAATGGGAGGCTGTGGGGGTTTCACAATGTTGCTTTGAAAATTTGATGCAGGGTCATTTCTTGAGAAAGGAGGGGTTTCTTAATACTGTGGCAACAGAATTTCTATCAGTAGCTGCTCACTCTAGTCACCATTTTATTTTCCCAGAATGTTGTTCTTGGATGGTGGCAGCTGTCATTAAAAAAAAGGCACTTCCCAGTAGTGGACTCCATTTCATCCCCTTCACCAAAATTCTTGGGAACAAAGAAGCCTGCAGGGTTTATCAAAACAAACTCTGCTTGCTGCTTATCACATCAGAGAAAGATAAGTGATGGATGAATATGATTGACTAACAGCCACAAATGCGGTGGTGAAAACAGAAACCATTGGTGCTGTGCAGAGTTTGTCTGAGGCAACTTTGCTAGAAGAAAGTTATAAACTCAAACAAACAAAAAAGAGCCTGTCCCTGGCAGGGTCCACCAGCCAACTTAGCCCTCTGAAGCTTGGAGCAAATGTTGCCTTCCTCCTGGTGCCATGTGTCATTCATTTCTTTTTTCTGTTTGAGAACAAATGAAAACTCAACAGAACAGGCTCCATTTGGCTCAATTTTTCATTCATTCCTAGGTAAGCATACATCCCTGTGTGGGGGGCTTATGCCTATGGCTGTAGAGGCAAAACAGTCTGAGCAGCCAATATTCCTAAATTTAAGATCTTGCTGTGTAAGTGATGGGGATGGCAGAAGAAAAGGAGGACTGTTTCACCAAGAAGGGAAAAAGAGAATCCTTTTACAGAACTGGCAAATGATTGAAGTTTAATGGTATACTAGGATGAGGACCACTTTTTTGACTGACAATTTGATGTATCATCATCATGATGAAATTTATTACCCACTCTTCACTAACAGGCCACAGAGTGGTCTTTTGTTACTTGTATGCATCTCAATTTACTTAGCCAATCTAATCTGGAAGGAAAACCCTACAAATCCTAATGTAGCCATCACCGTTAAGCATGCTTGTAGAACTAGTTAACTGAGCTTCCCAAACAAGTCTTTTCCCTCTAAGGTAAAATACTTTACCTAATACATTGTTTCCCTCCTGGCTATTTTCTAGAAAAGGAGTAAAAGAACAGAAAAATGAAATCTTAAATGTGATTCATATATCCTTTTGATCCACATCACTTTTTGCTAAATTTGTGAATTGTTTCCATTGAAATATGAAGTGCAATGAATATACTGTTTACGATGGTATGTGGTGATCATTTCAGAATTGTAAATCACCATTTGAAGTTATACTCATTGGGTACCAGTTTTTGTGTGACATCTTGCGTGAACAATGTCCTCCTGATCCCAATAAACTATTATAAAGGTACCACATCTTCTTCTCTAAAACATCCACCTTTTTTTTTAAAAAAAACCAAAGGTGTAAAGTAGTGAGTATTCCAGACTAGAAGGAAAGGGGGCAATCTGTTTTGTACTCCATCCCTACCACATATGAGCAAAACATGAATATCACTACAATCAAGAAATCAAACACGTAAAATTCATATTTGACATGTAAAGTTCCCTATCTGCTCAAGTAACAGGTGTATCTACTTTAAATGTGTAGTCCTTGCTGCTGATTTCTTATGAGCCCTTTACCAAAAGGGAGCATCTTAAAAGCAATATGCTGAATAGAGAAGTGCAAAGGAAAATAACATTTATTTTTATTTTTTGCTGTATCTTAACCTTTGCCCTACAGGGAATAAACTCTAGGATGTCATCTGAAGAAGGCACATTAGGCAGTATGCTAATCAGTGTTAAACCTTTCAAGTAGTGGTTGCTGATTGTATCAAAAATGTGCCAAAAGAAACAAACTGTGAATGTAAAATCTATTTGAATTTTCTTTTGAAGATAGAAGGGTTTGTGTGTGTTTTTTTAAAAAAGAAGCAAAACAAACTCCTGGCAGCACTAGGCCTTCCCACCACATAAGATTTACATACTTTATGTACTTCAAAGAGCAAATGAAGACGATGGCCTTATAGTGCCTACATGTCCCTATATTTTATTTATATTGTATCTGTGCAATCAGGAAAAAAGGTATTTCTGTGACCTTCTATCAGTGAGACATCTAACAAGACCATTCAGACCCACTGAAAATTCACAGTTAATTAAAGGTTAAAAGGAACTTGCCAATTAGTATGACAGATAATTGTTCTCCTTTGGTTACCTGATTATGTTTTCAGTTGGATATGCTCAAACGTGTGTTGCCATGCTGCTGTTAAATGTAATCATTAGTGCTCACAAAACCATGCCACTCTTAAAATGCCTAGAAACCAGAGTTACGTGGGGAAAGGAATAATCCTGCGGCATTTAAACTGTGTATAAAAGATGTGAGAGAAACACTTCGTTGTAGATTCATTTGGATAGTTGGACCTGGAATCCAGGACTGCTAGTGCTCAGTCTGGCATCTGTCAGAACAGATTTACTTGCTACTGGGGAAGTATTGTGGCCCTGTGAAATAAATAACTCCCCCCCCCCGCCCCCCGTTAATGAAGTCTTGGTTAGAGGAGCTAGAATGACTAACAAGACAACTCATTCTTTTTACTAAGACAGATAAGCAAGTTTTTTTCACAAGGAAAGATGGACATCTTCCTTGAATGTTTCTAACACAGCACATTTCTTCCCATTCTGTGTCCTTTAGTCTCTCCTTGCTACTCCCAGAGAGAGGATGACTTAATAAATCAGACTTAGTATTGACTTTTGATCAACAACAATTTGATAATCTTCCTACTGGAGATCTCCCATCTCACTGCTGCTTTCTAGGCCTCAGAGTTTGTTAACTTCCTAGGACCAAACTCCTGGACTTGTCTTCTGCCATTACTGAGCATAGTCCTCTGCTTCTGACTCTGTTCCTACCAGTTCTTGGATTGCGTTTCAAGATTTGACCATCTGTCTATTGCACTTTCCCCCCTCTTTTGATAGTCCAAATATTGACCCACAGTATATACTACAACTACACCAGGTGCTTCATTGCAATTCAAAATCACACTGAGAGAACTGTGGTTCTGCAGAATGAATCCCAATTCAGTGGAACCAATAATTTATGGGAAATGAAGATGGTACAATATTTGCTTATGCAACCTGCCACTGAATTCTAAAGCTGAGTAGATATCCTTGCACTGATTGTGCCATGTTGCTGCTGAATTAGTCCCAACAGCTTGCAATAATCACCATTCTTGCAGTTTCCTATTTAATTTTTACAATTATGCAAATGTACAAACTCTCTTATGCCATAAGAACATATGTTTCTGCAGTTCTTATTGGAACAGCAACAATAAAGGACTAAACTGGAAGCTGTGGCTCAAATTTACTCCATGTGAACAAAGATGGTAATTTATTCATTATCTATTCTTTTCCTTGTGCCAAAAATGTGAGTAAATTTACCTGCGATGCAAACACAGCATTGATTATATAACGTGGGCAGATCTGTAAATGATTTAACATTTAAGTGTCATCATTTTTCAGTTTTTCATATTCATGTCTTCATATAACTATTGACAACATTATTTCCTCCCACTATACATTCCCAGAATGAGTCACTTGAAATCTTGAAAAATAAATAAATAGCTTGTTATATACATATAGCCTACTAATACAAAAAATTCAAGGGACCAATTTCTGTCAAGGCTCTGCCAAGAAGACAAATAGGGCCTGACACTACTATGTGCAGTATCATTTAGCATGATGGGGTTGATAACCCCAAGCCGGAATGAAATCTGTTTTACGGCAGAGGGGAAGAAGGATCCAGCTGTCTGAAAACAACCCACTCATATTCATACAGCTACAAAGACAGAAGACATGACAGTTCTGCTGGAAAAGAAAAGAAAAGAAAGAATGACATCTTCCCAACCATGTGAATTGCATGAGAGGTATTTTCTAGAGTCCGTGTATATAAACATAAATAAATACCTGTTATGTTTTGGGTAATGCTTTTGGGGAAACCCAGCCAGATGGGCAGGGTATACATCATCATCATCATCATCATTATTATTTTGTATGGAGCTTATACTGCAAAAATTATATAAGAATAAGTAACTGTAAAAAATAAAATGTATATGTGACATTAAGAAAAAACACTTTGAGGATTCAGCTGAAATAATGTATCAGTCCTTCCATTAATCCAACAGTCTAGTTGCTTGAAAGGCAAAGATAAAGAAAGCTCGTATGTATGGAATGGATTATAGTCTTGATTCTGTGAGTCACTCTGAAAGCATATGTTGATATGTTGTCATATAAATTTAGTAGTAGTAGTGGTAATGGAAGTACATCTTAGGAGCACAGGAAGCTGTCTACACTGAGGCAAACCATTGGTCCATCCTGCTCAGTACTGTTGACAATGATTGGCAGCAGTTCTCCAGCATTTCAGGTAGAGTTATAACCCAGCCTCACTTGGAAATGCAGGAGATTGAATCTGGGAGCAGCAGATATAAACTATAGTGTACGTGCATGGATATTTTGGAAGCTGGTTGAGTTTTTATTATTATTATTTCAACTGCTTTTAGTGTCTTGGGTTTATGGGTTTATTGGTGTTTCTGAAAGCTAATACAAAACTGTGACAGGCAGAAAATAATTGCATTGCACTAAATGTGTTTAAGTAGGGATTAATACCACAATTTCACTTCCCCTTTGCATTATATATTAAATAATCTTACAAAAATGCCACGCTCCTGTTATACTTTTGTGCAACAGAAAGGCAACCACATACCTTTGCGCATTATTCTTTCCAATCACACACAGAATGGCTTTTCAAGGAACAGAGGGTGATTAAGTGAACGAACAAATTATATGGCTGAGGTTCCCACTGGCCCAATGAATGATGCTCCTCCTGAAATGGACTGATGCTCTTATCTTGATTTAGACTTCTTTGTAGAAGAAGAAGGAAAAAAAACCTGGCTGAAATCCCAAAGGATCATAATAGTCATCTGTGCCTCAAACAAATACTCAGTTTGCCTGTGTTGGCTAATTCTTTAATGGGCGGCCATTATTCTGAGAGCCTTGCGACTGTTTGTGACTGAAGGGACAGGGCAGTTATTTTCATGGGACAATAATCTCTAGCCTGGTGTTTTTGCTATTCTTTTCATTGCTTACTGCACTCTGCTTTTCCCTAAAATATCCAATCTCCTGAAAAGATGAAAACACATCCTCTTGCAGTGCCTGCTCAAATCACATTGCCACAGTAAGTGGCACTTCACAAGGTTTCACTTGAGCTGTGCCAATGCTCTATTGTTCGCCTTTTTCAGCTTCACCTTTGAAGCACAATGAAATTGTTCAGTTTCTCTTTGCTTGGAATGGTGGTAGGGTATAGCACTGATCAAAGAGTGGGCAATCAAATTCACAGTCAGACAAGCACTGCCTTTGGCTGTAAATTGGCATTCTGATGCCAGCCATTGGGACGTGATGAGAAATTGTTTTTCAGTCTTTGCTCACTGCCTTTGCAGAATGCCATAATAATGTAAAAAAACAACAAAAAACCTGAATTCACAAAAGTAGGCTGGGACTTCGATCTTACAATATTTTGGATCAGGGAGAGGAGACAAGAGAAAGAGGAGATCACACTGGCTTTGAATCTCACCTGCTTTTTGCTATGCCAAATGTCACTTTTTTAAATTATTAAAACACTTGCTACCAGTGCAAAGGCCTTAAAACGTAATTAACAAAGAATTAAGGAGTAGTGTTGAGATGCAAGCCCCTTTGGAGCGGCTTTGTCAATGGCTGACCGACCTGGCACATCACAGTGTTTCACATAGCAGAACAGTGTCATATCCTTTCATTTTCATATCAGCTGCTGCTTGCTATATTGTAGAATAGGGCACTTTGATGCAGAAACGAACATATGAAAACTTCAAGTAAAGATATAAGGTTGTATTACCCAAAGGTCAATGCATTTTAAATTTTAAGCACCAGCTTGTGTATGTACATATATAAATATACTGCTGTACTTTAACATATATAATGACATCCTTGGGTTAGAGGTAGCCATTTTACATGTGCCCATACATAGAGAATTCAAAACAATGGAAGCACTGGCAATGGAATATCTGTGTTGAAGTACAGGGTTCATATTGAGATCCTCTACAAACAGTTTCACACATTTCTATTTTAAACATTCAATCTTATGAGTATTGCAATTTTGCATTCTCTTTGTCACATTGTGCAAGCCAAGAAATACCAGAAAATTATGAGTGAAGATGTACCGGTGTGACTAAGTGACTGAGCCACAAATCAGGAGACCTGTGGTTCAGATTTCACCTCTCCCACCAACTCACTAGGTGGTTTTAGGAAAACTGCTCTATGTCAGCCAAATATTTATAAATTAGTGAAGTGTAACTCTATTCAACCCAGATCTAGCTGCTAAAAGCCACCTCTTAAAAGCATACCAAAGGCATGTCACTGTGAAAGTGAGTCAATAAATTAACCACTGGATTAACTACAATTAAGATTCATCTTCTTCCTTGGCACAATTAATGAAGTCCACGTTTTTGAATGTTAGCTGCAAGGAAGCTGTTAGTGACATGTCTCTAAGCTACTATCTATACTTCATGTCTTGGCATTAAGTACCCCTCAGTTTGTTAGGACATTCATGGTTTGTAATTACCTCAGAGTTCTCATTAAAAAAAATATTGGTAAAATAATTTGGTGTAACTGTTAGTGTGAGCATTTAAACTGCAAGGTGGGGGACAGGGAGAAAAATCATAATGGCTATTACAGTGTTGAGGGACATTGCAATGATAAATCTGCAAGGAGCAACATTAGTTCACAGTTAGTTCATGAAGAGAAAATTAATATAGCATCTATTTAGGCTGCAATCTTAACCTCATTTACCGGAGATTAAGTCTCATTGAATTTAGTGGGACTTACTTCTGAGTAGATATGGTAAGAATTGCAGTCTTTTTGGCCTATCAATCCTCCACATCACGAAATAGACAGAAACATAAGCACATAACTTAAAAAGGTGGTATTCAGTAAGTTTTATTCGCAGTAAACCCACTGAAATTAGCCATGTCCATTAATTTCAGTGGATTTACTCTGAGTAAAACGTAGGTGAATGCCACCCAAAATGCTCGATTCTCTGTTGTTGCTGGTATTTACATTTCAAAGTGGATAATGCAAGTATACAGGTTGCTGTCAATCAGCTAAAGACAATTGTGTTTGCTGTTTTGTATTATTTAAGACTCGGTTTATCCAGAATCTGTTGCTTTACAGGTAGGCACTGATGCCTGCCTACTGACACCTCAGGATCTGCATGGTTTCTGTTTTGCTCTAAACAGAGTAAGAGAGAAAAATTATCTATCCACACACCTTACTTCATAATGGCACAATACATATAATATATAACAAGCTGTAGGATAAATCAATTTGACCTCTTTTGGCCCCAATTTTTCATTGGGCTCTATATGTGTTTTGAAAGAGAGCTTGAGGGAGGGGGAGAAGGTGTAGGAAAATACGGCCAGGAGGAAAGTCCAATGAAACTAGTAGGGAAAAAAATAGCAATCAATTCAGGTGTATGCGCTTTTTTTTTTTAAGATGAGGGGGGAGAGAAGAGTTGGAGAAAAGGGCAGAGAGGAAGACCTGTCAGTTGTATAACAAAAGGGAGAAAGAATAAAAAATAAATACATTTTGAAAGAGCAATCTGCCACTAAGGATTGAAGGGACTTTAGAGAACAGTTGATAAAAGGGTAATTCAGAACACTGTACTAACTTTATCAGAACTTTTCATTGGAAACATATAGAGTTAGACCTGTTAAATGAAGCACAAGATAAAGGCAGTGTATCTTTAAGAAACCACAAAGTACCAGCAGCTTTGCTAGCCTACATGTGACTGGGTTCCAGGTGAAAGAGCTAGGAAATAGCTCCTAAATCTTGAAGCTTATAATCGCTGCACTTGTTTGGATATTCATTCACTGTTCTACTTTCAATGTTTAATTAATGCCTCTATTTGTGCATGGCCTTCTCAAAGGATTAACATTAAGAGGAACTAATAGGAATTCTATAAACGAAGAAACTGAGGTTGCATTGAAGCAGAAGGATGGAATAACATTAAAAACAACCTCCCTCCCGTCACATTCGGTTGCCGTTTTCTTTTGGGATCTCTTGCCACTTGGTAAAAGGGAAACATGCTAAAGCTGATGAAATATATCATTAACTTTTGCAACAAATGGGGGAACACCTTCATAAACATCTGAATTAAGGGTGTGAAAGCAAAAAAGGTAAATGCTAAATGCAAGAGAAACACTAAATTTGTTCAACTTGTGGAAAGCATAACAATCACTGCCATCATCCCACTACTATCAGTGTGCATGGCACAAGTGGCCAGATATCCGTTCTGAGGATCTTATAATCTAAATTTGATATGGTTAATTTGGTGGTTGATATTAATATTTATGGCCACATTAATACTTCCAGAGTAGTGGAATAGCCTTTGGTGCTGAAACCACTCTAAGCCCCTGAAAGTACTGTTATTTTATGGAAATATCAGATATATCACTTTTCCCCTTCGAAAGCTATTCATCCTTTTCTCCTCCTTCTCTCTACAGCCTCCTATTGTCTTTATGATGACATTGAAGCTACCATTGTAACATGGTGCTCTTTTGTCCCCTCACCCCAAATACTGTTCCTGGCAACCTTGAAAATATTAGCTATGAGAGCATAATTTTTTAAAAAGTTCTTCATATTCTAGATGTTTTTAGATGCTTTTATTTATCCTCCCTGGGCTCCTTTGGGATAAAAGGCAAGATGGAAATATGAATGAGGTATTCTACATATGCCTTCCTTGTTTTCTGTCCTTTTTGCCATTCATTGCTGTATTATAAGGTTGCCTCCTTTTCGACTTCCAAATACATTTATTCCATTTTCCCAACGCAGGCCCCCTTGATAACATTTGCTTCAATCTGATTTCCAACTGTTAAGAGATTTGTTTATTCACTTTCTTGGTCTGGAGCCCAATCCTTCTGCATCAATTTTGTTACCACCAAAGGCAGCAGGAAGAGAAGTCAGATGGTATTTTTGCAGCCATTTGTTACTGCTTCACTGAAGAATTCACAGTTCTTTGCACAGATTGTCTTCTGCTGGGAGAATTCATGTTTTTCCCCCTTTTCTTGTCAGCTTTAATTGAGGAAGCCTCTCTGTGTGTAGACATTTCACTGTATGTGTGCACAGAGGGGGGAATGCTAGGAAAGTTATATAACTCACAATTTGCCAGTGCAATATTTTGTTTGCACATTTGATAATTACTTTGATTGCAAATCTGGAAGACGCTCCCCAGAACATCTTTGAAGATAAAGATCAAGTACAAATGGAAGTTGCTGGGTTGGTGAGGCAAGCTGCTTCTATTGAATTATTTGAGAACTCAGATAGCTATGTGAACTGAATGTTATCAGTGGCCCATCTCGCCCAGTTTTATCAACTTTGACAGCAGTGGCTCTCCTGGAATTTAAGCAGAGGTCCATCCTATTAATTGCTGCCTGGTTCTTTCAACTGGAGACTTTGAAGGTAGAACTTAGGACCTTCAGCATTAGTGATGTGCCACATTCTTGCACCTCCCTATTTATAAGAGAAAGAAATTGTATTTTAAAAATGGAAGAGAAATCTCACACTGGAGAGCCAGTGTGGTGTAGTGATTAAGAGCGGTAGTCTCGTAATCTGGGGAACCGGGTTCGTGTCTCCGCTCCTCCACATGCAGCTGCTGGGTGACCTTGGGCTAGTCACACTTCTTTGAAGTCTCTCAGCCCCACTCACCTCACAGAGCGTTTGTTGTGGGGGAGGAAGGGAAAGGAGATTGTTAGCCGCTTTGAGACTCCTGAAGGGGAGTAAAAGGCGGCAGTGGCGTAGCGTGGGGGGTGCAGGGGGGGCCGGCCGCACCGGGCGCAACATCTGGGGGTTAGGGGGCGCAAATCCACGGGTTAGGGGGCGCAAATTACTTGCCTTGCCCCGGGTGCTGACAACCCACGCTACGCCACTGAAAGGCGGAATATCAAATCCAAACTCTTCTCCTTCTCCTTCTTCTTCTTGATTTGTGGGAGGTTCACAGGCTTTCTGTTGTGCTTATCTTACTTTTGAAGTGTTTGTGAGTGCCTTTCCTTTCCTTTTCTCTGATTTACATGCCATCTTTACAATAATCTGTACTCTGCAGTTTTCCCTAAAACCATGTGATGGCCTCAGCCACATTTTCATGTAAACAAAGGAAGGGGAGGAGGTTGCCTACTGTATGCATCTGGTCGCTGTTCATATAGAAAGGGTTTTTCCACTTAAAATCAGCTAGGTCTGCAGTCTCAGGCATTTGGTAGCCAGCCCTGTACTCTATCCCTGTTCACATTTTTCAATTACAGCTCAGGGGGGGAAAGCTGAGAGGCAACTCCTTCCATGGGGATTTTTTTTTTCCAGATCAGGAAGCTCAAGAAGCCAGAGAGGCTGCAGAGTGCTGGAGAAATGTTTAATGGAAAGGAAAAAAAAAACACACACAGGATGCAAGAAGGCAGTGATTCCCATTCCAATCTGAATTTGACACATTCAACACTGTTTCCATTCTGATACAGTTCAGTTTCTGTCAATGCTATGTTCTTCATCTCACTGTCCACTATTCAATGTAAATTTACCTAAATGACATAAAAATACAAAAAAACCATTCTTGTTTGCATACTTGAAGAAATCAACAACAATTTGAATGAGTACCAATCCTATTTGATTGAATGATTTCTATTCCTGATCACAGACAAACCCATAAAGTGTGTCAGTTTCCACTTCATTTTCCATTTTCATGGGGATTCTCTGACATTCCTACACATCACCCACTCAAGACTCCTTTGGAACAAAAAAGTCAGCAACTCACGAAAATTTGATAGAGATTCTAAAGAGCCATGAGCATGAAACAGGAAAATAGTTACCTCTTTTGCTGAGAAACTAATCTTTCAATAAATTAGAGGGCAGGTTTAGACCCAGCATCTTAAAGTCCAAATGCAACCACTATCTCTCAATTTTCCATACAAAAAAGGATGGTAATTATTTTGCAGATCACAGAGTATTCGCAATGACCAAAACAAGCATGTAAATTGTAAAGAATATTGAAAGATATTGAGATGATGGATACTCCTCTTAACACCTGTAAGGTGTTAAAATAGAGGAGTCAAAAAGGTGCTAGATTAAGTAAATCAATCTATAGCTTCTAAGATCCCCACCAAGTAATCAAAGAATCTCTCTCTAATTCTTCAATAAAGTTCACAGTTTTCCTTAAAGATAAATAATTACACTGCTTCTTCATTAATTTGTCGGTAAATTCTATTAGACTTTGAATCTTTATATCCTGGAAATGTATCTGAAGCTAAATGAACCTCATTACACACTTTTCATGAATGTGATAATGGGGGTAAATGCACAAATCACAGCCTATCATAATTAATTGCTGAACTCCCAATATTACAAACTTTAAATTTGCACTATTATTTAAAATGATAAATTTATTAATGGGAGACTTTCTCTGCTGAAGTCTACAAACATTGGTAGCAGTCTGGGGCACCTTCTTAATGCAGCTTTTAAATGGTATAGAGAGATAAACACAACAAGATTTTTATCAAGGTTTTTGATAAATGAATGTCTTTGCAAAATTTTACAGCTAAAAAGGTTATTTACTTAAAGAGAGATTTTTCTGTACGTGTAAAGGTCAGATTTTTTAGATTGCTGTGAAATTGCTTCTGCCTTTTAGCAAATCTTCCAAGACGGCTTTTCTCCTTGCAGTGTTGACAAGGACATGGAAGGACATGGCCTAAAGAAATCAAATGAGCAGCATAAACTCTTGTCTGGAGTCTTCTGGAACAATAGAGCATGATCCAGCCAAAATCAGCTAGGCTCTACCAAGAGCAGATGATGCGGCAAAATTGTTCCTCAACTGCTGTTTAGATTCCAGGCATGTTGTGTATGTATGGTGTGTGTGTGTGTGTGTGTGTGTGTACTGCATGACAGAATCTTCCATATATACATTCTGCTCTGCTTTTCCCCCCTGGGGATATTCAAGGGTATGCAGTGCCGGCACCTTTGTCCCCCCCCCCCGCCAAATGTTAAAAGTGTGGCACTTACTTAATGGTGAGTACCAGCACATTTATTTTTAAGCGCTGCATTAGGGTGCAGGGGGAGAGAGGTTAGTTCTAGCACTCTCACAAACATGGCATCATATAGGAGAGACAAAAATACAAGCCTTTTGAGATCTTTCTCAGTCTGCATCCTGATTCAAATTATTTTAATTGTTTTTTTATTGTTTATTTTTTCCCCACCCTAGCCTCCCTTGGGAGGAATAGCAGGATATAAATTTAATAAATAAAAAAAGGGGATTAGACAGATCCCAAGCATACAGTTAAAGCACAGTTAAAGTACCTGTAGTTCTTCTTTTTAAGGGTGCTGGGAATTATAGGTCTGTGAGGAATAAACTATAGTTCCCAGGATACTTGGGGGGAAGCCATGTGCATGTCTGCATCCCCCCTTCTTCTGTTGTTTCCTTCTGTCTAGTTCAAGTGTTAAACCACTTCAGGAGGAATATATCACACCTGTTCTTTGTAAAGTGCTGTCTTTATATAGGTGGTGCTGTATGGATAAAACAAAAAATGCAGCAGGGCTCTTCTTATGTTGTATCTTAACCTCACTCAATGCCCTGACTCTGCATTAAATTCATATTCCACGCTTGTTCCCAGAGCAGTCCAAGATGGCAAACACCAAGATATAAACTTATTAAAGACATATTTAAAACAATTCCAATGTAGATGGTACACACGGGAAAAAACCATCTAATCTGAAAAGGCTTGTTGAAAGAGGAAAGTCTTTAGTAGGCACCAAAATGAACAGTTCTGTAGACCACAGCAACACACACACACACATCCGTGCAACCTGTGCTAATACTAAGCTGAATATACAGGTGGACAGAGCTGGGTCAGGATCAACTCCCAGCTCACCCATCCAGGTCTTGTTAGTATATGCCAAATCACCATTCTCATCCATTATCAAATTACTTGATTCCTTTTGGTATTTTTGTTAACTCTGCTAGTTTGGACCAGTGTGGCTAGACTTACAGAAACCCATCCTCTAGCAGCATAGTTAGGAATGGATTGGGAAATGTTTCTCTAACAACATTTGAACTAAATTCATCCAGGAATTTGTGTTCTAGAATGGCTTATTCCTCAGACACAGTGAAATAATTTGTAGACAAGTATACAAATTTAAAGCCTTGACCAAATATGACCCGGAAAACTGTGGACAAATGCTAGCTCCCTTGGCCTGAAAGTGAGATGAGTACCACACCCCATAGTTGCCTTTGACCGGACTTAATTGTCTAGGGGTCCTTTACCTTCATTCTTTTTTTAGCTGAACCTGGAGATATCATGAAGCAACTTTGAGACTTTTTGTGCGCAACGCATGTGATCTGTCACTGAGATACAGCCTTCAATCCTTTGGAAATACTTAACTACTTCTACTAAAATCAAGGGCACCAACTTTTTCCTCACTGTATTTGATTGGGGATTAATGAATCTGTGAATTTTGGTTTCTCTCAGTTTCTTATTTTTCAAATCTTAAATTCAGTTGTTCACACTTCCACAGCAATTCACAGTTTTCTTCATGCACCAGCATTTTGGCATGAATTTATCCATAAGTGTGTATATGAAGCAGCAAAAATTTAGAAGGTTAGCTGTGTTGGAAAAAAAATGAGAATTAGGTAAGTTCTCATTAAAATGCAAATATATATATAATTATCCCCATACCTTCTTTGGTTACTGCATTTAAGCCTTTTTATTTTGATAAGGTTTTCCAGGGATGTTTTTGTAACATCCTCTTCTCACAACTACTGTGCCTATCATTTGTTATTTCCAAATGTTCAAGTTCAGTGAAAGTTTGACTAGATGCTGAAGATGCACGCAAATGCCTCTAATAGATCTTGCAAGCTGCAGTCTACCGCTACAGTCTGTACAGTGCACTGCACGTAGTGTTTGCACCATGTCATGTTTCAGCTGCAGGGTACAATTTACTTCAAGGGGGGCTCGCAAGTCTCTTAATAGCATCACTCCACATTCAAAGTAATAACTGAAAAGACATGGAGTGCAATTCAAAAGGGCATCGCTGTGACTAAGTCTCACTTGTGATACTGTAAATACTGGAACATTTTCTGAATGTGTGAAATATTAGATCAGTGTTGGATAGAATATTCTATTAATTGAAATTACACGTCCTTATATTTGTCCAAGCCTGTTTAAAAATGCAAAACATTTTGTACCATCAAGGTTATTCTGGGAGAGTTTCTGTGCACATTAAATTGAGGTTAAAATGGTTGGTAAGTGCAGGGTTATATAGTAATTGCACCACTGTTCCTGAAACCACAGATTGCATACATTTGCCAAGTCTTCAGAGAGATTTTTTAGTACAAATGAGAATTCATATGCATTCTCGCCTTAAATTAGAGCTATCTGAAGAAATGTAATAGCATTAGCATTTAGGACACTGGTAGCAAATAATTATTACTGAACACCATGCCACTGTTGTCTTCACACAAGATTTGGCTTATCACCAGCTCCGCCCCAAGCACATATATGAGCCCTCTCTTGCCAACTCTAAGATAAAGCTCATGGGGAAGAAGTAATGAAAGTGCTATCCTACTGACTCCTTTGTCCTCTCATTATCAAAGGAGGAAGGATGTATTGAGGAGAAGTTTGTGAAGGACAAACCAGTTATAAAATTCTACCATGGTATGCCAGCAGTTGCAGTCCATGTGACGCAATCATAAATCATATTTTCTGCTGCCAGGTCTGATCTGACAGGACCAGAAGAACAAAGCGGCTGCAATCTCCTCTTTGGGAGCTGGCACATTTCACATTCATGCTAAGCCATGATTTGGTGTAGAGTTATGTGTGAATGTGGCTGTGGAATCCAACAAGTCAACTTCCTCTGTGGAGGCAGGAAACAGAAGTAGAAGATCAACATACTCATGTGCACAAAATCATCTGCATAAAACTTTCAGGGGGAGGGGAATCACCCAAAGATTATTTTCTTTATGAAGAGAGCAAATGTTTGCAAATTACCCCCATCTGCTCCAATTCATCTTTACATATACGGCACAGACATATGTATTTGTCTTGAAACTTTGGTTGCTGTTTTTAAAAAAATAGGGAGGGGGAAAATGCTACAATTCTTCCAAGCATACATTAAGAAAAGAAGAAAGTGGGGAGTAAACAGTCTATTAGCAATACTTACTACAATTACAATTTTTATTGTGACAACTGAAGTTTAACAAAAACATAGTTTAGCAAAGAAGAGAAAAAGAAGATTCTATCACAATTCAGACTGCTGCGTTTCATAACAGTAAGAATTTCTAGATTTTATCTGACGTCCTATCATTTTACTGCTATCAATTCAAGTTAAATTACCTTATACTGCTGCTCAGGCATTACAATATCAAGATTCACCACTGCAGTATTTCATAAATTCAAACTGTTGAAACTTTGTTGATTACTGCTGCTGATCTAGCATAGCTGATCCATAGGCAGGTGGTAATACTATTTTAAATGTGCGGTTATATCCTGCCCTTTATGCTGCATACCCTCATCAACCACAATGTGCTAGCATTTGCCATGGCACCTCATAAACAAAGGGAGAAAGTGCCCATGGCTGAATATAGATTTGTCTGCCTTATAGAGTAGCTATTCCCCATGTCTGTGTCATTGTTTCCATTCAGCTGAATTAAAAAGCAGAAGAGGATGGTGCTTTCAAGAAATGAAGAAGGAAGAGAGTGCGGTATCCACAGGCGGAGTCTGGCTCCGTGTAACTCACTGTGAGCATCTTAATTGACGGGCAAGCATGCCAAAGTTTCACAAGCACTAATTTGTTATGAAGCACGGGGTTTCACTTCCTTCAAATTAGAGATAATTGGAAAACATCATCTAGGAATCACATACTATTTACAGCCAGTAGCACCACAAATTAATGGACATGTTCAACTTTACCTTGTGAACGATTCTTGAATTATCATGAACTGAATGCTTAGAGAAGAACACCCAAATGCCATGGCTCTGATCCAAGGACATTTATGCACCTAAAGCTGCAATACTATACACACTGATCTGGACTGAAGTACCATTGAACAGAACAAGATTTACTCTCAGAGAAACAAGCCCTAGATTGCACTGTTTACCCTCTTGAAATACACAGGGCCACTTAGTTGCAGCTAACTTCCTCCCCCGACCTCTCCCCATAGTTATTTCCCCCTCCCCATAAAAGAAATGAAGCGTAACTCAACAATGCATTTGGACTGCAGTCCTTTATACACTTACTTGAGAGTAAGTCCCTTTGAGATTTACATGGCTTACTTCTGTATAGAAACAGACAGAATTGCTCCATTAGTCATCTTCAATGCACCAGACTCAATTATTTCTCTTGTAGGGCAAGTCAGTGGATTAATCACCACCTGCCTCCCAGTTTAAAAAACACAAGGGCTTATATTCTCCCTCTTGCCGCCTTTATGTAGCTTTAATTGAATCAGCAAGTAGGCCACATCCACACCATACAACTTTGATACTACTTTTAACAGCCAGTTTTCACCGAATAATTATGGCAGCTGTAATTTGTTAAGGGTTCTGTGAGTTGTTAGGAGACCCCCTAGTCCCCTTGCAAAGCAGTTTAACAATAAAGCCCTCTTTACAGCGAACTCTGGGAATTATAGCTGTGGAATGGAAACAGGGGTTTCTTAACAACTCTCAGAACCCTTAACAAACTACAGCTCCCAGAATTCTTTGGGTGGAGCTGTGGCTGTTAAAGTGGCATTATAGTGTTTTAAATGCATAGTGTGATTGTGGCCTTAGATTCCATACACTAGACAGATTCCCATTTGCGGTTCCATCTTAACCCAGCCTCCTATCCCTACTGATATAACATGAAGTTTTATCATTAACCACAAGATAAGCAGGAAGTAAGAACATGGGCTGATCTTGAAAGCAATAAAGTTAATTGAAATTGCCAGGATATTTGTTGAAAGAGACTGAGTTGCAATCGGGGGAACCTGGTCGTTCGGATGGGCACTGATGCGTAACATAACATTGTATGGTGGTATATTCAAGTGCTGTATGGAATAATTGAGGCAGCACTTAAATTCCACAGTAGACAATCAGTTTTTTTGTGGTGTATCCCCTGCCCTGCATATATCCCTACAAAGACAACAATTTAAAAAATTGGGATCTAAATTCAAAGCACAGCCTAGAGTTGTTAATAGATTTCCACCCTCTTTCTCTCTAGCTTCTTTCCAATGCATGTGTTCAGCTTGCAAGGAAGGGCAGTCAAAAATGAAATGAGATTTTTGCCACTATTCTCACCCTGCTAATTTGTTTTGAAATACAAAAGCCACATACACATGGGATGCTTAATATATAACAATGAAAAATAAATGACATACATTTTTCATAATGTTTTGGGAACCAGCATAATACCTAGCAGGGCCAACATTTATTTAAAGGAATAAATCTGTGGAGCCCCACTAGCAGATTATATCATCAAACAGAACAAGTTTAGACATAAAATAAAAAATGTAATTTAAAATCAAATAATGTGGCCATTATTTTAGAAATGGGAAGCAAACAAATATAAGGTCCAGAGGATAAATGGCTGAACTAAAATGAATTTGTTCAAGGTAAACAGACTAGATATGTAATAGTATGTATATGATTGACTGGGTGTACCAGTGAAGAAAAAATGAATATTGGCTTTAGCCGTTATCAGGAGCTCTTATTTCTGCGTCTGGGATCATCTCACATTCCTGATACAATCCCTGTCCCCCAAAACCTGAAGTTTTCACATGTAGATAGAATCAGAAGACCCTGTTTTACAAACCTTGCATTAGAAACATTAATGCATTAATGCAAACTAATGTAATACAAAGCATTTTAAGAGTCAGTGTGTTTAAACACTGGGAGACGGTACTTTTGTTTTACGAGCACACACAACAAAACAAAATGAAATCAGCATACAATTTATTTCCTACTTGGGTGAATGTTTATGCACAAGCTATTGTTTAACAGCACAGGCTGAAAGCCAGCCAGCTGCAATGTATTTTTCTCAGCAGTTGATTTCACTCCATGGATGTGTGCACAGCGCTTGATGCCTTTGGTGACAAATGTGTCTTACGCCCCACAGCCATGCATGGTCCCAGTGTAATTGGCATATACGTTACCCAACATGGTTTAACAATTTCTTTGTTAAATACCTTTTTCTCTGTGCCGATGTCTCTAAATTGAAATCAATGAAGAGAAGCACAAGGGCACCATATGAGTTCTTATGCTTGCAACAAGATGCACCAGGCATTCCAAATGATGCTAGAAGTTTATAAAATGTTTCTAGCTTATTATATGGGATGGTAAAAAAATGTAGAAATATGAACCACCAAAACCAAAATTCACAGTTCTATGGCAGTTACTTTACTTAGTGAGGATATTAGATTGTTTCACAATAATCTACATATTTCTCCTCACAAAAACAACAGCCAAGCCTTGGTCAAATAATCACACAATCAAACCAAACTGGCTGTCTCTCATTAGGTGTTGTAGAGAACAGAAGTCATTAAGGTCGTTGATGGCTGCTAAATACTTCAAGTCAATGGGATTTGGGTCACCTCCCACTGGCCTAGTAGAAACACTTCGGTGAAGTTGGCTGAAGAGCAATAGAGATTTCAGACATCTGACAAGAAACATCTTTAAATGTATTTCAAGTGTCTGCTGTTGATTTGGGAGGATGCTATTTCAGAAGGACAAGTGTAATGGGTATATGTCTATGGGGCTGTCCCTAATGGTCACTTGTCAAACACACTGAGGAGGGCATACCCTTAATGTAGTCTTTGCCCCAAGTGGGGAGAGTCCAAGACTGAAGGTCTGAAGGCAGGGGCGAGCAATGCACTTCCTTTTTGTTTTTCATGGTTGGACCATTTCTGGTGAAGTTTGGACTGGTAGCAACAATTCCCCGCTGTAAGGTTGGTGGGACCCTCCTCAGAGACTGATGGAATATGATGTACTCCTGCACGCTCTGGAGGATTTTATAGTGAGAAAACTGATTATCCGTTCAAAGCTCTGGTCATACTACTCTGCATTTTCTTCTCCTCAGTCTGTGGTAACCAATGAATGTGGCACAACGAAAAACATGTAACATCCTGATGTCAGCCATATTGTGAAATGCTATTGGGGGGTGGGGTTGAGAATGACATGTATGTGTGCCATTTATTTATTTATTTGCACTAGCTGCGAATTTCTGGCGTTGTCTTCTCTTTAAAAGGAATGCCTTCAAATGTAGCTGGTACGGTTTGTAGGAATTTGGAAGCGTTCCCAGGCACTAATCTTAGTGATGCTGTCAAAGTTGGATGATCCTGATTCTCATCGTGACTTTGCTAAACCCACAATATTCTTAATGCATTTTGAGGCAACCTCCCAACATTCCTGGAAATTATTATTATTTTTTCTGCATGCAAATGAAATGGAGAATATTGCAATTGTTTTGTAGTAGGCACACTACTGTGTTGAGCACAGGTTGGCACATGGTCATTCACTGCTGAAACTTAACCGACTCTAAAATGTACATATATTTAATGGCTGAGCCATAGGCAGCTATCATTTGTCCCCAGCTACATCAGTACCCTTATGAGAAAGGGAGAGCAGGTCAACCAGAGTGCCCCCCCCCCGGTTTATCCTCCTGTCCCATGAACCTTTCACTGTCAGCTGGTGAAAGCATTTTTTCTCCCAGACTACCTCTGCCAAACACCCTGGAGCTCTATTAGGTCTCTTTGAGAATATATCAGGGTAATGTGCAGTTTGACTTTTAGACATGGGGTGAGTGAAATAATAGGTCTGATGAACCAAAGTCAAAAGCTTGCTAAAAGTATAAGAAATTGTTCTTAGGACAAAAAATGTTTTAAGATAGAACTAGTTGCATGCAAACAATCAAACTCACAGGATCAATAGAGTAGAGAAAATAAAACAGGTAAATAAAACACATCACTGAAACTGTTTCTTAGCAGCTACAATTCTGCTTAAGCAAAGGTCTTACAGTTAGACTTCTTGAAATATTACTGTAAGTTGCAGCTCCCTCCAGCTAGCAATATTCCAGTGTCAACATGTTCTTTTGTGTTTTTTTACCCGGAGATCCACACCATCTAAAAGTCATCCCAAGTAATAGGCTAATTATACCCTCTAGCTACCTTTGATCATAACAAGTCCTCACTCCTGTTATCAACCGTGTTGCAGCATTCTGCACTGGTCTTTCTCTGGCTTGATTCAGAGCCCAAAACCTCCCAGAATACCAAGCAGCCACTCTGGCTCCACTATGCCAGGAAGGATGCTTGGGAGCAATCATGTCAACTGCTCATTTCATCTCCATAGCCAGACCAGAGCAATGGGTGTGTGTATGTGTGTCATTGTCAGCAGCAGTACATCAAGGCAACTGTTTCGTTTGGCTCTCAGTTCTGAATTTCTGAAGAAGGCACAGAAAAGGCAATATTTGGATTGGCCATGGTGATTTTAAAAGGCATGGATGTGAAGAAATCACAGTATAAATGAGCACAGATACTGAGACTCCCTGCTTTTGCAACCTTAATGTGAATATTCTGAACGGGGAGCTCTGCACGCCTTGAATGAAATAAGAGGGGAATGTGGGAAGCAGAAATAAAGATCATAGAGTTCATACCTAAATGATGATCTGATTCATGGTCACATTTACGTGTTCCAGAAGAAGCTGAAAATATACATCCCCTCTATATGTTGGTGCTTGGTTTCATGAATTCTAAACAAAGATGCCTGTGTTGATGACAAAGCTGCTTGATTTTGCTTTCTGTCTGACTTAAATGTAGGCAAAATGTAAAATATTTGATACTAAGTCTGACTACACTTTAAAGAGCTGATTCTACTAGTTGAACTAATACTATATATATATATATATATATATATATATATATATATATATATGGTGCTGACTAGATTGACTTGACTGATCATAGTAAACTGAATTGTATTTTTGTAAGGCTCTTCAAGAGGCAGCCAAATAAATAGCTTTTTCCCTGCTGCATGGTTTGCTGTTTGCTTAAGCAAAAATCCAATTTCTAGAGAAGACTCCACGAGGGCTAAATTCCCTGCCATTTACAAGTGTCCCATTAGAGTAGCTTTCTATATGGAAATAACATTCCAAGACAAGGAGAGAAACACTAGGTCTGGGGTCCACTGTTCCTGATGTATTTTATTATTTCTTTTCCATTTGAAGAGTAGAGCTGTGTTCCCATGAGAAAGACACAAAAAAGGGGAGGGAGTAATGTTTGAATACAAATGTCTCAAGGAACTGAAGCATCTTTAAAAGTAAAATCTCTTTCTTGGTATGCATCAAGGACAAGGAGAAAACTGACAGCTTCAGACTCAAGCTGCCTCCTGTTAAAAGCTTTTTAAATTAGGGATTCAATGTAAAACTCCTGCTGGAAAAGCATACATGAGAGGTGCCGAGATCTGGACTTGATTACTGGTGCTTTCGTAGATGTAGTGCAATCATTTATTTGAAAACAAGTCCTTTAAAAATAAAATGTTGTGATGGTATGGCAGTTAGATGTTCATGGTTTAGCAGCAAAAAAGACACATACGTATGAGTTACCAATGTTATCGTGTGCCAAAAGCAAGTTAAATAACAACAGCTTCCCTTGAAAAAGCATGGATGTGCATTTAATTTAGAGCTAAGACAAGATGTATGTAACATCCAGTGTCTTCCATCATTGCATAATTAATACTGAAGAAACATGTTTTCACAAGTCTGTTGTGACTTTTTTTTAACAATGCTGTCTGCTTAACACCGCAAGTCGCACTTAATTGGATGTGCTTTTTAAAAACATGTAATTCTTTTTTTATATCTTTTCTTCTTTTCTTTTCTGGTGAAGGAGTAACTCTACAGGCTTCTGGGAGCAATTAAAAGAAGGAGGAGGGGGAAAAAGTTCACAGCCCAAAGGCATCCCCTAGCCTAGAATTCTTAAATGGTATGTCCTTGCCAAACAGCCACCTGTGACAGAGGAAGTGGGCAAATGGGTCCTGTTACTTAAACATGCAGCAGCATTCCCCCAGCTTCATTTTTCTTACAATGGATTTCTGGGCTAAGGATATTCATTCATTCAAAAAACGAAAAGCTCAGCATCAAAACCATTGCACCATCAAGTGCATGAAGCCAAATTCATGGGCAGAGCAATCCAAAATGCGGGATTTCAAGAGATAAAATCTGGACACAAAAAGTTGTTGAGTTTTTTTAGGGCACTCATACAATAATCCCACTGCCGCAGCAGAACCACCAACAGCAGAGCCAGAACCATCTGTGCGCACACACACACACACAAAATCCAAAATCCAGGACATTTGTTTAAAATATGAAATTCCCCCTGGATGGGTATGTAGGACCCCCAAAAGAGGACATGTTCGGGAATTCCCAGATGTATGGCAACCTTAATACCCAAGGCAGATGGACCACCTTTTCCCTCTTTTATTTTCAGTTCCACATAGAAGTATTCTTTCTCGCTTAAACCCCTTTCCCCTCCCATAGACACCGGGAGGGGGGACTAATTAAGCCAATTCCAGGACTGGCAACGTTTCTTCCTCATTCAGGAGAAATATTAGGATAATGGATGGGATATGGATCCTTTCTCTCTACACCTGCCCCCACAGTTTCACTGGGAAGGCATCCAATGACAGATCTCCCTCTATGAGGGCAGATCTCTTTCACCACTCTCTGAGAGGGAGAACTAACAGGTCCTATAGTCCCTCAGATGCCAGCCTCAGATGCTGAGTGATTTCTAGGAAGTACTAAGGGTGAAACATTGTATTTAAGACTGCTTTGAATGCCTTCACGTACATTTTGGCATTGTAAAATACTGGAACGTGGCATCTCTCTTGATGCTCCCCGTTATGTACCAGATCCAAGCAGCCTCTCCTGAATTCAGTGGTGTATCTCAAATGTTGTGAAGTGGCCTCCTTTATTCTCTTATTCACCACCCATTCTCACAACCATGTCAGCCAGTTACACCCTGAGATGATTCTTACTTGATGTGTATTCATAAATGGTAGGTTCCTGAGTTTAGATTTATTTCATTAAAATAATTCTATCCTACCCTTTGTCCCAAAGCTGCCCAAGGTGGCAAACATCAGAAAGATAAAACAATGCAAATTAAAATAATATAAAACATTTCAAAACAATTTATAAAGATGTAGAACACAAGGAAGCATTTAAACATGCCCTCACAGTTGCTAATTTCAAAGTGACCAGTATCTTTCAGCCATCAAAAGTATAGGAATACAGAAATGTTCTTAAATTTCTTCTGAAAGTCAACAACGACAAAGACAGGCACATCCCACGGGTGTGGGTGTGTGTGTGGGCTGGTTCCACAGATGTGCAATACCACTGAAAAGGCCCAGTCATGAGTCAACACTACCTGGGTAGCAGCCACCTCCAACAGGGCAACAGAGACTATGGTGTATTTAGGATATATTGTTTCGTTTACATATATTTACATCCTGAGCACAGAATGGAAGGACTCATAATATTAGCACTTCAGGATATTGCTTTCATATTAGGTGTTGGTTTTTTGTTTTTTTTTGTTTTTTTTTTTGAAGCTCCCAAAGGCTAAAGCTTTGGATCCAGCACACCAAGAATGGCAAGCCCCTCTCCCCAGAGGTTCCAGCTTACCCTAAAACCGCACATTCAAAAAAACTCAGCCTATTCTCTTTCCTAGGGTGACAAGGCCAGTTCAGCAGGTTCTTCTTTGAGATTCTAATACAGAATCACAGGTCTAGAAGGGATTCCTATCCAGACCAACTCACCAATCCCATAGCTATATGGTAATAGGAATGGGATGAAAGCAAGCATGGAGTGTAAGGGCAAACCACACCAGCCCTCCTAATGTTTAAAGGAAGAGTTCCAATAGATGATTTAGTTTGTGGTTGTTTAGTCGTTTAGTCATCTCCGACTCTTCATGACCCCATGGACCAGAGCACGCCAGGGAGTTCTGTCTTCCACTGCCTCCCGCAGTTTGGTCAAACTCATGCTGGTCGCTTCGAGAACACTATCCAACCATCTCGTCCTCTGTCGTCCGGTTCTCCTTGTGCCCTCCATCTTTAGCTATCTCCAATAACCAGTGGTCTTTTTCTAGAAAAAGAGGTGCTGGAATTCACCTCCTTTGTTCTCTTATACAGTGGTACCTCGGGTTACATACGCTTCAGGTTACAGACTCTGCTAACCCAGAAATAGTACCTCGGGTTAAGAACTTTGCTTCAGGATGAGAACATAAATTGTGCTCTGGTGGCGCGGCGGCAGCAGGAGGCCCCATTAGCTAAAGTGGTGCTTCAGGTTAAGAACGGACCTCCAGAACAAATTAAGTTCTTAACTCGAGGTACCACTGTAATGGCAATGGCGCCCACCTGAGAGGCACCGGAACTGATTTCCGGTGAGTTCCAGCTGAAAACAAGCCCTGCCAATAACCCAGAAGCTTAGGCAAACTAAAGTTTTTCAAAACTTAGAATTCTTGAAGCAGATTATTTTAAAATAGCATTTGGATATGTCATATGCCACTTACTGGCATATCCTGAAACTTATGCTTAAGGCAGTAATAATAAATAAAGCAGTGTGTTCACCTCATTCCAAATACTTCATTTTTACAGAATTTTATAGTCAAAAGTTTAAACCTATTTTAAGAACCCTTGCAAATAGCCCTTTTCGTGATGACTTTTTGGAAAGGATTAACAACGTTTTAAATATAGCTCAAATATGCACAATGTTTCAATAACTGTCATTAAAACACAAGCAAGTGTTACCCAAACGGTATCAAATCAACCACCATGCCCTTATTACTGAACTTTCTTGGCAAATATTATGAATTGGCTTCAGGTTGCTGCATACATACCCCATCTGTACAGCTTCTGCTCAATAACGCATTCAAACTGCCTGTGAGTATTATGAGATTTAATATCAGCTTGCTGCGGTTAAAGCAATAAGTAAGCTAACTTCTTTACAGTTAAATCTGGGCAGCAGTGACTTCCTAGTTATTAACCACCCAGTGCTATAAATTCAGCCTGAGCTATATATTAACTCACAGCTCCAGAAACAAGGAAGGAGTTCTTAGCACGCTTGTTTCTGTCAAGTCCAATGCTAGTGATTTTCTCAGGAGCAAAATGGATAGACTACAACAATGTGGTGTGTAGCGTTCTTAACTTACACAATGGTATGAAACTGAAACAAACAGAATCATGTAGTTGCCGAAATGCTCTTTAAAATACAAAGATATATAAAGTAATTGTGTGTGTGTGTGTCCATTAATATTGCTTGGCTGACAGCAAGGCTTCTGTTAGCAGATCAGTGAAGGAAGAGCAATTTCCAACCTTCCCCTCCGCATTCTTCCATACCTGCCTCCTCCATCTTCTCAGAAGTGTTCCCCAACCCTCTGAAGCAGATTTGGAGAGGGTATGAGGAGCTGTAAGGAGAAAGGGTACAGGTGGAAATTACTTGCGTGTCAAGACCCCGCAGCCACCCCCTCGTTGGAAGTAACTCACACAAGGACACATTAGGTTTTTGGCCACAACTTTATTGAATTACAGAATGTGAGCGGTATTGGCTTAGGCATTGATTGGACCCGACTATATCTGACTCCTGCCCCTGTGCAGGAAGTCCGGTAAGGGTAAACCACCGGTAGAGGGAGCTCTGTTGATGCAAACCAACTCAAGCTCCCCTGGTGTTCCCATCGGGGTTGTGTCAAGGCCCTAGCCCCCAACCGGGCTTCAGACAAGATCAACACCCCCAGATTCCTTTAGCAGAATACTCTTAAGCATGGAGGGGCAGGTGATGGCCATACCTCCCCTCCCCCACACAAGGTCAAACAATGCCTAACTGCAACCCTAACAAAGTTATGATGATTGCTACGAGGTAGGCGAAAACCAAGTGGCCAGTGCCAATTTGCCAAGTGGAAAAATCCCTACCAAGCCGCTCGGACAACCAAGACGACCAACCGAAGTCCATAGCAAGGCCATTGCCTAACCTGCAAAATAGGGGAGGAGGGCGGGTGATTGAGGAAGCGAGCCAAAGAGGAAGTCCTCTGGCTTGCTCCTTCATTTAAACGGCCCCGGCCATTTCCCCCGACCAGCAGATTGGCTGGCCGGGCTCTGACATGGCCGGGATCCCCCAGGCAATGGGGGACAAAGTCCCCCGCCCCCGGTTCAGAGTGGGTGGCCACGCGGTCCACCGCAACTCCTTCCCACTGGGATGTGGAGTGGATTTGCCTCTTCATTCCACTGATGCTACACCCTTTGATACAACCGCTTTTCATCAGAATTAGAAAGAAAAGAAAAGCCATTCATGAAAGCAATCAAGACTAAGGGCTCATCCAGACTTCTGCTTGCCCCATGTCTAGAAAGCACAGTTTCCCACTTCTCCCACCCTTTCCCCCAGGAAAACTTGCTATGTAGTGCTGAAGCAGAGCAAACGTCAATCCACGGAAAATCCAATTGACATTTGCTCAGTGGAGGCTCATGGGAGCAAATGAGTCCCGTGAATGCAGCAGAACTCAGATTCCCATAAGCAGTCTCTAGAGCAGAGCACAGATATAAGTGAGGGTGTGCCCAAGAGGAAATAAATGGTTTTGGGTTACAACAATCACAATATTGTGATACAATAATATCTACATACTGATTCACGTATACTGGCCATGCTTTAGCATCACTTCTACATGACACTGCCAGATGCTTCCCCCTCCCCTCAAAATTAGAGGTAATTCCAAAAGCAGGTTGCAATGCGACTCCCCACTGAGTGTGTCTGTCTTCTCTGAATAGGGACCATAATCTGTGCATACAAAGGCATCTAAGCACACTGTGATATTGTAGTAGATAAACTGCACAGCAGGTTGCTATACACCACATAAAAATCCTAAGTCCTCATTTCTGCAGTATGGGTGATACGGCAAGTTCTGTATTTGACCACAAATCTCCTTCATTTTTGCCAGTATATGTGGAATTGGAGAGGATCAATAAAGGGAAAATCTCTCCACCCAGTTTTTTGACACCTGCCCTCAAGGTTACCGTTGACAAAATCCCACTGAGTGTAGGCAAAGCCTTGAGACCAACAATTGGTAAATGCTTTGGGATGCATAGCATGCTGCCAGTGCATCTATCCAACCGTGTAGAAAATCCACAGGATATAAAAGAAAGCCAGCTAGGTGCACGCTGGCCTGCTATTTTAAAACAGGTCCGCAGTACTTTTCTCACACAATGCAGTTTGTCATTGAACTATAAATTGTCTTTTCCTCAGTCACTCTCCAATATATTATATATAGTATAAGAAGGCGTAATAATTTATACAGGAGAAGCAAGGAACCAGGTGGTAATGTGGAACTTTAACCAAAATGTGAGTATATAATATTTTCAAAGACCCCAACCACTACTTTTTAATCTGCCCCCTTCCCCCCTCCAGCTGTTGACTGGAAGAATTTCACAACTGTGGATTGATAGAATTGCTTCAGACATTATGTTTTTATAAGGCTGATGCTCAAAAGCATTTAACAAAGTGTAAGGTGTGCAAGAACGCACACAAATATATGTCAACATTCAGTTTCCGCATTTGTGTGAAACCCAAAGAAATGAAAAGATCTATATGTTTCCGAATTCTTTACTTGCTTAAAAAAGTAAAAAAAGGGGGGGGGGGCAAGAGATGTCAATGCACATCATATTTTAAATAAGATTCCAATTTCTTGCTATGATTAATGTGGATCTGATGGAACTTTTTTTAAAACAGCTTTACCAAGCTGTTTATGGTCTGGCATGCTGCCACAGAGTGATCTATAACCCCACACCTCACTATTATGCAAATATCCATTTGGCAAGGAGACCTGAGACTTCAGAATTTCTCTAAGGACAATCATATCTTTCAAACTCCTTAAACCAAATTATATTTGACATTTAATTTTAACCCACTTATCCTGAAAAATAACTTTTAAAACCCCTCCTGTGTAAAGCTGTTAATGCAGCAAGTACATTTTATTTTAATTCTCTCTCCCCCACCACACCGCCATTTTGTCTTCCACAGTTGCTGTCAGTTAAGTTAATTCAGTGGTGAAAAGTATATCTTTTTATTGTACTATTGAGAACATTTAAGTTAAATGTTAATTCTATATAAAGTAAGTCAAAATGTAAAAACACCGGAAAATTCAAGTTCAGGTTTATTTTAAAATCAAAATATGACTGAAAAGAGCATATCATACGCCTTCAAATATGTTGTATGGAAAAGTAGTGCTTCCAAAAAAGTTGATTTTAAAACCTCAAGTATAGCTGTTGGTCATTGAAAGCAGGAAAGGTTAATTTATAAAGTATTATTTTATTAAAGGAACACAGGGTGCTGTAACCATTCTAGAGAACATAGGATGTGATCAGCTCCAGCTTCTCTCATTTCACCATAAAGGTAAAGGTAAAGGGACCCCTGACCATTAGGTCCAGTCGTGACCGACTTTGGGGTTGCGCGCTCATCTCGCTCTATAGGCCGAGGGAGCCGGCATTTGTCCGCAGACAGCTTCTGGGTCATGTGGCCAGCATGACTAAGCTGCTTCTGGCGAATCAGAGTAGCACACGGAAACGCCATTTACCTTCCTGCTGGAGCAGTACCTATTTATCTACTTGCACTTTGACGTGCTTTTGAACTGCTAGGTTGGCAGGAGCAGGGACCGAGCAGCAGAAGCTCACCCCATCGTGGGGATTCGAACCGCCAACCTTCTGATCGGCAAGCCCTAGGCTCTGTGGTTTAACCCACAGCACCACCCACGTCCCATTTCACCATAAGGTCCCCTAAATTCTCTCTTCTACACAGTGGTTAAATTATAGGACCTCTATTTTCCTTTGTTGGTGCTTAACCTACTTGGCAGGTTCATGCTTATTTACAAGAATCCCTGAAGCACTTTTAAGATACAGGGTAGACCTACTTGGTCAATCCTATCCCTCAGAGAAGTACAATCATCTAATGGGAAGAGATGATGTTGCCCAGGCTTGCCATCTTCCATGAGCTGGGTGGGGTAGATTTCAAGTGGGGAACCTACTCTACACATTAATGCTCCCCATGTGATTGAGATCCAGACACAATCAGGATTCTAAATAAGGGGTGGGGAACCTCTTTTAGCTTGGACACCTTCTGGGGGTGCTGGAGGGTCCTGGCAAGCAAGAAGCATTATCAGAGGTCCAGGACAGATTCCAACCAGGCAAAAATACATGAGGTGTGAAGCAGGGGACACTGATGGGTGTGGTCTGGGAAAGAATTCCAAGGGGCAGAGAAAGAAGCATTTTGGCTCTGGGCCTGATGCTCCCCATCCCTGTTGTAAATCATATGGGGAATCTACATGCACAGAGCAGGCCCCACATTTCAGGACTTCTCCATTTGATGCACGGAAGGCAGCAGGGCTGGGCAATGGGGTTGCAAGAAAAGCGGGTGCAGCCAGTGAATGTGGCCCTACTTGCCCTCGTCATAAGGTGAAGGTGAGCACCTATACAAGGCTGCAGCCTAATGTCCTTGACACCAAAGAAAAGCAATGTGGTATTTTGCTTGATGTGGACCAAACTTTATTAGACTAAAAACCCTTTCCACCTATTTTTCCTGAATGCATCATCTACACTCAGTCAGGGTTTCTTCCTATGACCATCATGGCCCCTGAGAAAAATGGCTTTTGATGCAGTACTGAAAAACAACCTAAATGGTAACAAACACCCATGACGGCTGAATTTGGACATGCACGTGATAACTTTGTCTCTTCCACTGCTTTTTTTCTAGAAAAATAAGTGCTCACCATGAAGTTGTTACAGCAAGTGCCACATTTTCTAACTATAACAACAACAAAAAAGAGGTGCCGGTACTGTGTTCCCTTGAGTACCCCTTGGGGAAAAAGCACTGGTCGCCTCCCTAGGCCATATGTGATTATTCATCAGAAGCACCTTGATATGTGGCAAGGCTCACAAGTTATACACTCTCAAGGATCAGAATAGACATATGGAGCAATCCTGTGCATGTGATTAAGAACGTGGTTCCCAGAAGGGAAAGGAGCATATGGGGGAACAGATTTAAACCTGACCATCACCACACCTTACTGTGCTATGTGGATTTTACAAAGTCTCTGCCCAGCTGGCTGTAATGCCAGACAGGTAGGAAACTACCTAAATCTTTGGAGTACAGATAGGTTAGGCAGGGGACAAGCAGTGGCATTGCAATGGGGGGCGGGGGGCGGTTAGCCCTGGGTGCCATGTCTGCGGGGGTGACAAGAAGGCACCCAGTGGGGGCTCGCAGCAGCACAAGCAGCCATCGCGCCGCTGCAGCTGCATGTGGAGGATCCTCCGTTCATGGCTGCAGCTGTGAGCAGAGGATCCTGGCACCGGTGGCAAATTGCTATGTACAGTGCATGTGTGGCGCTGTTACGTATGGTGCATGCGTTGTACGCAGCGATGCTGCACATGCACCCTACGTAGCAACGCCCCGCCCCGGGTGTCACGACGCCTTCGTTCACCCCTGAGGACAAGGCTGTATTTATCTCTCTTTCCTTATGTTTACGTAATGAACAACTTTCCCTACCCTTGCTTTATCAATGAGTAGAGCAGGACTGTGCTTCTGATTGCCCCATGTATCTAGTTTGGCCTGAGTCATTATTCTTAAGAACAATTAAAAGGCCCTATGTTCATGCCTAAGCAAGAAATCCTTTTGCTTCAAATGTAAAAAACCCAAAGGGGAAAAAAACACCACATACCATCATGCCACTTTGATATACATTGGTGCTAGTTATTAGAAGGGTAAGAAATAAAACAAGCACAATGATTCACTTTTAAATGCATGGATTTAATAATCTTTGAATATACCAAGAGCATGCTTGTGAACCTTCATAAACATCGCCAACCTGCTGCTGAAACGCTGCATATGTCTGCGCACTTGCATTTAATATGCTGCTTATGCAGGTATAAATGTGTTCAGGAAACAGAGACCTCTCCAGGCCCTGTAGGGAATAGCAGTGTTTGGTGTTATGTTTGCATCAGCTCTTATCGATCATATATATAAAATAGACCTTCACCAGGTTCCCAGCAACAGCCCTGAGTACCTTGCACCTTATATAAACTTAAGATGGCAGGGCCAAGCCTAGTTTTGCAAAAACCTTTTGCAGCTGGAAGTGGATATGAAGCTTGCATCCAAGGGAAATGTCAAGATTTCAAATTAGCCTTCTTTTCAAGTCAGAAAAGAAAGCCAGAAAGAAAATAATTCATGTATTCATGATAACCTTTTCAGTAACCTATCATATCCACTTTAGCTCTTTATCTGAGTTGTTCCCTTTTTTGAAAGATGCTTGTGACCCAGAATCAATCCACCCACCCACCCACCCATCCAACACTGAGTGATGTTGTGTCATGAACCTCAAACAGTGTAGGATATTTTGTAAGGATCACAGTGCCTTACAGGTATCAGCAAAGCCTTGGAAACAGTAGTCGAAAACCCTTAAGCAATCAAAGACTGTGGAGGGAAACGTTTGGTTTTATACATTGATGTTTTTGCTGCTCTGCTTAAACCGAGGCAACGTGCTCCCTTTGTAACTGCAATATTTTTGGTTAATTCTACTACTGTCCTTGAGACACCTCGCAAACATACACTTCTAGTTATATCGTTATATACGCATTGCTTACAATGAGCATCTTCAGAATGATGCATCATTTTAAATAATATAATACTTTTGTTCAACCACATTAGACAATGCTATTGTAAGCTTCAGCTGGTAGAAGATGTTGCAGCCCAGCTTCTGTTAAATGTTAGTTATTGAGTAATTAGTTTGTCACCGCTTTCAATCCATGGGTAACACTGGGGAGGGGAAAGAGCACTAAGAAGACAGAATGCATTTTGAGGGGGCAATATTTGTCCTGAGAGGATTTCTAAAAAATAATTGTGCTTCTCACATTGATGTCTGCTCTTCTAAACATGCTGGGATGTGTCCAAAAATGTCCCTAGAAACTGAGATCCACTAAGCCATGGTTCTTAACATGGTTCACACACCCCACAGGGGGGCAATTTGATTTTTAAGGGGGGCAATTCGAGAATGGGTTTATTAACAGTTAATGGCATTTAGCCTTCCTCCACGTGAATAGGAGTTCACTTTTTGTTTTTTTTTTTTTTTTTTTTTTTTTTTTTTCTTGGTCCTTCTCATCCTTCGACAAAAGTCTTCCATGTTTATTTTTTTTATTTTTTTTATTTTTTAAATAATATTTATTAAAATTTTTCAAAAATACAAAAAATATCACTTTACGGGACTCCCCCCTTCCCCCACCCCTACCATATTCCCCTTTCATATTGTTGGCCAAACAAGTTCCCCATTCAAATTGAAACTTAATTTGTTTTACAGTAAAAAAAAGAAAAAAAAAAAAACCCAGTGTTCTTTCCCCAAGACCCACCCCATGTCATTCCACAATTTCCATTTTTTAATAAAAGAAGCACCCCAGATAATAGAAACAGAAAAGGTAGAGAATAAAAAAAATATAATGAATAATAGACCAATTCAGCAAAAAATAACCAAGTTGGCAAGCCTTTGGAGTTTTAGTTCTCCCCCCCCTGTCCCCGGTTTAATTTCCCCCTGACCATCAACCCCTGGTGTCTGCCTGGAATTCTTAAGACCATAAATCACAACTTTTCCCCAGCTCCTTGCTGGCTTTTTCTTTTTTTAAAATTAAAAATAAATTTTTTTGAAAATCAAAATTATTATTATTATCATTATTTTTCAAAACTTTAACTTCAGTCTTTAATAAAACTGTAATAAAACTCCCTCCATTGTTCTTTCCAGGTTGTAGTCTGATTTCCCTTTGTTCCGCTGCTAAAACGTTGTAGTTCGAAAGTTTGGTAAGTCTGCAGGGATGGTTGTTATTCAGGGGCAAAACCTTACGTTCAGTCCCTTCCTTTCTTCAATAGAAAAATCTATTGTCTCCTTTAAAAAAACAAAAAAGAAAACACCCTGAAGACGAGATGTTATTTCCGTTTTGCAGCTTTCCCAGAAGATAACCAGTCCTGTAAAGTTCCATTGGTGTTTTTCCACTTTCCCAATCCTTGTAATGTCCCGAAACTCCTCAAGGGGGATTGTTGTATCTTTGTTTCCTCTAATCCAAAAGTCAATTTGTTATCCATATTCGCCATTTTGTATCCAAATTTTAACAAGTTGTAGCAAATTGTATCAAATTTAACCAGCCAAGTTCTCATAATAAAATCCACTCCGCTTTTCGACTTTGACAGCTATTTTGACAGCTGTCAAGATCTCCGACTCCTTTCACCAGGCTCTCTCTTCAGTCACCCCGGTTCCCAGGGGGGGGGGTTGCGTTTCCCTTCTCCAGTTCCTCCTCCAGCACAGTTCTTGTAGTTCCCCATCGTGAAATTTTGGATTTTTATCAGCAATGCAAGCCTTTTTGGGTCTTGGTTTCCCCGTCCTTGTTTTGGAAAGTTTACAATAGGGAGGGGACTGACTTCCTTTTTGGATCCCCCCCGCTCGTATCCAATTCGAAAAAAAAATTTTTTTTTTTTCCTCCTTTTGAACCCGATTTCCAAATTTACTCACGGGTTGTTGTTGAAAAGTCCGAATTTTCAATGGAAGAAGTCAGCGCTCTCCGCCGAATGGCATGCGGCTTCGCTCAGCAGGGGAAGCAGAGAACTCAAGGCACCACGCTTCTCCCCGGCACCCGATCCGTAGCCTTTAAAAAGGCTCCTTCACGAGTCGGGAGGGCGCTAACGGTGCAAGCCGAGTCTCCATGTCCACGGCCTCCGTGGCCGTGGTTTCTAAGGGTCCCCGCATCGCCGGTGCGGTAGAACCCAGCCCCTGCCGAGCAGACTCCCTCCGGAGCTCGGAGGGAGTCCGCCATTCGGCGATGGCGCCAACCCGGAAGTCCCACTTTTTGAATAATTATTATTATATGTCACGGGGGGGGGGGCGTGTCAGGATTTTAGAGATGCTTAGGTGGACATGGCCAAAAAAAGATTGGGAACCACTGCTGGAAGAAAAAGGGAGGGCAGGCAATTCTTGCCTATTGCCCCTGCAAAATCATCATACCACCTCCCACACTGTTCTAGTTAGTTACCAAACTTTCTGGAACTATCCTCCTGGAATTTTTTGGAAAGAAGATTTTTGTGTGTGGTAATAGTTCCACCTTGGATGCGTGGAACTATTTCCATAGCTGTTTGGATTAAATGTGTGTCCCCCCCACCCCATACTAACTGGACTTATTTCACACTGATTTGATGACTGAAAAATGCTGCTAGCAGAAGCAATAGCAAACCAATTCCTAGTTCAAATATCTCTGCCCTGAACTTGCAGTAGATGGCTTTCATTAACTCAGCATTCACACTGTCTCACTGTGCACAACTCATCCACCCTTGAGCTAAATTGCCAGGGCTGGTTGTTGTTAAGTATTATGAAAGACAGAGGCTCTTTGGGTAGGTGGTTCCCATATACGTTCAGGAGATAGGCAAGTTACCCTTTATAGCTAAGGTCACACTCACTCTGAAGGAGCAGTTATGGAGATTGGGGTTACTCCTGAATACATCTCTGTCATGAGAGGCTCAAGTGTCCTAAAAATGCATTTTACTACCTCTGTCCGATTCTCCAGCTAGGGCCATTCCTGGACGGGGAGAGCCAGACCACTGTAGTCAATGTGCTGGTAGCCTTGAGGCTGGATTCCTGTAATGTTCTCAGTGAGAGGCTGTCCTTGGGCTTGGATTGGAAGCTCTGTTGGCCAGACTGCTGATGAGGGCACATGGCTGAGAACATCTGCACTGGCAGTCCATCCACTATTGAGCCAGGTTCAGGTCCTTGTATTAATTTACAAAGACCTGAACAACTTAGGTCCCAGGTATCACCTGAATCTTTATATCCCAACTTGATGATCAAGATCGTCTACCAAAAACTTTAATGCTGCCAAGCTTATGCAGGCAATTAAGATCTTTCTGCAATAGATAGCTGATGATCTCCAATATTAATCCCCCCCCCCAGGTTTTTGTTCTGTAAATGTGTGGTTGTAAACTGCTTTGCTTTTTTATGAAACGGTGATACCCAAACATTTTTATAAATAAAAGAAATATAAATGGCTATGATGAATGGGAAATACTTTGGAACTCTAATACTGTGGTACCTCGGGTTACAGACTTCAGGTTACAGACGCTTCAGGTTACAGACTCCGCTAACTCAGAAATAGTACCGTTAAGAACTTTGCTTCAGTATGAGAACAGAAATTGTGTGGCGGTGGCATGACGGCAGCAGGAGGCCCTATTAGCTAAAGTGGTACCTCAGGTTAAGAACAGTTTCAGGTTAAGAACGGCCCTCCGGAACAAATTAAGTTCTTAACCCGAGGTACCACTGTATAGGAACATCACCTCTTCATCTCAAAAGCCTTATTGGTTTTGTTATCACTCCTTATGAATGCTTGCAAAATCCAAATGGCGTAGGCTCCCATTCTGAAGAGAGAGAGAGAGAAATGAATGGCAGGTGGGAGCCTTTGTTCCCAGACAGACATGCAGACTGGGAGAGTATCCCAGCTCACAGGCAGGGAGGCAGGCTGGCTGCAGAAGTTAAAACCACACTTCTGAGTATGCTCAGAACTGTTGCAAACAATTTTGCATATGGATTGACCCACTGGATAGCATATAAAAACAAAAAAGGAGTCAATGAATTAAAAAATACACAGGTGAAAGAAGAAGTGATGTGACTGGAATATGCTGTCCTGATGCTAATTCCAAATATTAAACTGCATGATAAGCCCATCATTAGAGCTAAGCAAATAATTCACAGTGAATAATTTATTCAACAAACTCTGCTTCTTTTTTTCCTGTATACACAATGTCCGTGAGTAGATTGCAATTTCCCTGAATTTATTCATGATTCACTTTTACGCAAATGCTTGTGAATCTGTTTTTTTAAACTCAAGGGCTGTCCATGAGCAAGTCTGAGTATTATGAATTGGAGTGTTGCTGGTTATGAAGAGAGATACTAACTGGACTTATTTCTTCTAGTTTTCAATTAAAGTAATTTGCATTTAAAAATACAAACTAAAGTTAGACTGGGAATCCTACTTAACTCAGGTGCTTCATTTAGGTTGCAGTACTTAATATTAGGGGCCCAAAATATAAGGGTTATTATTGTTTTATTTTTGTTTAGCTAATTCACCATCTCATAGAACCTCCTAGTGGTGCACCAATAAAACTGCTAGCACATTTACAAAGCTAAGCAACATCTGGTAGAGTTTCAAATTAGATGGGAGACTGCATGTAGAGATTCCTGGGTTGCTGGGGTTTGGATTAGATGACACTTGGGGTGCCTTTCAACTCTATGATTCTGTAAGTCTTACTAGCGTTTGAGCCTAAATTCTTACTTGTTTGGGAAGGCATGGGTAATTGTAATCTATGTAGAAAAATTGTTTTCTGGAACATTTACTACCTTCTGTCAGCTTCTAGAGAGAAATGAATCTTAGAATCCTAGAACTGTAGAGTGTGAAGGAACCCCCAAGTCCAACCTCTGGCAATTGGAATTGTCACACAAAAGCAATTACCAAGTCTGTTTCCTTATTCAGATCCACCTGAAGTCAAAGAACCTGGTAGAGATAGATAGCTCAGATGGTTAGTGTGTGGTGCTGATGACACCAAGGTTGCAGGTTCATTCCCCGTATGGAATAGCTGCATATTCTTGCACTGTAGAGGGTTGGACTAGATCAGCCTTTCTCAACCTGTGGGTCCCCAGATGTTGTTGAACTACAACTCCCATCACCCCTACCTAGAAAGGCCAGAGCTCAGGGATGATGGGAGTTGTAGTCCAACAACATTTGGGGACCCACAGGTTGAGAACTGCTGGACTAGATGATCCTAGAAGTCCCTTATAACTCAGTTCTCTGATTCTATGACTCAAATGTTCATCTAGCAAACCCAAGTTATATTAAGCAATAAGACAGCAATATGTCCTCCAACATTACTACTGTGTACATCTGGAATGATTCTTCTATTGGTTCTTTCTATCTAAAGCTGGTAAACGGTGAGATGCGTAGGGATTCAGTGGAGATCTCTCTTTCTCTCTCTGTTGTAGGTCATGTATTTTACATGCCAAAGGCAAGTTTTAAAAGGAGGAGGTAGCAGGTACACCATCTGCCGGAGATCCTGGAGAGCAGATGGTAGAGTAGATGACACTGCTTTAGATGGACCAAAGATACAAGGCAGCTTCCTATATTAGTCTAAATGTCCTAGAAGGTGAATTGTGTGCTTTTTTTTTAAAAAAAAAGGGGGTCTGTCTTTTACATTTCAGCAGACTTTCATCAACAGAATGAGGAAGAAAGGCATTTTTCATATAGTCAGCCTCATCCCTGAATCCCCATCACCCAATCCTCTACAGACTGTTGTAGGAACCTTCATAACACAGCAAGGGGGGGGGGTTCAAGGAGGGTGGGCAAATTGGTGAAAATAGCCTTGCTCCCTCTGCTGGATCAAGAAGCCTTCTATAGTGGACAAACAATATATCAGATGTAATCCATTAAGCTCATCAAGGCTTTCTTTCTTTCCTCTGGTTTAAGAAATTACTTTCACAACTATTTTTAAAGTACCAAAAATTATAATGAAAATTGCTTCAAATGTTACAAATGTGGAATTACATCTTAGTCCCTAATGTGTGAAAAGATTCCAATTCTCTTCTTTAATTGATTTCTTCAAATATTTAACACTGCAAATTTGGCACAACTATGCTGATTAACTTTGTCCAACTCAAATTGGATCTTATAGATTCTATCAGAGATTATTCAAATTTCAACTCATGTCAAGCCCACATTACCTAGTTTCGCAGTACTTGTTGCATCTTTTAAACTAATCTAACATTTATATATTTTCATATATATTCCTAACCTTATTTTTCAGAAGCCAGAAGAAGAAGAAAACCTTTTCAACACTCTGCAGCATCACATCTATGAATGATGCATAAATCATTTAACACTTATTTTCAGGGTATATTATCTCCTGCCAACTCATTTATTCTCATGCTGATAATCTTGCCTTAAAAGTCTAGTGTTCTGAGGTACTAAAGCATTTCTGGAAGCAATCACATTTGTGGTAATTAGTCAGCTGAATAGTCATGAGGAATGGGATACACTTTTTCATCCTGTCAATTCAGAGCTCCAAATTGTTACCACAAACAGATACCTTATCTCATTCTTGTTGGATGCCATAAATACGAATTTAGAAAGATAATCTTTAGCTACTATTTCCTATAAATTGCTTCACTGGGTTGAACACCACTACTAATGTATAACAGACACAACTAAACACATAATTAATCATATACAGAATGAGTCATATACCGAGTAGTTACATTGATTTCAATGGGTCAGATATAGTATGACTAAGAGTGGATATCTATCAAGGCTTATATCATGATTTCCACTCCCACCAGCAGAAAACGCAATAGGGGACTTTCCCCTGATTCTCTCTCCCACAAACAACAACACATGTTTCAGGAGACTGGGGGTTCTTCTGGCTCAGTGGGGAGGTGTAGCACTGGGGACTTCAGGATGAATTGACAAAATTTAAAACACCAAGTGGCACTCAAGCAATAAAAAGAACAATTTTCTTGCGGCATGAAGGATTTGCTTAAACTGGCAGACATAAAGACATATGGTGAGGGCAAGGGAATGGAAAGAAGTGAGGTAAGAGCAAAATGAATCACAGAATTGTATTAATGCTGTCCTGTACAGGGATCAAACCTGCAACACTGGTGTTATCAGCACCACACTAGCCAACTGAGCTATCGCTAAAGATAGTGACATCTACATAAAAGCAAAGCAACTACCGTGTGAGTGTGATGTAGGTGTCAAAACTAACATCATGGCATTAATAACCTAAATCAGAATCACAATCACTCAAATAAGAAATTTGAGTAAACTTAATTTGGTTCCAACATGATATATATTACTGACCCAACTTTTATTATCTGTAAAGGGACGGCTACATGTTTGTTAATGGGTTAGGGAACACTGCGCCCTGCAACCCCCACTTCATTCACCCCTGTTCCAAGAATGGATCAATCATTATCCTCCAAATTTGTTGAGGAACTGAGTTATACATCACATAGAAATACAAGCAGCAAGGGCCATAAATTTTCCAGGAGTTTGAACCATTTATATGCCCTGCAGCATGAACTATGACCTTCTCTTGTATAAGACCATCTACAAAATGTTCCAAGTAAATCAGGTGCAGAAGAAATATGATTACTGAGCAATCAAATGTTAACCTCCAAGCTTGGAATCAGAAAACTTGAAGAAAGTTTGGGGCTTTTTTATTTTTGATCCTGAAATCATGATCAGTCAGCACATTTAAATCAGGATATGAATCTGTTTAAACCAATGTGTGGAATCTATACATTTTATAAATTGTAGGGATCTTCTTTAAAAACTAATTTGGTGAGAAATCTTATTTGTGCCCAGAAAAATCACACAACCAAGCTGTTGATGAAAACAAACTCTCAGTTTGAAAGAACGTTACTATAGTAGCTGCAATCATCATAGTCTAAAATCCACAAATGTTTTAGCTTACTAGAAGAGGGCAAAGCATTACATTCTGTGCAGGGATATAGCCACAATTCAGCTTCCTCCACCCACCCAACACTATGGCTCAGGAGCACTACTGCAGCCAGCTGGGGAGAGGTAAAACACAGGGACACCAGGGTATGCACATGTATGTCAGTATCAATGGACACATCACTGAGATTCGTAAGCCCGTGTCATTCCTCCTTTATCCTCTTTGGCTTTTTGGGCATCTGACCAGCCGACCCTCTATTGCAGTGCAGAATTACAGCTGCTTTGGGGCCTTGTAGGAATTGTTTGCCTGTCCACAAATTGGCCAAGTTGGCCAGGAGCTTTTGTGTATGCATGTCTCCTCTGCACTGGAAGCTGAAGGCCAGTAGGGGTGGCTGTTGTTAAATAGGTTAATTGATCACATTGTCTGAAAGGAAAGTGCACCTTTGAAGGTGAGGGGCATGTATCTCTGGGTTCGGTGGCCTTAGCCTCAATAACATCCCATATCCAAGCTACCTGACCACACCAACCCAGTAAGTAGGTAGGTTGGGCAGGAAGGCCTCCCTACTCACTAGAAGACAAGGCTCAGACCTTGGGGTTATGCCTCACCAGACACCTTACCATGGACAGCACTGGGCTCACGGCCACAACAAAGATTAACTTCCTGCACTTCTCATTACCCCCAGCAGATGTTATTAATAAAAGCTGGTCCCAAGTCTTATGGGTCCGGTCACAAAATGGCCTGCAAAGAAAGATATTGCACTATGCCTAGTATTGCATGGTAAAAGTGTTTGACTCAGTTCACCAGACACTAATCCAAGGGGCAGGCGGAGGTTGACCACTGAAGACTGATCCAAAAATGCATTCCTTTTTTTCTTAGGGATGCATCAGTTGGGTGAAACAACTGCAAACATTCCTGAGTATGTTTTTATTCTTTGTATATTGCATTGTTGTTTTATTGCTATGGCCAATGGCTAATGCAAATAAAGGTTCATTCAGTCCTGAGTATGACTGATTATCTGGATCGATGGTGGTCTGGGTTCATCAACAATTCTTTCCTTGGGTAAAATGGGTCTTAAGGCTGGTACTGTTAGGAACGATACTGGTTACTTCTGTCTTAATTGGAAGTGTGTGTTTCAAACAATCCTCGTGCATCTTCTTTTTACCAGGCCTTACAATACCTGTATAGACATCCATCTTTTTCAATTTAATGGAATATGCATGAATAGGTCCATTTGTATTTCTCTGCACATCAAAGACTTGCTTACCAAACAAGCTAATCAATTTATCAGACCTTTTTAATTAGTAAGATGAATGTGACTAGTCTGGCTGTGCACTTGTTTTATCAATTATGTGACATTAGTGGCAATACAACATGACACTGATATTGAAATTACAACATTAACCAGCTATGCAAACTAAAACCTAGTCCTTAGAAATTCTCATACTAACTGAATATTACTCACAGAGAACTGGGAAAATGATACTAGCAAATTGCAACAATAACATTTTCAGTAACAATGGAAAGATGGATGGGGACTTCAAAAATATAAAACTGAATGTAAAATGTTCCTGAATTTATGAAATAATAAAAAAGCACACAATTTTTTATCAAAGTTGATAGTGTTCACACTAAATCAAACATGACAGTGGAGGTTGTATTTTACTGACATGCTCTCTGTTAATGTGCAAAAGATAGCTCAGTTGGTAGAGCATGAGACTTTTAATCTCAGGGTCTTGGGTTTGAGCCCCTAGTTGGGCAAAAAGGTTCCTGCATTGCAGGGGGCTGGGCTGGATGACCCTCATGGTCTTCTCCAGCTCTATGATTCTGTGATTATCTCTTGCTTTTATATGATGATACCACAAGGTTTGTGGGGAGAGGGTTGGTTGATTTGCTTTTTGTCGTGGTGGATACTGCAATGTTCCTGTTTTAAAATCCAAAAATTACAAAATGTTTTTGACCAATGCTGGCTGCACATAATAAAATATGAAGTTTTGGGCCAGGGGTTGTTTAAGCTTCCCTGCCTTGCAGGGAAGCAGCTGAAAAGTCCTGCTGAAATATAATGCTGATAGGATCTGTCACAGAGTGTTGACAAACACAGATACCATGAGAAAAGTGGAAGGTTTAGTTAACAACGGAAAAACCCTCACACATGAGATAGGGACAAGAGGAGCAAAATGCTATTTTCTTTTCTTTTTTTTTAATAGCAAAAGTGAATGAGCAAGGTGGAGTGGGGAAGAACAACAGGGTGATGGAGTGGCCAGTCCAGTGAAAAGGGGACATCTTGCCCAGGATCCTGTCAAACCTGGCAGCACCATTGTTTACTAACCTCCTTCAGCTGAAAATTAAGCTAATCTGTGCACAGGTAAGTACCAAGATATGTCTTCCCTCCCAGTTTGTAAGTGCGTTTTTAAAAAATAAAATAAAATAAAAAGTCAGTAGGTCTAAAAAAGCAATTCTACAATGCATGCCTAGCCAGCAATATTCTGAGGGGAATTTAAACTGGTAGGTTGTAATCCAAGAGGGCAACAGCCCATTTGCAATCACTCCCATGTACAACACAAATTCAGACAATTTGCAAATGAAGCCAGCATTCTGAAATATTTAAAATGTGCATATCAGTGCACATTTAATATCAATGAGCTAAATTGGATGGCTCCACTATTTCCCTTCCCCCCCTTGCAAACACCACATTTTTATCAATGACCTATAGCAAGTTGTTCCGCCTCTTGGTATTGACAGTATAGTACCCTTTGGGATAAGATCATTTTTCCATGATGATAATAATAGCAATAAAACTAATAATAATACTAAAAGAAATGTGTATTAAGAACCAAGCTTGTAAGCAACTTATCCAGATGGCTTAACTAATGAGTTTTATAAAAAGCTTCTCTAGTCCTTGGTGAACTCTTATATTAGCTAGCTTCGAGGGCTTTATATAATAATTATTTCATTACCGGTCTGGCTCTCTTTATACAAACAGCTTAGCTGTTTAACCAAACAAAGAGTCAAAGATGCTGAAGTGGCAATGTAGGCTTGGCATTTATCAAGTGAAATCTATAAAGGAGGAAGAACATTAATATTTTGATCAGCGCCCTAGCATTTCACCCGCAACTGACATCCTCCAAAGCAGTATGTGAAAATCATGCCAAATATATTAAATTCATTATATGCTGATTTTCAGCCAAGAGGGGCTCCCCAAGTGGCTTGCAACAATTAAAACCCAACCACAAAGATATCAGAGGTATTTGGATATATGTACATGTCTCTTCCCACTCGACATTTACTAATCACAGTACATGACAAACAGCAACCAGTGACTGTCTCTTGCAAAAGGCAAACAGGACCTCTTCTGGGGAAATCAGCAACAAGTAAATGCAAGGATCGAACTTCAAAGCTCTAATATGAAGTCCAACATGGGAGTCGGGAGAGGAAAGGGTGGAGGAGGGGACAAAGGGCAGTTCTTTGGAGGGGTGCCAAAAGCCAACAACTAGCTAGTTATGAAACAAACAAATGGAAAGAAGAATAGCCTTAGCTGACACCCTCAGCTGACTCCTGGATCCCTCCAGGTCTTTTATTATTGCACTGTATTGCATTATATTGAACCACATAGGGAAGAATGTATGACATGGTTACTTAAAGTGAATTGTTGGGAGAGGGTTCAAAATAAACTTTTTAGAAATCCTGCAGGCATGCCAAGCCAAAACTTAGGAAAGTAAGAATTTGCATTGTTTTTTAAAATCAAGATTGTTTATTAGATAAGGAGGGGATCCGGGGGTTTTTGGAAGGGGTGACGGAATGAGAGCCTAAAAATTCATGTCACCTTTGCATTGAAAATTTTGTCCTTTGTTCAAAATCCCAATTGCTCCTTACAACGACCTGTGCAGATCACTCCCCTGGTTTGTAGTGTCACATTTGTAACATTTAGCTATGCAAGCCTATGCATATTTACTCAGAAGTAAATCCCAATGTGTTCAATGGAATTTACTCCTTTAGAACCCCCTTTTTTTAACTCAAACAATGGGTGATATAAAATACCTCCACTACAGGACATATTATATGGACGTTATACCAAATTCCCATCTTTTCCTATCCCAAATTATTTCTCATGTGGACTAATTTCCATTTACTCTACAATCCACATATTCCCCTTCTACACTTCTCTACATTTTCTTGCTGCCCTATTTATCGCCTCTAGTGTGGCCGGTCTGTTTATGTATATGTGCCATCTGGAAATATTTGCTCGGAAGGTCACTTTCTGCCACGTATATGGCCTCTGCTAGTTTAGCTCAGATTGTTAAATTTATTTATCACTTCACACAAGTGAAAGGAATCCCAAAGTGATTTACAAGAGAAGTCAGCCACTTGTGCTGCACCCTCTCTTGCAGAAGGCAAAAACAGGGAATTTTCTAGAGAAAACAGCAAAATGATCCAAGGACTCTTTGGTCTAATATGCACTTTAAAAAGGAGCAGGCAATTGAAAGGTGCTTTAAACTGGAATTGTGGGTGGGAGGAAGAGAAGAAAGCAAAGGATAGTTCCTTGAAGGGAAAGTGAAAGCCAACATGGAGCACAGGGCAATTGGAAAGCCATGTTGTTGTTGTTTTAAAAAATCTTTGACTGTTGCTAACCACTAATGCATAGATGGGAAATGTCAAGCCTATAGACCAAATGTGGCCCTCAAGGCTTCTCTATCTGGCCTGCTGAACTGTCCCCAATTCATATTCCTCACGGCCCCTGCTTCACAGCCTGAGTATTGTTTCCTGGTTGGAATGTTGCCATCAAGTTGCTTTCCTGTGTGGAGGATAAAGGCATGTGAAAGTGTAGAAACTAACCTACCTATTGTACACAGCTAGCATTTGCTCTTGTCGTTCCACCTGATTTTGCCTCTTGTTCTACTCAGTATCTGAGAAGGTTACCAATAAGGGAATGTGATTCTCTGGATGGGAAAGTTTCCCTGACCCCGACTTTGAAGTCCTAAATGGCTCGGAGCCTGGTGACACATTAGATCACATCTTCCTACAAATGTCTAGCTGGTCCTCGAGATTTTCTGACATCCTTCTCCAGGTGTGGCATGCATGGAGTGTTGGGATTGTAGTACCTCTGGTGTGGAACATGTGCTCCTTCTGGGGTATTTTGTCCACCTTTGGTCCCCACCCTGCACTCACCTGGGGCTCCTAGAAGCTGTCAGCATGTGACAGCGGCTACACCCTGCAAATGGCTTTGACTGGCAGGCTATACCTGGTGAGGGTAGCTGATGGGACTTCTCCTGTATGCCTCCTCTGGAGTATTGAGTGGACAAGACCAATAGAAGGTCCAACAATCAAGAAGGCGGTTTCTACATGTGCTGTAGAGGGAAGTGTGGGGCAGATGGGGCTCATCAACCTGGGAAGGTAGGAGAAGGAAAATCAGCCCTAAAGCTCTGCTGCTTTGTGGGACATCTTTGGGAGAAGAAAAGGCTAAGGAGTAAACAACACAAATCCATAGTGGATTCCCTAAGATGGCAGAATGGCACCTTGCATGCCTCCTTCCAGCAACTCTTGCAACCAAGCTGGTACCAAACATTTTGCTCTGCTCATATGCTGATGTTTTGCTCCTTGCCCAAGCAAAACAAGCATGATGAAACATTAAATTAAAAAAGGTTTAAAATCCCACCCCCCACTGCTGAGTACATTGTAACTTTTCAGCAAGTATGGAAATGCGGTCTGACGCTGCAAGTGTTTAACATCCACATCTGCATGTAATTTATCCAAGTAAATTACAGGTAACTTATCTCTTGGAAGTTATAAAAAATGCATGAATGAGTTAATAAGCATGACTGGAATAAATGAATATTAAGTAAAGCACGCCATATAGATAGTTCTTCCCTGAGCCACTACTGCATGCCTCAGGTGCGCTGAGAAACGCAGAGCTAAAGACTGCCTGAATTCAGCCATCTGAGAAGTGTGGCCATCTCCTAGAAATTGACTAGAAATTGGCAGTATTTACACTTTTAACTAGTACTGTTGAGCTGGAGGCAGATATCAATGTTTCATTAGTGGCAATTTTATTCTTTAAAGGCTGCTACTCAATGTGTCTTGTACCATACTAATGTCCCAGTACTTGCATTTATTCTGAGCAGCCAGAGAGGAATGAAAAATATAGAAGAGGTTGTCTCCCATCCCCAGTGCAGTTCAGAGGTTGCCCAAGTGAAAATGTCTACATGCATATTTTATCAAAATTGCAATCTTTGAAACCAAAATTGCATCTAAACACCCAGGCAGTGTGACACCTGGATGACGCAAACTTTGTTTTGCATGTCAGTTTGAGAGAGTATTGAGTTTTCATACAGGAATTCACAAATACTGAATTCCTCAGCCGTACCCATTTCCTTGCTGTCATGAATCACCATAGAAAACAGAACGCAGCATAGTGTTGACTCGGGTGCTCTGGCACAATCAGCAACTGCTTGGGTGGATGTATACATTGAAATGAGGCAGTGTTATCAAATTATCATGAAGATGGATTCCTAATGTGGAAAGCTGAAGTTTGTGTATGTTTGGTGTGTAACACAAACATTTCAAAAAGGTCTGTTTACCTGATTTCTGGGAAAGTATGGCCATGGCAAATGGGGCTCCCTTCTGCAGCACGGGCTGGTGTGTTTGTGTGGAGTGAGTTCATGCCACTTTTGCCAGCTATGCTGGTTGCTGGGGCCTCTTTCACGGGCAGCACAGTCAATCACAGGGGCATTCATTGGCATGGCATAGGGAGAGGGCAACAGGGCAGACTTCACCTCATAGTCTTCCCTCTGGTCCACTCCCTGGAATTCTAAGCTCGCCATGCCCATGCCTTGGCTACAGTTCTCCTCTGGATTCCCATCCTTCCTTCCATTTGATTTGTGTTTGGTAGCTGCCCAAGTGCAAGTGGGCTAGCTTCTGTGTGCCTTGCTACGGAAGTGCTTCGGTCACCATTTGGGGGGCCAGGGAGAAATTTTCCCTTGAAGCCAATTGGCTGGTCTGGGGTTTCTGCCTAGCTCATAGCAACTGTCAGAACTTGATGGCAGGCAAGGCGCTGAAGATGAATCCTTCGACTAAGTGTGTGAGGGCTGGGGCTTCCCTGAAATGCAGTTAAAGGGAGCCTGGGGCAGGAGCTTCTTAGCTGGATGCCCAGGGGCAGACCGGCCATAGCACCCCCCAAATGGTGGCCCAGAATTGATGCACATCAAAGGGTCAACCCGTAACCTTGGTCAACCCTGTCAAACATCAACTGGCAGGCAGGCTGGTTGATGTCAAGATACATACCCAATGCCTACGCCAAAACCTGCTGATATTGGTAATCAATAAAGTTCTGGCGTGTTTAATCCCTTACTGCTGTCATCTGTTTTAATTCTACCTATGTTGTATTCAGCGCCTCTTCTGCCCTTGACCCCACAAACATTAAGCCCTATATGAAAGAGGACTTACATATGTCCTAAGTAAAATGTCTACACCAAGTCTATGACAGAACATTGAGGGAGCAGGTTTTAGTAGATCGCCACATTTTTAATGCCTGAAATTCATCTTTCATTAATGAAAAATTATCAAAGTCCAAATCAGAAGACCTTGATTACTTTTCTTAGAATCTCCATTGGTTTTCATGACAAATAGCGTGAAATCATGTCACACTGCAGTAGCCATGGAAATGATGTATATTATCTCAGTGGATATTGCATTTTGACAGGCAGCAAGATGGGCCTTGAAATCAGAGATCTAGAGATGTTCGGGGCGGGGGGGGGGGGGAGAAACAAACAGAAAAACTCAGAAACCTTTGCACCAACCAGACTGAGACACGTCCATTTAACAATATGTGCGTCCCAATGCATCCAACCGCAGTTTAGTATGAAAAAGGTAAAGATGGAGACACAACATTCTCTGCTCTGTAAAATTAAAAGATGGAAATCCCAACAGATAGATAATACCTGCTTGAGACATCGCTCTTCCAGTTCACAGATGCTGCCAAAAGCAGGGTTTTTGCTTCTGCTAATATTGGTTGGGAAACATTAATATTTATAGCTTAGCAACCAGCAGAGAGATAACAATTATTTATGGTGCAGGAAACACAGACAATGGAGCAAAAGAAATCCAGTTTTCCTGATCAAGAATCGTATTCACAAACACAGTCTCAAATAAGTCTGTTCAAGCTGGAGCGGAACATATTCATTATGAAAGCCTGTATTACATTTTATTTTTCCCCTCATGCCTTCGCCTGAAAACTCCCAGAGAATAATATTGGGTGGTTATTTTCTTTTCTTTTTATCCCCCGAAAGTACAACAAGCAGAGCCATATCCTCTCTGACAAATGACCCCTCAGTATGCATTTCCTGATATACTGTGTCATAACTCTCTCATCACATCAATGTTCTTCTGATTAAAAGAAAGAAAAGAAACTGCTGCTGCATTTTGATCTAGTGTAAACCAAACCTCCTCATTTCGTAAAACATCACTTTATGCAAATATAATGAAAAACTAATTATTGTCTCCCACCAAGAAATCCAAACAATGTATTAAGACAAACAATGACTGTACTGGTCTGTCAGCTCTTCTAATATTACTCTGAAACTTGTGTCCCTCAAATGAATAATTACCTACAAAATAATTAAATGTTGCTGATATGGTGAGCACATCCCACTTGTACATAGAACAGCAAAGCTTGTCTTCCCTGAAATCCATCTCAGTCATGTTGGATAAGCTTACTGTCCATCACACGGCTGGCATCGATCCCTGCTCAATTACGGAAGAAACATAGCACCATATTAAATGACAAATAAGGCTTAATTTTAATCACAGGCAGCCTGTAAGTCCATGTTCCATTATAGATTAAAAGAACCAATTATTTTTAAAAGAAAGATTTAATGAAAGGCCCTTAGTAATATATGGACATGTTGCCCTCTCTGCATTTGCAAGTCAAGCTCTCCAGTAATGGTTGAGAGACTCTGCAAACAATCTCAGCATGCAGTGAAGATGTTCTCTGGGGATTCATAGTTCTAACTTAAAAACCACTAAACCACACAACTTCAGGACATTCTCTCTGTAATTATACCAGAACACATCACCCTGAAAAACTACATTGGACAATAAATGGTGTTTGTACATTTGTCAACTGCATCGGTATAAACCAATACGCAGTTTAGGGCTATAGTCGCAGGGCTATCTAGGATAATCTAGGCCCAGTCCATACGTTAATAGGACTAAATGGGTCCCTGTAGTAGGGGACTGCATGTGATGTCAATTCAGGTGCCTTGTGTATGTTGTAACACTTACAACAGCCAATTGGTGTGATCTTTCCACACTATTTTGGAGAGGGAAGACCCATGCAGTTTCCTGACCTGCACCAAAAAGGATCTCATAACATATGAAGGGGTATGCGCTATAGGGAGAAACTTGGCTTGTCAGTAATTGCATGATCAGCGTACTTCCCTACATCAGGATCCTCCCTTTATGCTTAAGTAAAGAGAAAGACTGAACAAGCCACCAATCACTCTGACAGTATTTTGTGCCATACACAGGAATATGGGGTTCTGTGTCATAGCAAGTCAGATCAATGGTACAGCTAGCTCAGAATTATCAATACAGAAATTAGCAGTAGCTCTCTAGGGTCACAGGCAGGAGTCTCTCTCGAACCAGACTAAAGATGCCCAGGATTGAACCTGTGACCTTTTGTATATGATGCATGTGCTCCATCACTGAGCCACAACTCTTCCCCACAAGTTTGCAGCTGACAAAGTGAGTTTAAAAACACAAGGGTAAGTTGTTCTGCATGCAAAACATTCTTCTGCTTATAGAGAGAACACTGTTTTCTTAATACAAGCAAACTCGTGCACAAACCACAAGAGAGACAAAATACCAGAATTCAGATTTGTCCAAGTGCAGTGGCTGTTTTCCTTTATTTACATGCCTCACACTGCACATTTGCTTGTTCAGGGTCTTGCACATTCATGCACTGAGATGCTTGAGTATCTTATTGCTTTGCACACAGAGCCCTCTGGCCATTGTTCTCTGCAGTATTAGTTTGCACAATGTTTCCTGCAGTGTTATTTTACTTACAGAGCTCTGACCCTGGATCTGCCACATACAGATAGACTCCTGAACGGTATCTAACTGAATGACAAACTATTTTCAGACACTGGACAGCTCACATGATAGATGCCTGTGTATGGATGAACATATACATGCACTTATTGTCAATCCTATGAACAACAACCTGAGCCTACAAACATAGTGTGTGCATGTGACCTATTTGGTAGATAACATGTTTGTGCATAGGACTCATGCTACATCTAGCAATTAGGTTGTATGAAATGGGCTTCAAATCAGTTCAATCATATAGATCAGGATCTGCACTAGAAAGCTTTTCATGCATAAGTGATGGTTGCTCTGCAGAGGTCTTCTTGAGAATAATCAACAGTGCTATAATATAGCACAAATAATGACAGTTGTTACCATGGTTTCCAAAACGATTCAGAGTTAACTGTGGTGCACAGCTGGACAATAAATCCATAGATGAAAGAGACAATGACTATTGTTTTTACTTGATAACCTTTAGAAATATAGAGAACTGTAGGCTTATTCTTCATAAACAAGTTGAAGATAATTAATGGGAAAACTGGGAATTTCTTTATGCAAAATACTGTAATGCAATGCTATTTCCTGAACACCAATTTAATGACTAAGAGAAATCCAATTCAATCAATGATATATTTCTTTAGTATTCCTAAACTTTATTAGCCTCAATAGTTAGCCATCAGTCATTTAGTTACTTCGGTTTCACTAATGATACCCAACAATTTGCAAATTATAATTATTTTTTTACAGAAGCAACATCAGATACCCTATGCAGAAAATCCTATTTTCCTGAGCTGAAAAGCCTGATCTAGGAACAGAGGCTCCATCAGTTATCTTTACATGCTTGTTTTTTTTTGCGGGGAGTCAGACTGAATTCAGCTCTCTACTCTTACGCTCCGCAAGATATGTACCACTGGAAACAATTTGTTTGGAATAGTGCACACAGATCTTAGTTTCTGAAATCAGGAAGCCTTGTATGTGAGATCATTCAGAGCACATTTTTTCTCCTCTTTGATTGAGGGAATTGAATAAATACAGCAGGTGGAATCCAGCTGGCACCCTTTTAATCCCCAACAGAAAAGGAGGGAAGGAGATGGTTGGGAATCACCACCCCCAGATAGTTGAGGGACCCTCAGAACAACATGGAAGGTGGCATGTGGGCTACAGGGTGGAATGGGAATTGGTGTAAATTTCATCCCCTGCTCTTCTGTTGCCAAAGGCATCTATTGAATCAAAAGCACTTCGGCAAGTGCTAGAGCAGAAATCGGACTCCACTCATTGCTTGCAAATATACTATTAAGAATGGCATGTGCATGGTGTAGCATGAAAAGCTCTCTGCATTCCCAAACAGTTTGAGCCTTATACACTAGATGCTTTATTTCCACATCTGTAATGAGAGCAGAAAGCCCGTATCAAAGAGGGCACGGGTTTGGTCTTTAAATGGCTTTCTTCCATTTTCTGTCCTATGCTAACAGCATTAGCACATGAAGAAGAAGAGGAGTTTGGATTTGATATCCCGCTTTATCACTACCCGAAGGAGTCTCAAAGCGGCTAACATTCTCCTTTCCCTTCCTCCCCTACAACAAACACTCTGTGAGGTGAGTGGGGCTGAGAGACTTCAGAGAAGTGTGACTGGCCCAAGGTCACCCAGCAGCTGCATGTGGAGGAGCAGAGATGTGAACTCGGTTCACCAGATTACGAGTCTACTGCTCTTAACCACTACACCACACTGGCTCTCTGGTGCATTCATACACCACACCAGAAGCTCAAACAGATACTTCTTAAATATTTGAAGTGCATGTCCCATTTACCCACCACTGACACTTAGTCATTGTCACATCAATGAGAAAGTACTTTGGACATGGACACACACACACAGAGCCCCCAGAATTATTACTAATAATAAAACAACAGAAAGCTAACGTTTAAGAAAATATTCTACAAATGAGAAAAAACTCTGGTGCAAAACTTAATTGTTGGATGTGCTTTTACCAAAGAAGGAGAGAGACATCATAGGAGCAGGCAATCTTTAGTCTGTCAAGGTAAGTGGTGAGCCAGAGCGTCTTCTCTTTCTGCCACCACTTAACTCTCTCCCCCTGCCTCCTTCTCACCCCTTTTGTGCCCAGCAGTCAGCTCTAGCCACAGGGCTAACTAATAGCTTTCACAGGAGCTTTGAAATTAGGACAAGGGCTACAGACAAACCCACTTGCCACTTATAGGTTGCCCCACTGAGCCACAGACATTCACCTATTGAACTGCTAAGTGACCATGCACTGAGTCTTCATAGACAGTACCTTGTATCAGTGGGTGATTTCGCTGAGAAATGCCTTCGTGGTAGGCTAAATGAATAAAAATCAGTCACTCTGTTCTTCCATAGTTTCTCAGTCTTATTATAATTGCCACGTAGTGAAACAGAAATAAAATCATAAGTTCTTCCACAGCATTGCGTTTCCCACATCTAATTATTCAGACATTTGGAGATAGGAAACTTTTACCCCAGTAAAACAGAATATTCTTCCTCCCACATTCTCCCTTCCCAGAATATATCCCAGCTAAGCGCTGTTTATTTTATATGCAAAGGAAGTTTGTTTTTTGCTTGCATAATTGAGTTATAAATAAATTGACCATTAAAAAATTTCCTTCAAGGTGTTAGCAAAAGAATTGTAGTTGTTTTCAGGTGAATACGTAAATTCTTCTACATAAACAGGGAAGCAAGTATTGCTTTTGCTCTAGTACCTAGGACCATTAAAATATCTCAAATAGAAAAGCAATTGATCTTCAAGGCACTAAATGAAGAATACCTTCAAAATATAAAAGGTAAAGGACCCCTGACAGTTAAGTCCGGTCGCGAACAACTCTGGGGTTGGGGCGCTCATCTCACTTTACTGGCTGAGAGAGCCGACGTTTGTCCGCAGACAGTTTTTCCGGGTCATGTGGCCGCTTCTGGCGAAACCAGGGCAGCGCACGAAAATGCCGTTTACCTTCCCACCGGAAAGGTACCTATTTATCTACTTGCACTTTGGCATGCTTTTGAACTGCTAGGTTGGCAGGAGCAGGGACCGAACAATGGGAGCTCACCCCGTCACGGAGATTCAAACAGCCAACCTTCCAATCGGCAAGCCCAAGGCTCAGTGGTTTACACCACAGCACCACCCGCATCCCATTTCTCCAAAATATAGGTTATAATAATTACTTCCCTGGTTCCTTTATCTCTCTCATAACATTGCTTTTAAAAAATACACTTCTCAAAAGAATGTTTAGCAGGATAGCCAGTTCTATATGGTCACACTCCCAAGAGTCACATCTAAAACACCGAAAGCAGGCTTTCTCTGACCTCTTTCTTATTGCAGCCCCTCCTGGTCCTGAAATATGACGGAACATCATTTCTACTGGCAGGATCCAGCTGAAAATTAAAGTTGTTAAATCATGTCCCATATTTGAGTGGAACTGTGCAAGGGTTGACTCCAACTTATGCATATTATTTTCCAAACTGAATTGTATTACACAAATATTTCATAAATTTCTCAGAAGAAAGATGGAATACCACTTTGCAAGTGGCCTTGTTTATTGGGTACTCTTATACTGTCCATAAAAGCAAGTAATATCAATATGAAAGTTTCTAATCTCTCAAAATTCAGACTACATATCCAGAATATTTTTAAGACATTAATTTCACATAAGTTTAACATGTAGGAAATAGAAAATGTGTAAAAGAATATATTAATGCAATAAACTGGCATGTAAAATATACAAAACTCCCACTCATATTCACATTTCCAGACAACAACTCAATAATATACTCAAGTATTGAAATGTTTGTGGAGCGCTTTTTATGTTCTCATTCATAGGCACCATTTTGAAATTATCTGTCTCATTCTGGCTGCATTTAACTCTGAAAGCATTCAATAACCATATAAATTTAACCAAACAAAGTTTACTAACAAGCTTCAATGTAGTACAATGCAGAATTTCTGACAAAAATACCTGGTGATGAGTAGAATCTCATATCTTTAATTATTGTTGCAATTCAAATGATGAAAATGTAACTGTGTACTCACCTGGAACCCAAAGGTTGTTGCTTCCAGGAAGTGGAGATAAAGTCTCTTCTATGAAATTCAAGATGTCTTCAGTGACTTTTACACTGAGTGACTATATCTACAGAGAAAATACAGCTAAATGTTAGGAGAAGTTGAATTCATGGGGTTGAATTCAAGTCTGTGGTGATCACAGATTTAGTTAGTTAGTTAGTATGTATACAATCCTTCATTTGTAGATCTCAGGGAGGTTCACAACATTGGGGTAAACTCACTGAAATCAAAGGCCATAACTAGGTTAAGACCACTGATTAAAATGGCTGTGCTCTGATTATGACTGACTTGGTCTCAACCCAGAATTTGTCTGATCTCATATTCTACAGAAAAAGTCAACTGGTTTGAGAGCTCATTTCAGGTTTAAAATTATTCATGTACATCTTTCTCTTCATCCCTAAGGAGATCAGAGTTCACTAAAAATTATAGAACAATATAACAGACCAACAAAGAACAAAACCCACAGCAGCAAATATATATATATATATATATATATATATATATATATATATATATATATCAGAGGGCTCAGGAGTTGGAGAGAAGAAAATCTTTTAAACTACCACATAAATGAAGCAAGTCAGGAAGCCATCTGAATTTCCCAGTTTCAGAGGATATTGGAGAGGGTTATTCACAGAAAAAGGCCCTCATCTTTATTGTCACTTATTGAATCCCTGAAAGGACAATGAGAAGGCTTCTGGGCAAGATCTCAGCTCTTGAGCAGGAATATGCTGAATAAGGTCTTCTACAGGCAACCTGGTCTCAAGTGTTTTGCTTAACACTTTATAGGTCAAAACCAGCAGTAGTAGTGAATTATTATTTGACAAGCTGTTGCTGCTAAACATGGGATTTTAACTTCAGAACAAGCACTAATGTGAATATTACGTGGCTATCTTCCTCTCTGAATTACATTAGTCATCTTCCGATATGGGGGTGGTGTGTTGCTCTTTGCAGGGTACAGTTAGCGTTACTGAAGCCAACTACGCTTTGCTGCTATTCTGTTCTATGATCCTGGACAATGAAGCACTGACTACAAATGTGATAATTAAATTAATCTCTGTATCTTTTAGTCATTCAAATGTAATTTTGCATGCAAGTGGAAATATGCATAGCATCATCTAGCATTAATGTCTCGATAGGAAGAAAGATCATTATTGCGGTAATGAAGTTGCAGAATTTCAAAACTACTTTTCTAATGCTGTCTCAGTGGAGAAATGGTTTTACTTTTTAAGAAAAACAAAAAAATCACCAAGATCCAATGGGAAAGAACTTGGATATGACAGTTGTCTTTTTATTTGGAAGAGCAGACCCATATTCCTTTCGTAAAAGTATCCAAAGTTTTCAGAGATGTTGGCTATGTGTGCAGATGCATAAACAGATATGTACATGGAACTACTTGCATAGTTCTTGATATCAGAGTGTATGTGCACATTAGTATCTTAAAAGGCGGTGAGGCTGTGCCCCTGCCACTGCGTTTCAAGTCACATTTGCGCTTGCTGTTCACACCAGAGGTGTGTGGTGTGTGTGCTGTACCTGATCTGTTTCTCTGTACCTGCAAACACTCCCGGCCTGCCACATCCACTGGCGGAGGAAGAGGGGGCAGGGGGAGCACACCGCCCCAGCACCACAATCCCGGTGGGGTGCCATTGTGGGTGGTGCTCCACGCCCCCAGGATGTGTGCCACGCCCCTGTGGGTGGCACGCCATGCCCCTGCCTGCTCTCCGTCCCCGGTACCAGAGCATGAAGCTCCGCCACTGGCCACATCTATTCAAGGAAGTTATCATCTGTGCATGCACAATGACTGTCTGAACTGTACACCCTTCATCTTAATGGCAGCTTGCATTTACAAATCAGATGGAAGCCTGTTTGAGGGAAAATGCACCAAGCACAAGTATTTCTCAACAAACTGCAGGGTACATACAAAATGTGGCTCACAACATGGCTTCATGGCACCAGTGGTTGCAGCAAACTGAAACCAGGGAAAGTGGTAATGGGCTCTCAGCCCTGAAAGGTCTTAAAAGGCTATCAAACCAGCATGGGCAAACCGAAGAAGAAGAGTTTGGATTTGATATCCTGCTTTATCACTACCCGAAGGAGTCTCAAGGCGGCGAACATTCTCCTTTCCCTTCCTCCTCCACAACAAACACTCTGTGAGGTGAGTGGGGCTGAGAGACTTCAGAGAAGTGTGACTAGCCCAAGGTCACCCAGCAGCTGCATGTGGAGGAGCGGGGAATCAAACCCGGTTCCCCTGATTATGAGTCTACCGCTCTTAACCACTACACCACACTGGCTCTCAAACCTTTTATCAAGGGTAGCCAACATAGTGCACTCCCAGACTCATAACGTTACAACTGAAATGCCCTGGAGTTCTCCACCTTTGGAGGCTACAACAGTGAGTCTCTTTTTACAGGAAGGGCGTGAAAGCAAGGACTTACTGCAGCCATGATCATGCTCCCTGCAGCTGCAGGACGCTTCGTTGCCCTCTCCACGTTTAAACCAAAGGGCATAGAAAGACAGAAACTTCTGCCCTCATGGTGATGCAACATATCGAATGAGATTTGGCTACTCGATGTCACTGAAACCATGCAAGAGTGAATGGAATGCTCGCTGACCTTGTTCTGGCTAAAGAGAGAGAGAGAGAGAGAGAGAGAGAGAGAGAGAGAGAGAGAGAGAGAGAGAGAGAGAGAATGAGATTCAGCAACAGGAGAGAACTGCAGTTGCTGACATAAGGGACATAAACAGATAGCAAATGGAAATGAAAAAGGTGAAGATGAGCCTCCTCCTTCAAATCCTTGCCTTTTGAACCAAAAAGGTTTGCCTGAGATTTAGCTCTAGCCTACAAAAGGCTAATACAGGCTCTAAAAAGAAGGTTGCTTTAATCAATGGTGGTTTTATATTTTACAGTCATGCTTTTAACTGGAATGTTTTCTTAAGCCCTTTTTAGTTATTTGCAATTAATTTATATGAGGTTTTTCATGCTTCTGTTCTTATTTTGTAAACCATCTAAAGAAGGTTTGTAGTTTTACCTTTAAAGTGGCATAAATAAATAAGGTTTATTAATCACTTAAAGCTGTACATTGGGGGGGTACTATGTTGCATAAATATTATTGGGAGAAATTTTCAAAAATGGGGGGAAATAGTTATTTTGGGCTTTAGCACTGCACCACCAAGTTGAATCCGATGAGCAGCATCTTGCTGATAAATTGTGGGTCATACATGTGCAAATCACAAAGTGCTTAAAAATATACACAAAGCATATTCATTAAGATGCTCTATTACCCAATACAATGTTTTCACTATAGGGCAAAAAACAGGAAGCAGAAGCAAGAATCTGTTTGGGAAACCCTATAAGCTTCTGAATTAGGGCACAATCTTATTATTATCATTATTTTCTGTATCACCCTCACCTGAGTATCACAGGGCAGTTTGCAATATAAAACACAAAAATGCATTACATAGTAAAAAAAAAACCCCAACTCTGCACACACAGTTTAAAAGGCCATAGATTGTTTAATTGGCCTAAGGCCCAGGAGACTAGAAATGTTTTTGCCTGGGACCTTAAGATATGCAACAAAGGTACCAGGTGAACCTCCCTAGGGAAAGCATTCCACGAGGGGGAGCCACCACAGAAAAGGCCCATTCTTGTGTTGCTGCCCTCTGGATCTCTGGCAGAGGAGACAAACAACGAAGGGCCTCAGATGATGACTGCAGAGTCTGAATTGGTTCACATGGAGAGAACTACTCCTTGAGGTACTGCAGTCTTGAACCGTTTAAGGCTTTATAGGTCAAAACCAGCACTTTGAATAGTGCCCGGAGACGAATTGGCACAATCCTGCAGCCAGGCCAGGATTGGAATTATATGCTCAAATCTTGCCCCAGTGAGCAACCTGGTTGCTGAATTCTGCACCAGGTAAGTTTCTGAACCATCTTCAGAGGCAGCCCCATGTATAACACATTGCAGTAATCTAACCTAGTGATTACCAGAGCATAGACAACAGAAGTTAGATTATTTCTGTCCAGATAAGTTCACAGCTGGTAGCCAAAGCTGATAGAAGGCACTCTGCACCACCGAGCCTCAAGCAACAACAAGGGACCCAGAAGGACCCCCAAGCTGTGTACCTGCTACTTCAGAGTAAGTGTAACCCCATTAAGAGCAGGCAACCTCCCATCCATCTGGCCTGGGGAACCACCCACTAAAAGGATCTCAATCTTATCTGGACTGAGTTTCAATTTGTTGGCTCTCATCCAGTCCATTACTGAGGCAAGACTTCAGTCCAACACATTCATTGCCTCACCTGCAGATGTAAAGAAGTAGAGCTGTGTGTCACCATATTGCTGACAACGAACTCCAAAACTGTAACTGCTTTCCCCACTGAACTCATTGGGATTTACTTCTGTATAGACATGGATAGGACTGCACAGTCAAACTGTCTGAAGCATCTACGGCTGGTGTCCCAGGTTTGAACACTGCTAGTGATAAAGGGTATTTGGTAACTTGTCTAGGAAGTCCTCTCACACCAATGCCAAGTCAGAATGCGGGAAGGAAAGCACACATGAAAGAAAATGGAAGCTGCTATTGAATAAATGGTGTCATAGGCAAGTTGTCTTATCTCACAAAAGCTCCTCACTATTAAATAATCTCTCTGACTTGAAAGCAGTATGGTGATTTGTGTGATGTGTGCAGCTAATTAGAGCTCTGCTCGTACAAAGACCTATACATATTCCTAACTTCAGGCACTTTCTGTTGGCATTCTGCTTCAAAAGGAATACTCAATGGACATAAAATTAAGGGCAGGAAGAAATCTTCATGGAATAAGGCCCTACATAGAGAAGAATAAATATATTGGTATGCCCCATTCATTGGTCTGGCCACGAGTTAATTTTGAATAAACTCCCAAAACAGGAGTTTAAAAGACGGCAGTGAACAGGTCTAAAAAACACAAGTTAGGTTTTAACACACTGTGTGAAGCCACGTTCCATATAATAGTAAGTGATCTCTAGGTGAGCTTCCCCTCACTTTTTAATGTGTCAAGATTGGGAGTGGGGACCTTAGGTTTTGTGGCTATGTATATACATAACCCCCTGAGCCACACGGATGCCTAGTATCAGCCCCTGGAATTGGTAGTCAGCATCACCTCTGGATATGCCAGGGTTACTAGGATCATGGCCTTCTGGTCTTGCCTATACAATAAAACAGGATCTCCAACTCACAGCTGGCTCAGCTGTTTAATCTTTACTGTATGCAGGCTCCATGCAGGTACTGCTCTATCCCTGGTAGAGCCCTTAACTTGGGCTTGTAGCAAGGTTTCTAATAACCTTGGGGTGGGCTAACCTGTGCCCCCCCCCCCCAATGTTGTTTGACGCCAGCTCCCATTATTCCAGGCCATGCTCGTTGGGTCTGATAGGAGTTGAAGTCAAACACAACTTCAAGAGGGCAACAGAATAGTCACATATCCTGTCCTAGTCTAATGGTAGAAAGGGAAACAGGGGAACTGATGGCTGGAATGTACTTAAAGGCAAAGTGCACAGTCAATAAATGGTGGGAGAAGATGATCCTTCACATAACCTGCTCCTAAGCCATTTACAGCTTTGGGGGTGAATTGTGTCCAAAAGCATGCTCAGGCTAACCCATCCCAGTTGACATGTAGCTGCCAGAGTCCAAATATACCTCACAAAGCTGCTGGGGTGATATAAAGTGGAGCATGTACATGACCCTAACCTCCTTGAAGCAAGAAAGGAATAAAAAATATATATAGAAACAAACAATAAAAGATGAAAAAAAGAATTATTAACCATGGGAACTTAATTACTTTGGCATAGAAAGATACAACAACGATTATCCCTATCTAAGAATAGGATTGTATATTCAGCTAAAATATATGCAGCTGATGTTGTGCTTTAGAGGTTATAGTTGGCTTGCTTTTCAATTTGTTGCATTTTATTGAATGTTGTATTCTGAGAATTTTGTGGTAGTGTTGTCTTGGGTTGGCAGGGTGGTATAAAATGTCATAGAATAAACTGACTAATATCCTCGATGGACATGACTCATCTTCGAGAAGGAAATTGTGGTACAGTGGTACCTCGGGTTAAGAACTTAATTCATTCTGGAGGTCCGTTCTTAACCTGAAACTGTTCTTAACTTGAAGCACCACTTTAGCTAATGGGGCCTTCCACTGCTGCTGCACCACCGCCACACGATTTCTGTTCTCATTCTGAAGCAAAGTTCTTAACCCGAAGTGCTATTTCTGGGTTAGTCTGTAACCTGAAGCGTATGTAACCTGAAGCGTCTGTAACCCGAGGTACCACTTTGCCACATATCCTAATCAAAGTCTGTGCATGTTCACCAATGACACTGGCAAGGCTTGGTCACAGTTCACATGTCAGCCATTTAAGTTATATAAATGTAAACACAGGCAGGGGAAAGATGGAATGCCCTCATACTCTGACTGAAAATACAGTTAAGCACATGTGCCTGCATTGAAGCTGGTTTAATCTGATTTCGTTCAAATAGATTAACTTATTTCTGTTGTGGCAATTGATTTGTTGGCAAATAGTTCAAATATAAGTTAAGACTGCATAGCAGAACTCTAGGGAACATTAATCTAGATGTGTCCAGTAACAAGTGCCATTAAAAATGTGCAGTCTAAAACAATGGATTTCTAGAAGTAGCTTTACCGAATCAGCAAACAATGGTCAGGTTCCACTACTATCATAGCCTGCGTTTGCTGAAAGCTAGGACCACATGCACCACACTAGATGTGCAGCAATAACAACAGATGTTCACAAACCATATAATATGATGATGTGTCAATGAAACCTTTTACAATACTTGGACAAAAACTGTATTCATACAGCTCAATCCTACACATGCTTACTCTGAAATATGGCCCTCTGTTTTCATTATGGTTATTCGCAGGAAAATTGTGCCTAGATTTGGAGCATTAATTTGTTAAATGGCAGTAGTAAAAAAATGAATGTACAATTATGCAGAATAACTACCTGAGCAAGAATACAATACAGCTAAATTTCTATTTCCTTGGAAATGTGCCAGAAAAAATTAGAGAGGGCCATCTATTTAGTATTGATTCCAAAATCCATCCTTTGTAGTTCTTGCACTCAAAGAGAAAATGGTGACTCCTCTTGGTATTGTGGAATGCATGTTCAGAGTTAATTTCACATTGGTGTAATCTCAAGCATAAGTATCACCTGAGATCACCACTACATCCATGGTTGGTAATTAAAAGAGAGGCTCACACATTTAAAAACAACTATATTATAAAGAACATACACTCAAGGACAGATACACAAAAGCAAATGTGCTGGGAAAACACAACGTATTTTTGCAAGGACAAATGGCACTGAAAGAATAATCCATAATAACAAGAGTTCATAACTACTGTAAAAAGTTCAAGGAACCACAGTGTGTCAGGAGTTTCACTTGGAAATTATCACAGCTGTAAATCTACAAAAAAACTTTGTTTCCAGTTGTACTTGTGACAGGTGGCTGTAATACAGCAGAAAACTCTTGTGATATAAATTGTTCAAAGTGCATAGTGACATTGAATTTGGGGGATTTAGGACAGTGAAAAGGAAATACTTCTTCACACAGGGCACAGTTCAATCTATTGAATTCAACACTATTTTTAAATTTTATTTATTAGACTTATATACTTCCCTTCATCATAAGATCTCAGGGTGGTTCATAACATAGGAGCTACAAGATGTAGTAGAGGCCACCAATTTAAGTGACTTTAAAAAGGAGTTAGACAAATTCATGGAATACAGGGCAAGCAATGACTGTTGATATCAAATGTGGTATTGCCACCCCATACCAGTTGCCTGGAAGCAGAAGCAGAGAGGGGTGTGGGAAATTGCAGTCAAACAGAACTGCATGAGTGCTAGCTAGTGCATGAAGAGGTTAAGACCGTAGAACTGTGTTCCTAGACTAAGTTAGGTCACACACCTCTTACCTCTGGAGGGGAAGGAAGTGAAGCTTCTTCTCTCTCTTCACACCATGCTATTGACCAGAAAGGATGTTTGAAACTATCTATCTGTATTTTGTAGTCCTAGCTGCAGCATGGAATGGAACATGAATCAGACCTTTGGACTTTGTAAGTAAAGCATTTTTATGGTAGTTTTAAAATTGTCTGAAGTTACTCAGAGTGGCTGTGGCAATCCAGTCAGATGGGCAACAAATAAATAAACAAATAGTTATTATTATAATAAACTTACTTAACAGTGTGTTGGACCTGTTCATTGCCAGGAAAAGACAACCTATATCCTGGTGCGATACTACTGCTTAATTTTGTGACTGTTTTAAACTCTGCGGGGGCTCTCTCCTGCTGGATGTGTTAAACCCCATGGTTTGAATTCTTTTGTTCATTACAACATTGGTCATGGATCTTTATTTTCTTCCCACAAAAGAGGGCTGTTGCAAGGGAAATGGCCATCTAGTTGGCCACTATGAGGCCAATATGCTAGTCTAGGTGCACCTTTGGTCTGATCCAGCGGGGTTCTTCTTGCGTTTCAGAAACAGGAACACGATGTGTATGGGGGGGGGGAGACTACCCATAATTCCTGGATTTAGTAAAAGTTAGAATTAATCAAGGTTTGATTAAACTGTGCCAAATGCCTAACTTCCAAAGGAAACACGAACCCCGAGGAAGCGCCAAGCCCCCAGTAATCTCACACCGCTTGGAGATTGAGGCATGTAACAATTATTACGTGTGTATGCATTGAGTTGTATCCAACAATGTCAATCAGTTGATGGCAAAGGTTTTGTCAGCAGAATGGGGACGGAATAATCTTCAGTTATTCCCCTCAACCTGCAGCCTTCCTCTAAATCTGTTTTAAAGTGTCCCCCTGTGGGTTAAACCACAGAGGCTAGGACTTGCTGATCAGAAGGTCGGCGGTTTGAATCCCCACGACGGAGTGAGCTCCCGTTGTTCAGTCCCAGCTCCTGCCAACCTAGCAGTTCGAAAGCACATCAAGCTCAGGTACCGCCCTGGCGGGAAGGTGAACGGCGTTTCTGTGCACCGCTCTGGTTTGCCAGAAGCGGCTTAGTCATGCTGGCCTCATGACCCAGAAGCTGTACGCTGGCTCCCTCGGCCAGTAAAGCGAGATGAGCGCCGCAACCCCAGAGACGGTCACGACTGGACCTAATGGTCAGGGGTCCCTTTACCTTTACCATTTGCAACAGATTTGAGGCACAAGGGCTGTACTGGGGGTGCAGGGCAGAGGGGGGAATGGTCAGAAACTGCTTCCAACCACATTCTGTTGACAGAAACCTTGGCTACAATAGTGTACAGCAATATTGGGTCATTGTTTTTTATTTGTTTTAAATGAAAATGTTTCTAATATTGATGGTGTCCTTCCATATTATTCTAAGTTGTTTTAATAAGAAATATACCTCGATAAATGCAATGACGATTACAGTAATTCTGCCCAATGAATTCAGCTAAGATCATCCAGCGGTATCTTTCCCCTCATTCACACTATTAAAAACTGAAATCTCACCAAGTAATTCGGCTGGTGTCAGCTTTTTTCATCTCAATACCATATATTCAATGGGAAACTTATAAAAAGACACCCAAACGTATCTGAGAATGTTATCCATTCCATGGTGACAGGTTTTTTTTTATTATTATTAAAAATGGGAATCTTTCAATTATAGAAGCAAGAGAACATAGTATAATATAAGGAAGCTGTCACTAAAAGGAAATGTCTATCAAGTCAGATGTCTTTCTCCTATATACATGGGGAGGGAGACTCTTGGTATAATAACTGAATGCATACCTCTCTGTGCACCAAGCTGATGGGTGCAACACATGTAAATAAAAACATTGTAAGAGATATTTGCTACAGCAGAGAAGTCTCGCTGATGTGAACAAACAGAATAGGATACAGCTGCCAAAGAAAATACTGACACAGCATATTGGCTGTGATGGTTTTGATACGTTTACCATTTGTCAGGCACCGTGAGTGTTAGAACTAGGAACTGACAGCTCTGTACCCAGCTTCCCCATTGTGTGGTGAGCCCCCAGAACTACAGGGTGGAGCGTCTCACAGAATTGTAGAGTTTGAAGGGACCCCAACGATCGTCTAGTCCAACCCCCTACAATGCAGAAATCGCAGCTAATTCTTTTTGTACAGCAAAATGTGTCTAAGTATTAGCCTGACTCTGCCCAACCAAGTTGACTATCAGCTCTTCTCAACAGGAAGGACCATAAAGCCTCTCTGCTCCTTGTCTGGACAATGTTAACCTTTTTCTGGCTCTCATTTAACCTCTCAGCTCACCAGTGGCGTAGCGTGGGGGGTGCAGGGGGGGCCGGCCGCACCGGGCGCAACATCTGGGGTTAGGGCAAATCCATGGGTTAGGGGGCGCAAATCCACGGGTTAGGGGGTGCAAATCCACGGGTTAGGGGGCGCAAATTACTTGCCTTGCCCCGGGTGCTGACAACCCACGCTACGCCACTGCAGCTCACTACAGTTTTAACTAGTTACACGGTACAGTATGAAATAATCTGGAATAGCCTTCCTCAATATGGTGAAGTCTAGAGGTGTGTTGTTGTTTTTTACTACAACTGATCATACCTGCTGATTGGCTGTGCAGGCTAAGACTGATGGAGTTGTACTGAACAAGGCTGATCTAGAAGTCTAGGCCACCATTCTATGACATATTACCTTAATATATGTTGAAGAGGCTCCCCATTTGGAACATCCCATGGATTTACCATCTGGTTTCCCCTTGAGAGATTTCAGGGCATGAGCTTTGAGAGGACTAGCAAAATTTCTTAAAAGGAAGCATTCATTGCTTGAGAGACACTGAAAATATAAAAGCAAGTCAGGAGTCAAACTGCTGTGGCCTTTCCCTTTCATGCAGAAGGAAATGCAAGACCTGTGACTAGATTTGCCACACAGTTGCTCCAAAAGTAAACGATATACATATCGAAAATGTGAGAGAAGCAAAAAGAGATTCAGTAAATAAGAGTAATAAAAAAGGATGTATACAGCCTTTCATGTAACCCTCATGTATATTGCCAGTGCTTTTTTTGTGAATCTTCGTACTTTTGTCCATTTACTGTATTTATTTTCCCCGATCTGAACTATAAAATGGTGATTTTCTTGAGTCAAAATGAGAGTACCCCTAAACATTTTTATAGAAAAAAGCACTGTATACTGCACAAATGAAGCTTTCTTTTCTTTTCTTTTTTACAAAAAAGGAAGAATGAAAAGGCAAACCTGAAAAGAGAGGCACTACCCTCCAGTGGTGGCAAAAACTGAATAAGGTGGCAATTGTATGCCGTTACCTGCATTAAAGTCAATGGGGCTTACTTCCAAGCAGACATGTATAGGATTGCAATGTAAATAAATGGGACAATTAATCACTAAACTACCAGCTTCACTGAGCAAAAAAACAAAATAAAACCGGCAAACAGGAAGCGTTATGTTGAAGGAATAATTGCCCTTAGAAGCCTTAATAGTGATTTGCCAGTCTACACTGAATCAGGTGGCGGTGCAACTGTGTTTTTTAAATTATAATTTTTTGCCATGAGTTAGGGTCTGAAAAAAACATAACAAGAAGAAAACACACTGAAATGGAGCAATGTCATGGGAATCCATTGACTGAACAGAAACTAGAGGAAGTATTTAGTGTAGAAGCAACTAGAGTCCCCATTCCTCTCTCAATCCAAGGAAATGTTCTGACTTTTAACAGGTGACCTGGGACTGTCCACTTAGCATGCAGGGCAACAATAATTGTAAAATATTTTTGCTTTTACAACACAGAAAAAATGACGCCAGGAATGAGAGAATGGGAAATACCGTAAATGATGGAGTTGGAGTTTAGAATAAAATTGAGAACATAGGCAAGAGAGAGGATGAAAACTGGGAAGCCTTTTTGGTTTTTTTGTTTAGATCCATGAAAGTTAAAAAGCATGGGTGAGACAGAAATACGAATCTGGTTTTCATCCATGTCAATATGGCATATGGCCAGGATATTTGTCTAGCACAATTCACGATCTACATGATAATATGTAGTAAAACAATGCATAAAATGTTTATATAAGCAAGGGAAATAAAAGCAAACGTACTGCTATATGCATCATCTTCAACATGAAGATTGCCCTTATGTTTTTTCAGATCCACCTATCAGCTGCTAAAATTGAAACTGTACCCATGGCGCAAATGCAACTTAACACAGGAATAAATGCTACTCTGAATGGAAATTATAAACGACAAATTATGTATACCAGTTGGAATTACAATCCCTGAGAAACTGCTTGTTTTCAGCACTGAGACTAGAAGCAAATAGGTGTTTTCTAAATTATCTAGCAGATGGTTCAGACATAAGGACAGCTTGCTAGAAGCAGGACAAGGCTAATTAGCCCATCTTGACTTCCCTTCTCCTCCTCAGCATTCACTCCCTGATCATTTCTCCCCTGTAACAGATCAGCTTCTCTGTGGTTAGAAAATCATCGACACCCCTGCAATGATTTTTTCCCAGCAACATTCAGAGCAGATCGTAGATAAAACAAGCAAGACATCTCATGCAAGCAGAAAATAACCTGCTTGCTTGCCAGAATGACCGCTGCTTCTCCCCCCTCCCCACCCCTCAGGGCGGAGGTTTTGTGCTTTTGATAGATGTATGACAAGAAGTAATTCTGCCGGTAAAGCATTCAAACTGCTACATTTCCATGCTAGGAAGGTCCTTTTTACTGATGAATTTCTACATGCTGTGCAGCTGTTAAAGGCTCATCAGCCTTGCCAGAACAAAAAGGTGGCATCCCCATTGGGGCAGTATTCTGCATTTTACAGCAGCTACCCATGTTATATAGATTTTGCATTTTGTGAGTTTCCTTCCCTGTCAAAGTCATGGACTATCACCCAGAAACATACCATGAATATTTAAGCAGACTGACTCTTTCAATTTGTACAGACTGCTATGCAGGATCAACACACGCCAATATAAAGATTGAAATCAATGTGCTGGATTGACTGGGTGAAGCGTGAGATGGTGCTAGTGTTTCAAACACAAGTTAAAAAGGAGTTTTCATTAAACTCCTAGCTCCCCTGCAGAAGTAACTGTGGCCCTTGTAACCATTTCACTTTCAAATTGAAAAGCCTTGTAAATTTCTAGGATCCGAGCTTAACATTCTGCAAACATCTTCCACAAGCAATGTCACCATTATCCCAAGAGTGTGCACAGATGGGGAAAAGGACAGGAAGAAGAAGAAGAAGAAGAAGAAGAAGAAGAAGAAGAAGAAGAAGAAGAAGAAGAGGAGGAGGAGGAGGAGGAGGAGGAGGAGGAGGAGTTTGGATTTGATATCCCACTTTATCTCTACCCGAAGGAGTCTCAAAGCGGCTAACATTCTCCTTTCCCTTCCTCCCCCACAACAAACACTCTGTGAGGTGAGTGGGGCTGAGAGACTTCAAAGAAGTGTGACTAGCCCAAGGTCACCTAGCAGCTGCATGTGGAGGAGCAGAGACTCGAACCCGGTTCCCCAGATTACAAGTCTACCGCTCTTACCCACTACACCACACTGGCTCTCTGCAACTCCTGCAACTTTAATAGTTGTATAGAATAAGGAGTTGCAACAGATGTTTCTTGCATAACAAAAATTAAGGGGGCATGAGCCTTATCTTTTTCATCTGGTGATCTACAGCTGTTGTTGGGCTACAACTCCCATCATCCCTGAACATTGCTCCTGCTAACCAGGGATGATGGGAGATGTAGTCCAACAGCTAGAGACCCATTTTTGAGAAACTGCATTAATAGGATGCTAAGGGAGGTGCTTCTGTTTATGCACCCTGGCGGGGTCTGAGGTCCATAACACTCACCAAGGTGGTGATCCTGAGGGAGTTGCACCTATTTGATGTATGTTATAGGTCAGTCCTATATCAGGAACGACCCCAATAGAATCTTCCAGCAGGTGGACTGGTTGATATAGGAGATATCCAATGCCTAAACCAAAACCCCAAACCAATATGTAATCAATAAAGCTGTAGCCTAATTTGAACTAAAAGAACATTGTACTGTGGTCCTTTCAACTTCTACATACACAGCAACAGGGGAGTAGCAATATCACTGCACCCAGACACAAAAATACTTCACTCACAGCTGTTCATAGAGCCCCACATCTTTCACAAACCACAGAAAACCTCCAACACGGAGCCCCAGAGATTCTTGTTCCACATGGAAAACAAATGCATAAGACCCAACTCACTAACCCCAATGAAGAAAAGACTATGTCTTCTCTCTTCCACCTCCTCCCTGTTTTCTTTTTCTCAGAGTTTCATCTGGGCTCATTTTAAAATCTCATTCACTGCAGCTGTGACATCTCTCGTTTCACTCCTTTGGCCTCCTCACCTGTTTCTCTTGCTAGCAAACCTCCTTGGCTGGACTTGCTCTTATAGCTGGGCAGCCTCTGCAGCCAGAAATCTCAGCAGGCTGACAGGCATGGTCTTATCCACTGTAATTTACCCCTAATTAATTTTAGAAATTCTCTGGATTAAACTAGAATTCTGGAGAAGAGAAACACAGCACAGCCTGACTCGATGCAATTATAAAGGGATGGAAATCTGGAGAAATCAGCTCATGCCTGAAAAGGAATGGAAATCAGGGTGGGGAGGTGGAGAGAGAGAATCAGTTCATACCTAGAGAGAGCATAAAATCTGGTTTTTAAAAGTGCCATGTGTCACTGCCAGCCTAAAGGCAAGAAATCAGGGTCACAGCTGTCTGCAGCTACAGAATATTTCAGCAATAAGCCAGTTAGCAACCACTGGCCTGAAGGCAAAAATCATGTCCATAACTCCCCTACAGCTATAGGAAAATCTGGCTTGGCCTGCAGGGCAGCTAACCTGAAGGCACAAAGCTGTAGGTAAGGAAGCAAGCAACAAAACAGCAATGTCATCTCTAAAGAGGTAGTGTCTTAAGGACTGGACATTTAACTTACGCACTTCACAGAAGTTCACAGACTGTTGTAGTATTGTCAGAGTTTAAGATCTTTTATGCTCTGTAAGAATTTAAGCCCGCTTTATGCATGGGCCCTAAACGGCCTCAGTCCAGTATACGTGAAGGAGCGTCTCCACCCCCATCGTTCTGCCCGGACGCTGAGGTCCAGCACCGAGGGCCTTCTGGCGGTTCCCTCATTGCGAGAAGCAAAGCTACAGGGAACCAGGCAGAGGGCCTTCTCGGTAGTGGCGCCCGCCCTGTGGAACGCCCTCCCATCAGATGTCAAAGCGATAAACAACTACCTGACATTCAGAAGACATCTTAAGGCAGCCCTGTTCAGGGAAGTTTTTAATGTGTCACATTTTAGTGTATTTTTGGTCTCTGTGGAAGCCGCCCAGAGTGGCTGGGGAAACCCAGCCAGATGGGCGGGGTACAAATAAATTATTATTATTATTATTAGTAGTAGTAGTAGTAGTAGTAGTAGTAGTAGTAGTATGGAGGGGGCACCTCCATCTGAAGAATGTGACTGTGCTGCTGGCCACACCCCTTGTGTGTCATGTGGTGCTGCAGATTTCTTTCCCTGCTCGTACAGTGGTTTCCTGCCCTGAAGGACTCCAGACCAAGGCATGGATGCTCAGGGGGTGAGGCAGTGATGGGCCTGAGACCAGGGGATACCAGGGGCAAGGGCCTACCTTCCAGCCATCATTCATATGATTAATGCATCAACGAGTCTGAAGTCTCACTGTCAATTCACATTAACCAGGAATCCTAATTTTTGCATCCCGCACAGCACACCATCACAGCAAGAGTTAGCATTGCTTCCATTGCTAGGGGCATGTCTTTTTTTTAACATAGAGCACATTCCCCCCACCCCTCCCTTACATGCTTTTTGTGAGTCGCTGAATACAGTTGTCATGGCATCTAACATGGGAAACTAAAATTTTTGAGCGAGGTTTCCTGTCTGCCAGATTTAATTAGAAGGATCTGACAGGTGCATATTTGTATGAATTGATGTGGTCTTTGCACAGGTGCCTCAGCACCACTGCTGAAAAGGAAGCATCTGGGCTGCCCTCCTGGGTGCATGGCCTGGCTTCTCCTGGGATGGGGAGGAAATTAGCGGGATGTCAATGCTGTCTTGAAACATGAATAATTAAGGTTTTATTTTTGTCAACATTGGGAAAGATTTATGGTCCCTTTTGGACTTCCATGTGACGTCGTCATTGCTATCTAATTGATTCTGAATGCTTCTATCAATTGTGACTCTCTCTTCATCCTCTTTAATAACACCTCTCCCCCCCCCATGCACCTATTTATATCTTCTTATGATTTTTTTTTAAAAAAGATATTTTTCAGCAATTTACAATTTACAACCTTTACCAAGCTGGTAACCTGCAGATGTTTTGGAGTTCAACTCCAATCAGCCCCAGCCAACAAAGCTGTGTAGACTAGGGGTCATGGGATCTGGAAGTCCAACACATTTTGAGGGCACCAAGTTTAAGAAAGTTGATTTAACACAATAATATCCTAGTACTTCTACATCATAGAACTCAATGTGTTATACATGGGGCCTTCAAGCGGTCTCCCAACCAGGCACGGATACGACCTAAATCAGGTTGGTTTCAACCAAGCTTTTGCATCACATGCCCTCTAACCATTCTCTGGGAACTTTACAGTGGATTGGGGATCTAACAATAAACATTTATTTCACTGCAAATTTTAGGATCAATTATTGCAATGCACTATACTTTGTGGCTCTTCAATCTGGGGGCTGGAATCAACCAAACAGTTGTGATAGCAGGAGCTAGTGCAACAAGTCCTGCTAATGGAATGAGCCTTTCCCCTTCTCTTCCTCATGCTCTCCATGGCCTAATCAGCTGTGGTTTCAACCTTCTTGACTATGGGCTTTGGCTTTTCTGCTGCTTCAGCCACAGGAGTCTAGGAGCAAGTCTTAGGTTCCTGCAACGTCACCTTAGGGCCTGACCATTTTCCATTTGTGCTCTATACCTGTGGTTCCTAATCTCTTTGGTAAGGTTACCCACAACTCCAATTTTTTTATGATAGGGTGACCCATCTCTATTGCCACATGAATTTTGGACCTTAGGTGTTTGGCAGCTGTCAGTTTCCTGTATTTTGATTGCAAGTTTGCTTAGTTTTCTCAAGTAATTATTTAATACCCCTCCTAATCTTGCTGACTTCGTTGAAATCTTTATTGTACTTACATTTATTCAGTTATTTTTATGGGAATGTAAGAGCACCAGGCATCTGATTGCAAGATACTGCTTCATTAGCTATAAAACTTGCACCTCAACACTGGCCTCTTGGTGAATAAGAGGTACTGCTAGTCTCCTCACATTCTTGTTCCTAATGTAGATCTTCACTAACCCCTTTTTCCCTGGCCCGCTGAGAGGCACCATTTTGTGGTTTGCCTCAGGTACCAAAATGTCTTGGGCCAGCTCTGGCCCTGAATAACCAAGGTCTTCAATAGTTGAAGCAGTGCCTCTATCATTATCACCGAAATCAGGCTTCTTGGCTGCTTGTGATAACAGTAGCCCATTGTATGGTGACTTCTTGGTGGTAGCATGCCAGCTGCTGAATCCCCTGCTAATACAAGGTTGTTTTTCCTCATTTCTGAGGTTTCAGCGGTGTCTGAAGACACTGGGACAGACAGATTGAGGTATTCAGGATCATTGTAGTTATTGTTCACTGCTCTGTTGCATTGTATTGCTTTGATTTGATCATTTGTAAATGTTATTGGTGTGTATTTTAATGGATATTAATTGGTTTTTTAATTTAAAAAAAATATAATTATGTATTGTAATTAGAACCCTGGGATATTATAGATGTAGAACAGTTTTAGAAAGAAAGATAAAAAGAAAGAAAGAAAGGCTGTGATCCCAATCAAACATACTTGAAAATAAATTCCAATGAAATAAATTACAAATAAATGTAATTCTTATGATTGGGGTGTCTATTTCTTCTCTTTTCTTTACATCTGCTTCTTCAGGATTTGTTTACATGTTAGTGTTCCAGTAAGAATTACCCATTCATGACATTCTTCAATTTGTTTACACAATCAAGAATTTAATTGTGTGGCTGGTATGCACAATAAGCAAGGAGAATTACCCTAGTTAATTAGGCACTCTTAACTTGCAAGCGGAAGCATGGTCATAAGGTGCACAGAGGTAGGGGAATTCAGAATTTAATACAAGCACTGACTGACCTAATTAAGCCCCAAGATAGAAAACAAGTCTCATAGGTGGAAAGGCCATATACAATGTTTTGTAAAATGATAAAGTTTTCCTTGACTATAGAAGTTAAGGTGGTAGCTGAGAAAATGGGATATGTTCTAGGGAAGGAACATGTGCCCATATAACCTGTTCAATATACACCAGCAGCATGTGACAAAGATACTTAATACATAGGTCCATTTTAATGGTTTATGAATCGGGCAATGTGTGTGGCTTTTTTATGATGGTTGTGATTTATTTATTCATCACCCTCCACACACATACATCAAGGGGATGTACAAAAAGGCAATAAAACAACTAAAATAAAACAATTAAAATCAGGCATGCCAACTTGAATAAAATACTGGGGGGAGGTAAGCCCCACCCGCATAATCGGTCACATGATGCACACCATTTGAATGGCAATGCCCATCAACTTGGGGGGGGGGAGGGAGGACCAGTCCCCTCAAATCATTTATCGAGGGAGCCAAAGCCACCTCGGCCCTAGGAGTTGGCTTCTATGATTGAAATCAAGACAGAAAATAACAGCATTTTTTTAAAAAAAGTAGACACTCATGGCAAAGATCTATTCATCCATGTGGGAAAGCTTGCTGAAAGAAAAAGGCCCTAAATGGCAAATGCAGATAGAGGGCGTCTGCCGTATCTCAACAGGAATGCTGTTCCTCAGAACAGGGTCAGCTGCACAAATAGCCTTTTCTGACTTACTCTGGAGTGAGCTTCTGAGATCTTTGGACCCTGAAAAAGAAGCTGTCCCACAGACTGTAGCCACCTGGTCTTGAGCTGCATAGGACCTGTTAGTGCCAAAACTTTGAACTTGGCATGGTAAAGGTAAAGGACTCCTGGATGGTTAAGTCCAGTCAAAGGTGACTGCGGGGTGCGGCGCTCATCTCTGCTTTCAGGCCAAGGGAGCCAGCATTTGTCCACAATAGATTTCTGGTTCATGTGGCCAGCATGACTAAACTGCTTCTGGCACAACGGAACACCATGATGGAAACCAGAGCACACGGAAACAACGTTTACCTTCCCACCGCAGCGGTACCTATTTATCTGCTTGTACTGGCGTGCTTTCAAACTGCTGGGTTGGCAGAAGCTGGGACAGAGCAACAGGAGCTCACCCCATCACACAGATTTGAACTGCTGATCTTCTGATCTGCAAGCCCAAGAGGCTCAGTGGTTTAAACCACAGCACCACCCGCGCCCCCACTTGGCATGGTAGCAGATTGCCAGCCGGTGCAAATCCCATAATAGGGTGTTATAGTCCAGTGGTAATTTGCCCCCACATGCAACCCAGCCAGCGTGTTCTGCACCAGCTGCAGCCTTCAGACCAGCCTCAAGTGTGGTCACCCATTATAGCTGCATCACATGTTAACTTGTATCTGTGGCAGTGGGTGGGAGGATGAATGTAGCATTAAACACCATATGGTCTGTTTAGTTGCTGTAGTGCACTTCTTTAAAAAAAAAAGTTATTTAAATTGTGTTTTAAAGGTCGTATGCTATGTATTTTATCATTGCAAGCTGTGTTATGGATGAACAAACAAACAAATGCCGCCTCTAGATCCTCAGATGAGTTACTATGTGAAGAAGCTCACTTGTAAATCAACATTTTTTAACAAAGCATATTTCTGGTTATCGATGGAAGGTCCCAATTTCTTAAAAATCTAGATACTGTATTTTAACAATCCTATATTTCTCAAGCTAACTCTTTTCATCTAAATTAGGTGCATACCAACTAAAATGCATGCTAGTTTGATTTGAACTAGAGCTATTCTCAAGCTACTCTCTTCTGTAGGGAAAGAGATAAATTTACGTATTTTTCTCCTTTAAGACAGCCTCTAGGCCTAGCCAGAGGTATGTTCTCTAATAATCTCCTATCGCATCCACACACACATTCCAATTATTGAAGAATTTCTTATTTTCCCATGCTGCCTATCCCTCTTAAAATGTGTTGTATGTGTACAATATTTGTAAGAGGATCCATAGGTTTATGGAAGAGGGCTGGACCCAGTGAATTTGCTTCAAATTTTGCTTTATGTGAAATGAGTGGCAATTCTAGCTTATTGCTATTGTTATGATTCATGTTCTGATTATGGTGATTAAATTTATGTTAATGTGGTTAACCATGGAATGCGATGACATCATCCATTGATGGCATGTACAGAGAGAATAGGAGAAGGCTAGAGACAGAGCCTTGAGGGACCACAATTGAACTTGTTCAGAGACACTGTGACTCTGAATACTAGCTGGTGGTGGGTAAACAAGGAGGAGATTTCTGTTGCCTTTATCTTCTGATTGTGGCCTTCCTAATATCCTGGTTTTCACTAAAAAACAAACAAAAAAAACCTTGACAGCAGGTGCATGTACTTACAAGTAAGGAAGTGATAATTTATTGAAACTAATTAACAGTAAAGACTCAGAAGCATGGAAAGAGCCAGATACAGTCCAGCAGATCTTACAAGGTGGAGTATAGGCAGAAAGAAGGCCAGTCTAGAAGCAAGTGCCAAGGTTCATTAGTTCAAGGCTGCAAAGTTGTTCCAACAAGTTTTCCCGCCTACCTGACAAGCTTTTAAGTAGAGGTGGAAAAAGCTACTCGTACGAATCCTTGTCCCTTTAGGAATTGCTGGTCAAAAGTTGGGCACGATGTCTCCTTTTTCTCTTGCTTTACCCTGGGAGACCACGCCAAACCCAGCTGCACCTCTGAAGTGTCTCACTCTGTCCCAACAGACAATGCCCCAAGTGTTCCCCATCTCTCACTGCATAAGAAGCCTCCACAGTCTCTAACATGTTCCTCTCTTCCACAGGTAGGGAAGAGGAAGCTCTGGGACTCCTGCTTCAACAGCAGAGCTGGACATTTCCAGAGGGCCCTCTGTCCACTGGGTTCTGCTCCCATGTCTCATCCCCATCTCCCTTCCACCCTTTCTCCTCCTCAAGTCCCCCATGCTCTGATTCAGAGGGAGTCATGGCACCCAGTACCATCTGCCTGGCAATTATAGAAAACAGAATGTTAAATTAGTTGGAGTCTGGGGCTGTATCAAGCAGGATTGTTATGGATGTGCATATGATTATGAATGCATATGAATATGGAATGTGGCTATATTAAGCAGCTTATAAGATTAGAATATGCTCAATATAACAGGGAATACAAACATTAGAAGAAAAGAATAAATTAATTGGTGATATTACACATACATACCATATATTGCCAAATTTGAGAGAGACGGAGTTCAGTGGTAGAAAAGTAATGTGGTCCTTGTTTGTTATTCGCTTGCTACCATTAAAAAAATTCCAATCATTAAAGACACTGGGAAACTTATGAGGAAAAAAGATGATAAAACATTTTTTTTAAAAAAGCAATTTCATTCACCACAAAATGAATTTTATTCAACGTTCCTGTAAATATTCTTTTGAAGTAGAGCTATCTAGCACAATGCTGTAATTTGAAGTTCAGGAGTTTTAATCATGCCATCAGGGATGTGGGGCTAACTAGCAGAAGGGTGTTCCTATTAGTGTCACTAACAGTAATTGTTATTTTAATTGGCTGAAATAAACTGTACTGCCCCCAGGCAAGTGATAAAACAGTACTAGTGTGGTGCTTTCCATTCTTACCCCTGCTTTAGAAAAGCTAACTTCATGGAAAAGCCTGCCTTTTGAATTAAATATCTATCCAGTATTGTCAGCCAATCTCATTGAATCTCATCAAAGTGAAAAAGAAAACCAGACAGTGTTTTATGTACTCAAAGGAAAATAGGAAAAAAAGCCCATGAAAACTCCTCATCAGTCCCAATTCTTCTGCATCTGGGCGCGTGTTTGTTGTCACACAGAAGGAAATAGCCAGAAAGGCAGAACCATTCAGCAACAGGACTTCTGCATGCCGTCCAGTCCTGTTACTATTTGGTGGGGAGAAGTTCCATGTCATTATCACCTGAAATTGGGTTGGTTGGGGGTGAGGGGATTGTCCCAGAAGAGTGTGTGAAGTAGGCATGGAGTTACTCCATCTGGCAAGGTGATATGCTTGAGCAAATGGAATGTTCAATTTAGCATGGCCCTTCCCCACAACTGAGAATCAGAAATCCTTGCCAATCTACTGCAAATCACCCAGAAATCTAACAATAGGTTTTGATCTTCCTTCTGCCCACCCCTGATGTAAAGCCTTTTGGCAGAGTTTGGGGCATGACTGGGAGGCATGTTTTGATTGGATGCATGGAAATAAACATGAGAAGATAGCTAATATGCCCTTGGAAGAAGCTAAGGATTGGTGAGTTAATAAGAGGAAGAGCTTAAGTGATAAAAGCCATAATAATAATAATAATAATAATAATAATAATAATAATAATAATAATTTATTATTTGTACCCCGCCCATCTGGCTGGGTTTCCCCAGCCACTCTGGGCGGTTTCCACAAAGACCAAAAATACACCAAGATGTCACACATTGTCACACAAAGAAGAGAAACAGCAGGTTGGGCAACAGCTACTTAGCCACATGTTGTCAGATGGGCTGTTTAAATGTCTCTGGCTCTTTTTGCTCATGTTCATTCGGCCAATTGCTGGTTTTTGCTCTCCATTTTTAAAGCTTCAAATGAGGCTTTTTATAAAACAACAACAACATTTTCTCTGTTTGTTGGTTCTGTGACTGAGACAATTTGCTTCTTCTCTCCTTTAAGACAAAGTAAGCGCAAAAAAGGACCAAGGTGACATTGCTAAATGTAGCCTGCCTGTTCTAAAATGACTTCCCCTACCCTGTCTTTACAGGTCCTTAAAGCTCTGTTATTAAGCACTGGGAAGAAAAGATACCAGATAAGGAAACAGCCGATAGGACTGAAGTGCATCACAAGGGTTGAGTCCACAGGAAACTATTTTCAACTACAATCTCTCACTGCAAAAGCTTTCAATCTCAACAGGTAGGTGCATCAACTCCAGTTCTATTTACAGTTTAATCGTGATCCTGTACTTGAAGTGCTGTTAACATTTTGCCCCTTAAAAGAAAAACAAAATCAAAAGCACCACTAAAGATTGATTAAACCTGGGAAGAATTCTTTCTTTTATATATAAATATGCATATTATCACAAGTGGAGTGTGAAATACACACACACACAGACACACACAGAGTATATTGTAGTTCCACTAATTTCCAGTATTAAAAGCTACTGTTCATTTGTTGAAAATCACATGCACTGCATTATTTGCATAGCACTGGAGTCATTTCTTTACCTACATTCATTTTCATATACAGTGGTACCTTGAGTTATAAACGCCTCAGGTTACAAACTCCGCTAACCTGGAAGAGTTACCTCAAGTTGAGAACTTTGCCCCAGGATGAGAACGGAAATCATGTGCCAGTGGCGCAGTGGCAGGAAGAGGCCCCATTAGCGAAAGCACACCTCTAGTTAAGAACAGTTTCAGGTTAAGAATGGACTTCCGGAACAAATTAAGTGCGTAAATAGATGTACCACTGTATTTCTTTCATTTTTTGTGTTGTTGTTCTCTCCAGCAGTGACAGTGGCATCTTTTCAGTAGCTGCCTTCTGGTTGCTGCCATTTTCTTTTCCCAAAATGTCCTGGATATTGATGGCTGGCATTCCCGTCCCCCCCAGATGCCCCAAGATGAATGTTTTGGGTATTCTTCATTAGAAAAAAAGGAGAGATAGTTCTTAGGTGGTAGCCACTAAGAAGACTGACGCTGCTGCAAGAGACTGTAAGCCCGCTAACCTCTGAATGAGTGATGAATGGGTAAATGAGTGAGTGAATTACAACAAACCCATTTGTACCCATTTGCTATTCATGACATTTGTTTTTAAACAATGAAAATAGGACCAAATCAGCCCCAGTTGGTTCAATTTCTCATTTATTCCTAAATGATTGCTCACTCCTCTTCATAGTGGTGGAAGCTTCATCTGCTGTTTTCTACAGTAAAGGCTAAAGCAATATATTAAGTAAAAATTACACACATGGAACTATCTAATATCTTATAAATCTAAATAAATAAAGGTTATTTAGGGTCTGGAATACTGAAATGTAATTATCTCTATGTGCAAATTGTTCAGCTTATACAAAGATGTGAGGAACATTTACATTGTACAAGAGAATAAGCACTGTGAGGTGGGGGAATCTTTTTTTGGCTCTTATGTAGTGTATCATAAGCACAGCAGAAGCTTTTGCACTGTGCATACTATTGTATTGTTGGAACCTGAGGCTCCAAAGATGGTGCATCATACAGGGAGATCTCACAAGCTGCCTATGTAATGGACTAAGTAAATGACAGATGCCTGTCTATACTGGCCTCAGTACCTAAAACTCCTTTCCCCTAGAGCCAAAATAATAATAGTCCTCATTGCTCATTCAGTAGAATAAATTTACAAAAGTGTAAATTTTGCTGTTTTGCTGAGGTGATGAATGGTTGGAATGGTTGGAAATGCCCATGTTGCTGGCTACCATTGTGACCTGGGACATCCTAGAGCAGGCATAGACAAACTTGGCCCTCCAGATGTTTTGGGACTACAACTCCCATCATCCCTAGCTAACAGGACCAGTGGTCAGGGATGATGGGAGTTGTAGTCTCAAAACATCTGGAGGGCCAAGTTTGCCGATGCCTGTCCTAGAGCCAGGTGATGGGGGAAACCCATTGTTGGAGTGTCTCAGATTTTGCTAAGGAAACATTCAACAGGGCCCTTATATGCTTGAGGCAAAAATCAGAGCACTAATGTTGCTGTTATTTCTTTCTCATGAACACCCCACGTTTGTTTGCTTGCCACAACTGAAGAGAGCTAGACTAGCTGCACCTTTGGTCTGATAGGAGTTTGCATGGGCTCTCTGATTGGAGACATTTGCTATTCTGGGCATGCCCTCCTAGCTGAGGTAACTGTGCTTTATGTTTCTCTCCATTGCGCTTTAGACATATTTAACATCCACCCACTTGCCCTAGTACTCCAAGCATCTGAATTATGTGAGTGGTTAAACCATCAATTAAATCATTTTGAATATTGAAGAGATTCATAATAAGTCTTTTGCCCTTCCCCTACAGCGGCTGGCTAAACAGAGCCCATTGTTTGGTACAAAACAAATAGCCTGCTTAGCTCCACTCAAGTTATCCAACTCTCCTGCTCAAGCACTGCATGTAGCTAATGAGCTCTCTGTAGGCAGTGATATCCAAAACTCTTTGGTCAGTGGGAGGGTCACAGAACTACAGAACCTTTAGTGCTACGCAATCAGGACTTGGAAAGCGAAGGCAGCTGTTACTCTTGATTAAAATGCATTAGCTTAGGTCTGGGTGAAAGGATCTCATATTTTTATCAATTTTCAGCTTCAGATTGCTTTTGATTGTATACCCGAGTGTTTTCTGCAGTCACCTGAACCGCATTGTTTCGTGAGCTATGTATATTGAAACAAGTTCAGATATAATACAAAAATCAGGAAAGAAAATAGAAAGACGGACAGACAGACACAGGGAGGAAAGAATCTGACTTTCTACAAAATTAATAAAAGCACTTTTATTATGATTTAGTATCTTAACCTCAAAGGATGAAATCCTGTTACACCACTATACATGTATAATTTCACTGAAATCAATTGAATTTACAAGTGTACTACTCTTGTCTAAAAGCATCATCATCATCATCATCATCATCATCATCATTATATTTGGACCCCACCCATCTGACTGGTTTGCTTCAGCCACTCTGGGTGGCTTCCAATATATATAAAAGCATAATATAACATGGCACATCATTTAATATAATATTACATGAACAGCAGAAATATCTGCTATATACTTTTCACATTTCTAGTTCTAGTGGGATTTGGACCACATAACTTTGGACAATTTATACAATTACTTTGTACCAAAACTGAAACTGGATGTCTTAATGGTACTCCCAGCTTGGAGTAGGAACATCTGACCACTAGGGTGTTAAAAATTTTCAAGTCAAGCAGCCCTGCTCTGTTTCTGTGAGGAAGTACAGCCCACCTTCAGAGGGTGAGCCATCCTGGCTTCCGCTCACTCTTGCAACCTGGAAAGAGGAGACTTTGGAGTCAGGGGTCATGCTGGCTGGTAGGTGATACAACACCTTGGGCACTCCTAGCAATACTATATTACGGTGTTCAGTGTGATGCTGTCTGCAGAAGGGAAGCTTTGAAGGTGGGGGGTTGTGCCATGATCCTTTCCTTCAAAATTTCCCAACCCTTTCTGGCCTAACAGGAAGAGGAGTCTCTGAAAGCTGGGATTCTGTAGTTGGCTGTGACGGGAAGTGGAAACCCATTGCAGAGTAAGGAGTGGGTGGGGCTGGGATGGGGTAGGGTGCATGGAGGTGTGAGAAGATCAGGGAACAAGGACTGTGAGTGTACCTGGGAGAGTGATGGATGGGTTGCGTGGGGGTATGCATGTATAAGAGAGAGTGAGAGAGAACTTTGCAAGCGACTGAACTAAGGACTTGGCTGTAGACTTTAATATAGCAAAGACTTTGAAGCAAAAAACCCTCTCTTAGCCCAGAGAGAGAAGACTACTTGTAACATCTGTAAATAATGTGTGTATATATAGTGTTGTATGTCCGTGTTGGCCTAGTAAAGATAACTCTGCTAACAGCTGTTTTCTGTGGTGAGCTTAACCCCTTGACTGAGCTTCCTCCAGTGCATACAATCAACAATCCCAACCATCTCCACTTCTTGAAATACAGTGGTACCTCGGGTTACATACGCTTCAGGTTACATACGCTTCAGGTTACATACTCCGCTAACCCAGAAATAGTGCTTCAGGTTAAGAACTTTGCTTCAGGATAAGAACAGAAATCGAGCTCCGACGGTGCGGCAGCAGCAGAAGGCCCCATTAGCTAAAGTGGTGCTTCAGGTTAAGAACAGTTTCAGGTTAAGAACAGACCTCCGGAATGAATTAAATACTTAACCTGAGGTACCACTGTATATGAAATAATTATCAAGGTAGGACTTGAAAACTTCATACTTTACAAACAAACTTAGTAAGGCCACAGAACTGACCACAGCTAAGTCTCCTTTATTTGGCATTAAATAGCTGACACTCAATAACATTAGGATCAAGCTCTACTTATTAACAATTTAGAAAAGCCAGTTCTTCACAGCAAATATAATCAGTCTCTTAGATATCAAGACCACAGCTTATAGTGCTGGTATGGTTTATCGTAGGATTTTTATTTTAAATAACTTTAGGCTGCTTTTTAGGGAACAAGCCTACTCAAAGCAGCTTACAAATTAAAAAATACAATACAATCCCAATGAACAACATGCTTAATAAAATCCAGTTAAATTATAACACCCACACAACAACACATATTTAATAGCTCATATACGGATTAAAAAACATAAGCATACTCTCTTTTCCTCCCTGAAATAGGCACACACACACACACACACAGAGAGAGAGAGAGAGAGAGAGAGAGAGAGAGAGAGATTATAATAAATATTCAGTCTTTTGAAAAAGATGACATAATGACAGTAAAGGGAGAGGTAATAAACCTAACAGAGTATAAGTAATTATAGTCCCAGCAGTTTATATAGTAAAAATGCCAGACAGGGAGACAACTGGTGTCCTTATGTGTTAAAGGAACTTGGCTGTAGACTTTAATATATATACACATTCAAACTTTGTGGGCGACCACTGAATTGTTGCTAAATGTCTCCAAGGAGCTCAGATTCAGAAGCAAACTAATAGTTTGTGACCTCCCCCCCATAAAATGCCAGTTATACTTAGAACCGTTGTTTAAATTTTTATAGCACTAGAATAAAACCCATGGTCATGTTATCATAGTAATGAATAATTGACCAGGAACCGTATTTTTCAGCTTGTTATTGTTCATAGAAATTGGGGGGTGGGGAGAGGGAATCACTATTACTGATTTACACAGGAAGCCTGTACCTTTGAGGCCCAGTCCTGCAGATCCTTGCTTCAAAGATTTAATATGGTTGAATGATTTGGAATGCTAGCCCTGAGCATTTCGAAACCACCCCCAGAAATATGAAGCATTGATTGCAAATATGGATCTTTGGTTACAATTTTTGCCTGAGGCTGTGTCTCCACTAGCATACCTCCAATACAATCCTCCGTATTTTATTTTTCTGTTGTCCCAAAATAGCCTGGTTTGAAGAATGTGTGAAAGGCCATGCATTTCTTCTGCCTACAAAACAATGTCTCCTCCTCCCATAGTATGTAGGCCTTTCATTCCACTTGTCAATGGACTCAAGTGTTGTTGTTTTTTAGAGAGAGAAGGAACATAACACCCATCAGAACATAGAACAAGCCTGTTGGTTCAGGGCAACAGCCTACCTAGTCCAGCATCCTGGTTTCTCATTGGCCAACAGATGCCTGTGGGAAGCCCACAAGTCAGACATGAGTACCATAGCACTCTGCCCACCTGCGACTCTCAACATACAGTCTCTGACAGTGGAGGTAGAACACAGCTGTTGTGGCTGGAAGTCATTGATAGCCATTTCCTCCATGAATTTGTTCAGTCCTCTTTTAAAGCCATCCACGTTAGTGGCCATCGCTGCCTCCCATGGAAACCAGTTCCATAGTTTGGCTATGTACTGCATGAAGAAGTACTTTTTTCATCTGTCTTGAACCATCAGCTTCACTGGATGTCTACCCACCCACACAAAATTAAAAGTTTCATAGAGAAAATGTCACTGCTGTGTGTCCACTAGTCCCTTTCCCCATCCCTTCACCTACATCCTTTAGCAGGGTTAGCCAAGATGTCTCCATCCAGATCTTGTTGGACTACAGTTCCCATCTCCCCTGACCATTTGCCATTCTTCCTGAGGGCAACATCTGGAGGGCACCACATTGGCTACTCCTGTCCTGTAGTAAGCCAGACTCCAGAAGCCTAAGGAAACTGGGTCGGTGGTGGAATGGGGAGGAAGGTGCAGGACCTGCATCTCCTTAACAATATGTGAAAGCAGCTAAGGATATCTGCTGAGAACCACATTGAAACTTGCTCATGTGGGTAAGTATAAAGTGATGGCAAAGATTAATCAAGGCACATTTTAGCCAAGTCACTGTAACACTGCAATTCTAAGTAGGTTTCCTCCCTTGTAAATCTGATATGGACTGATATGGAGTCTGAATTTCAAGTTCTACTAAATCCATACACAACTACTTCATTATAAGATCAGTGTTACAATCCTGATTTATAAGAGCTAAACTATATACAGTTTACCTTATATACAGGTACCTCAGGTTACATACACTTCAGGTTACATACGCTTCAGGTTACATACTCCGCTAACCCAGAAATAGTGCTTCAGGTTAAGAACTTTTCTTCAGGTTGAGAACAGAAATTGTGCTCCGGCGGTTCGGCAGCAGCAGGAGGCCCCATGAGCTAAAGTGGTGCTTCAGGTTAAGAACAGTTTCAGGTTAAGTACAGACCTCCGGAACGAATTAAGTACTTAACCCGAGGTACCACTGTATTACATGCAAATACAAGTAACCCGGGATGCGAGTGGCGCTGTGGTCTAAAACACTGAGCCTAGGGCTTGCTGATCGGAAGGTCAGTGGTTTGAATCCCCGCGACGAAGTTAGCTCCCGTTGCTCGGTCCCAGCTCCTGCCAACCTAGCAATTCGAAAGCACATCAAAGTGCAAGTAGATAAATAGGTACCGCTCCAGCGGGAAGGTAAACGGTGTTTCCGTGCACTGCTCTGGTTTCGCCAGAAGCGGCTTAGTCATGCTGGCCACATGACCTGGAAAAACTGTCTGCGGACAAACGTTGGCTCCCTCGGCCAGTAAAGTGAGATGAGCCCCGCAACCCCAGAGTCGTTCGCAACTGGACTTAACTGTCAGGGGTCCTTTACCTTTTTTATTGCTGGAGGACATTCTTTGTTGTTTTAAAAGCCATTTTGGCATATTACAATTGATAGCACAGAAGTTGTTAGGAAGGGCTTCTTCTTCTTTTTCCCCCTTACCTGCCATTGCTTTGTTCCCAATGGAATGTAGGGCTAAACTCTTTCGAATTTGTAATGCTACTCTTAGAATGATACTACAAAAGGCAGTAGTAATGCAGCAATGTTTCCTAATTCGAGTTGCTAAAAGCCACAGGATAGGAGACTATAGTTGTGCCTGGGTCCTGCTTGCTGGTTTCCCACAGGCATTTGGTTGGCCACTGTGAGAACAGGATGCTGGACTAGGTGGGCCACTGGCCTGATCTGGCAGGCATTTCTTGTGTTTTTATAAATTTCAAGTGAAACCAAACCCCCTTGACTGCTGTGGAACAAGTGGGGGAAATGGTGAGCAGGTAAAAAGTTATTGTAAGTATTTCTCCCTGACTTCACCACTATCAATTGCACCTTCTTGAAGGGTATTTTAAGGTAAAAAGAGCTATCAGGCAACAGACTTGTTTGCTACATATTTTCAGAATCTTGGATCACCTTAATGCTTGGGTTTATGTTCTCTAGTTTTTACAAAATTGTAAGACACTCTTCAGAGTACTTAAGCCGGAATGTGTATTTTCAGCTGTGAAAAGCCATTAAAGTTTAAGCCATTTGTGAAATGTAAATCTCGCAGTCTTTACACACAAATATGCACCGCATTCCTTTTGTTTCTCCAGCATCCTCTAAACAAAATCTAGCTCCCTTTTATATACACTAGAAGTAGGGTAATATGTGCATGTAAAGTGTTAGTTTTCCCGAGTCTATATTAAATTAAATATTTACTTAGGAAGCAATGTGTCATTTATTATTTATCTCACTCAGTCTGTGGGATTTATTAAAAAATTGATAAAAACGGCTAGTGGCATCAACCTACAGGTGTGGAAGTGAGCTCCCAGGCCAAGCCAATTATGAGATCAACAAGCCTATAGTTACTGTGATATAATCATACTATTTGAATTTAGCAGTGGATGATATGTGAAAAATAACGTGCATGTGGGGGGGGGGGGTAAGGACACCAGCATGTTTATAGAACTCACTTTGTGGATTTTCCTTTTGTCTGATATTTGCCAGACCTTTCTACTCATATCTGCCCTTTTTCTCGACTTGACTTCTCATTTATTTCAATGAGAAATACTGAGAATTCCAGCACTGGAGTCTGGTCATTTTTCCTCTTAGTATTTTTAAAGGTATTTTAGTGGAGTTCACGCTTTCAGGGGTCACCATGACTGCACAATGGTAAGACCTAAACCACCACAATCCCAGGTTCCATTTCCAGGTTCCCTATCCTCGGGTTTGTTTCTGTGGCTTGTATCCAGCTGGATGCTTTCTAGAGATGGGTCTGAGCAGTTTTGCCTTTGCCTCCCCCCCCCCCGAAAAAACCCCACTCTTTAGCACTAAATCAGAATGAATGACAATCCACGGGAAACTCAATTGCTTTTTGTTCCGTCTCAGCGCTAAAGATTGGGTTTCCCCAGGGAAAGCGATGGAGCAAATGGATACCTGGATAAGCCCTTAGTCATGTTCATTCATTTCAGTTAGTCTACTCTGAGTAAAACTTAGTTGGCTGCCATCCAATGAGCACAAAATGCTAGTGGTTGTATCCAGCTAAATCCTAATCAGGGTAGACTCATTGAAATGAATGAACTTATTTTAGTTCTGCTCATTTATTTCATTGGGTGTTCTGAGCAGGACCAGCATTGACTATAGCCCTATGACTATGCATAATGGACAGGGCAGAGGAATCTTCCCCACCCAACCATCTAATCCAACACCAGATGACACATCCCTAATCCCTAGAAGTGAAGATCTGCTGTTATCTTCAACATCTGCTATGTTTTAAACTCTTTCCATAGCCTTCCAGTCAGCCCTTTCCATTATAACTAGGCCATAGATAATGGGCCTCAGTCACAGTGGGATGAAGGGAGGACATTTGGTTTTCTGAAATTATGGCAAATTACTAGGGTAAAGCCCTCAACGTGCAGGTAAACCTTATTATCCAAACACTCATTAGTCAAATCCCAATTAGTTCTTGCTCAAGGTACAAATTTTGGTTAAAAATGTAAATTGGTTGCAGAGCAAAAACATGCTAATGCTACAAATCAACACTGTCAACTGAAACACATACTCTATCCGTTAGCACTGGGTTTAAGCCTCCCACCATGCTAGAATGGAAAATTGAAAGGAAGACAAGAGACCCAGTAATTCAAATGACACAAGTAGCCCTTACTTGCTTTGCTGATGAAAAGGGGAAATCTGAAATGTGGAAACTGAGCAACCTCAGCAGAACGAAAGAGCCACCTTCACCCAATATAAGGCCTGTAATTTGCACATGCATGCAATGAAATGCCCTATGGGCAAACTATCTTAATTCATTTCATTATTAGAGCATCCCTCAAATGTCAGCTTCTGGCTTTATCGCCAAGGTTTCTCATAGCAACGAGGTGACTTCCATTCCAAAATAGGGCTCCCGTTAACAGCAAAGTTCTTTTGTGAAGTCACCAGACAAGAGGAGGTAGTATTTTATTAGAAGAAAGCATATGTCAAAAAGATGAAAAGGGGAGTTCATCATTAAATGAAAATGTCCATCCTCAAGCTGCTGCTTCATACTTCGGCTCTGAGAACTTTGTTTGCTTCAGCATAAAACTTTGCTCTTCGTGTTGTTTGCTTTGTCTGGATCTCAGGAAAGCTGGAGCAAAGAATTATATTTCATTGTGGCGCGGATATGGAAAAGAGTGATTATTTCATGTTGTAAATCCACAGCAATGCCACAATTATGAATACCAGCAATCAAACATTAATGCTGTTAACATTAGAACAGCAATAATAGTTTTACAACTGCACATAAAGAGCTTTTACCCTGTATTAAGTAGCACAGATGGTATGTGACAGTCTCTCATTTTACTTTCTTCCTGAGTCTAGGTATGAAATCAACATATTAAATATTACAGATGCTCCTGGTGTGCTTTTGTGCTGCAGGTTTTATGAGCATAAGGGAACCAGAAACATAACACACAACGGGCTGTCCCAAGACATATTTCTACCTGAGGAGCAGAACAAGATGGCGCCTCCCTGCATTCCATGTACAAAAGCTGACCAGACCAGCAGTTGAATCTTCTGCAGTAGCAGTGCCGCAGAGCCCTCTATTGCGTCTCAGGGCAGCAAGCTTGCTTAGGGGAAACAGGGTAGACAATGTGGTATGCACAGCTCTGTCTAATTCCTGTCCTTCAGCATTTGCTGCCAGTGTTGTCTGCCTCACTCTGCCTCATGTTAGTGCCGACCCTTTCATTTGTAAGTACAGTGGTACCTCAGGTTACAAACACTTCGGGTTACAAACTTCGCTAACCCAAAAGTAGTACCTCGGGTTGCGAACTTTGCCCCAGGAAGATAACGGCAATCGTGCGCCAGCGCCACAGTGGCAGCGGGAGGCCCCATTAGTGAAAGTGCACCTCAGGTTAAGAACGGTTTCGGTTTAAGAATGGACCTCCGCAATGAATTAAGTTCGTAACCCGAGGTACCACTGTATTGTTTTATGTTGCATACAGCAGACTCTTCAAATGTCCCGATTTAATCAGGACATTCCGAATTTACAGAAGCTGCCCCGCCTTCTGAACTCAATCCAGGATGCCCCAATTTCCCCCAAAGCCGCTCCAGCCCATGCCTCATCTCCCGACATGGCACGGGCTGGGGTGACTGTCCCGGAGAGCTGCTTTAGGCCTCACACCATTTCTGGCAGCAGCAAGGCCTCGCAGTAGCAAGGCATTACACAGAATTCCAGGGGGCACTCTAGCCTTCACACCATTTCTGGAGAAACAGGTGGCCTAGAGTGACTGGACCGAAAGCGTGCTGGCCTCCGCTGCATCGAGAGAAGTGATGTGACCTGCGAGAAGGCTATGCTGGTGTCCGTCTCATCCCTGGACTCTGTGCAGGAGGACGAAGACTACCAAGGTATTGGGGGATGGGCAAGTGGGCAGGTGAGGAAGGAGTCAGCGGCAGGGAGGAGCAAGGGACGCAGTAGGGGGTGCCCCAAATTGCCTTCCCAAAATGTTGGAAGGATGCATACAGTAGGAAGCCACATATCACATTTAACATATCCAATACATTGAAGCCACATTTAACATATTCAAAACTATCAGATGCAGCTGGTTTATTATTGTTTTATCAGATGTGGCTTAATATTGACTTTTACCAACTGAGATCATTAAGCATTTTTCATAGGAAATGCTCACTGTGGCAAGAAATATTTTGAGACATGGATTAAGAGACATTTATCTCCTTCATATACAGTCATACCTCATGTTACGTTTATTTCACGTTGCAGCTTTTCAGGTTACAAACGTGGCAAACCCGGAAGTGTTACTTCTGGGTTTGCTGCGTGCGAAAGCACAGAAGCAATCTGCGCACTTCACACATGCAAAGAAGCGCTCTATCATGCTTCGCGCATGCGCAGTAGTGGCACTTACAGACTTTTTGGGGTGCGAATGGCACCCCGAAACGGATTGTGTTCGTAAGTAGAAGTACCACTGTACTATGCACAGACTAATGCATGCTAGCACTAGGTCCCACCCACAAGGGGACTTAGATGGCTTGCACGCACACACACCACACACACACAAAGCTATCAGGCTTCTGGGTGTGATGCTGAGATACATGTTCAAAATGTACACCTGTTGCTGTGAAAGGAGAAATCAGGGCAGGGCAGGAGACGCTTTCTTCCTGACCATCTTGGAAAAGAGGGTTCAGAAAGTACAGCTGCATTTCTGTATCTAAGGAACAGCATGGCAATGAAATGTATACAAACCATGTACATTATCTGAATCTGAATGTTTTAAAAAGTAGTTTCCTCGAATGCTTTCTTGGTTTTTGTGTCGCTTAATTTGTAACTCATTCCTGAAGAGCTGTTTGTCACAACACCTTGAGGTGGAAAGTTACTCTATTGAACTGGAAACTCTGCATTCCACAGTCTATAACCAAGTGGGGAAAGGCATTTGAATCTATTGACTGCAACTTGTGGTCATTCAACCATTTAGACCAAAAATTACTTCCCAAAAGCCATTAATGCTAAAAATGGATGTTTCTATCCTGATCAATGGGACATTTCCTTGGAAGATCAGATTGGCAAGTATGGGTGTTTATTATTACTATTATTTCACATATTTTGAATGCCGGTTGACTGCAGTTCAGAAATGTCACACCTCTGGAGATTGGAAATTACACCCCATTATTACCTACATGAAATATATTCTGCCCATACTGAAGAAAGATAAAAAGGCATGGCTTTTCCATATGTGTTTCCTATTCTCTAATCACACTAGATGAAAAATAAAAATAAAAATGGGACTCTGATTTCATTAAATTCTAATTTTGCATCAGAATGTTTCTGATTCCTGATTCTTCTAAAGTTTGTTCTAACTTTGCCTGAAATTTAATTTCGTTCCTTATTTTCCATGCTGCACCTTACACAGAAGCAAGTGCATGATACTAAGCATGTTTTACCTCTAAGTGTTGTCTTTAATGGGATTGTTTATAATTTTTGTATTGCTGTCCACTGCCCTGATATTTTATGAGGGGGTGGTTTATAAACATTTAAATAAATAAATAAATTTCTGTATATAACTGCACATGACAATCAACTTAGTGATACTTGATTTTATCTGTTATGTTCCATCGTCTAATATGTTCACTATTAAGGACCAACTATATTTTACTTTTAATCACTGGAACTTAAGGCACAAAGGGTGAGGAAGAAATGCCATAGTTGTAGAGCCTTAAAAACGCTTTCAAGGCACTTTCACTGTAGGAAATGTAACAATTCCTCTCCGGAGTTGTACAGTTTCAAGCAGAAGGTAGCTGGTTAGGGCACGGATTGGCTAGACCCCATTATGCAATTGAGAACTCCAACAGGGCAAATGAATGGATAAAGAATGAAGGAACTTAAGAAAGCCTCAATGGATCAAAGGTCCACCTAGTGGGAATCTGGCCAGTTTGATGCCTCCATGACATAATGGCAAAAGAGGGCCATCCTGTTTGCTTTCTGGTGCCTGATATTTAGAGGCATACTTTCTCTAAACCTGAACATTTTGAGGCCCTCAGTTCCATCAGTTTATTATGCATAGTTTGAAGAAGTATATTTATCACCGAAATCAACTGAGGTCACTTTCATTAGATGGCAATGAGTTCTAGTATTAAGAATAAGGAAAGAAACATGTTTTTCCAGTATATCCACACCGTTCATAATTCTTGCATAAAATCAGCTGATCATCAGAGTTTGCTTAGTGTGTGCATGGTTTTCTGCATGTCCTGATAGCTGCTAGGGCTTCCATGCACAGCACTATGCAAAAATGGGTCATCTGACATCACTGTGATTGGGTGATTGGGTGACTCTACACACCTGTCAAACTTGGCCTACAAAGTCAGTGGCGGGGGGAGCTAAAGAACCCGCTGGATCAGTTCCCCAACCCTGCCTTGAATGTCATCATTCTTTTTTCTAAGCACCACAACCTAAGCTCTTTAGCTTTTGATATAGACGACTGCTTGGTCATTTCAGATGTTCTTTTCTGTACTTTAAGGACATCCTTTCTCAGGTGGAGCAACATTATGCCAAAACTGCCAGGAAAATATGGTGATGCCCATTTCCCATCACCTCCATAACCCATGGAAGGCATGGAACGTGCCTTCTTTATACCACACACTGAGTAGACATTTCCACTGAATTTACATATGAAATTGATATTTTCTTGTGCATCAGTACATATGCTTTCAAACTCCCTGCTTCTTGATATTAGGCAGGCACCATTATACAGTTTTGGCACTTAGAAAAATGTTGATTTCAGCAAACCTATCCAGACAGATAATTCAGTCATATATACTTGTTTTAAAATGGTTGGTTTTATCTGCCTTTTATTCACAATCAAGCAGAGGCTGGATACTTCTTTCCTTTTCTTGGATGGGCTCCTACTTCATGCTAGCAGCTTAAATGGCCAGACTTCTTTGCATTTCTCATTAAAAACTAAAGGTTGCATTTCAGCTGACTGAAGACCTTTTGCTAAAGAGCAATGTGTACTAGCCATGCTATGAGCTAAAAAGCGGTGTGTGTCAGATGCTTTCTTCTCATTCAAATCACAGGATTTTTATTTGAGACAAGAATTTCCAATCCCATTCAGCAACATATGGAAATGTAGTTAATTCCGATTGCTTACCCTCGTGCATGCACCTAGGAAAAGACTCCTTAAAAACTTTATAAGGAGGCCATGTATAATATGGTGTTCTTAAGGAATAGGAGGGAAATATTCTATTCAGCTTTTCTTCTTTGGAGAGGCATTGAGAATATACAAAAGAAGTAAAGGATGAGATGGTTGTTAACAATGTCTCGTCTTTGTGGTATGAAAATCATGATTCAGACTTTCAAGGAAAATGCATGAATGAGGTGTTCGATGTTAAGAAACCAACATAACAGATTTGTAAAAGGATGTATAAAATACAGATTTGGAGTGACTAAAAAGATGAATATTTCAAGAAACTACGAGCAAATATTTATATAGGTTAATGTAATGTATTTTACTTGCTTCTTTCATATTTCATATTGAAAAGGGAGTATTCAGCATTGTATTATATATAGTGAAAGCTTCCAATTCGGTCCTGTAGGTTTCCTGTCTATTGTGTTTCTTACAATGTCTCAGCTCATATGTCTTTAGGCACATTAGCTATTCTTTGGTATGAGCCTTATTGCTATGCAAGTACTTGAGAAAATAACTTATATCCAAGAAAGTGCTCAAATGTATACCTCAACATTATTCAACTAGGCAAAAGCACAAGGAATTGGAAGAAACAAAAATACTTGTAAATGATTTTTACAGAAGAGACTCCAGTTACATGGAAGTGAGCTCAAAGTCTTATTGCAATCATCAGTACAGACAAATCCTGACAACTGTTTATACAGACAGGTATAGCATGCTACAGATTACAATAGGGCTCATGTTAAGCACATAAGGCAAAGAATCTTGGGTATCTTAAATAAGAGGCAGTGGGGAAACTGGGCAAGCAATTCCAGAAGTGGGTTCTATTGCAGGTCCTGTACATTATGATTATTCCAATGTAATTTGTAAACATAATTAAATATTTCAGTGAAAAAAATCAGACTCAGTTGTCACTGAATGAGGATATGCACATCAAGTCAACATCAGTCTTTCTATTCTATGTTTCTAATCTATTTCCTCCACGACCTAGTCAGTGCCATAAATGAATTCATAACAAATTGCTTTGGTTTTCACAAGTAATGTAGGTTTTTTAATGTGTATTTTTCACCATAAGTGCACATCAAAAGCAATTGTTTTTGGAGCACCTCAGATTTATCCCCCTGTTCTGTTTGCTCTATATCAATGACCACAAAATTGTCTCCAGTGTCCCCATCTTTTCTTTCTTTCTTTCTTTTTTAACAGTGCATTGCTACTACAATGCACATTTTGGATATTTATGAAGTTAATTGTTCCTGTCAAGCACATTACACACTTAATTTCTGCCATTTAGTTATCTTACTTGTCATTATTTAGTGTACTTGCCCCTACATATTTAATGTGTCAGAAATGACATAAGAGGGTCAGAAAAGAGCACATAGTCACAATTTATTATTAAGCAACGAGGAATGTTAAATTAGTAAGAAGGAATGTGGTACTGTTTTGCAATGCAACTGCATCAATAGTAGGGTTTCAACAATATAACAGAATAGCAGTTTTAAGCAACACTGCAAAATACCCGTAGATATTAGAAAGGTACAGAGATGGTAGGGGAATCACTGAGAATTGCTTTCCTTCCTGTTCCTCTGATGGAAGCCTTACAATCCATACAGACTGTTGCCCCCATAGCAAAATAGAATATGGGCCTCATTTGAAAAAGCAGTCTGTAGCACACTGTGAATTGTTTTATTGGCATGCATGAAGTCCATCATTTCAGGAGTAAACAACTTTCTTGAGCCCCAGTATGGGAGAAGAAGGAAATCCTAAATCTGATTCACTGGAAATTAAGCCAAGAGGACGAGCCCATCAGAAATGTTATTCTGACTGCCATTATTGAATTGAATGCATTAAACACAATAGCTATCATGGTTTCTAAAGGCTTAAGAAGAGGCCTGCCCACCCCTACCTTGATGCAATGTGTTCTGACACCAATACCAAAAGAAGTTACATCGTACATCATTAACTACATACAGATTAAGCTTCTAACTTTTACCATGCCCAAAATTCAGTCAGCTGAGGCTTCATCCCATACCCATTTTAAAATCAATTGAACTTAGAACTGAGTTCAGGATTGTGCTGTAAACAAGTTACTAAACCTGATTCAAAAGAAAAACAGTGAGCATTCCATAGCGCCCATGGAGAATATGCTCAAACATTATATACAAAATCGCTTCATGTGGCAAAATAAGTGCCATAGGTCCGTTTGGAAAGGATTTTTCTCCTATGGCCTCAGTTCTTGCAGGCACCTTTCGTATGTAAGATCTCATGCTGGCAGTATATTAAAAGCAAATGTTTGGCAATAATATTCAACATATTACCTTTGGCAGAAGGCAGAGGACATTAATGGAGGGAACATGGATGACAAATATCCAAAGTCAATAATAAGGATAATAACAACAGATGGACAAAGATGATAACATAAGATGTCCGATGCAAAAGTGCCAATGAAAATGTCCCCACAAGGAAAATATGATTTCGTTAATTTTATTTAATTTTAGTGCATGAGTATCACACTGCCCAAACCAATATATAAACTGAAATGCAGTTTTCTTTCAAAATTCACACTTTTCCAGCACTTGTGAGCAAACTAAAGACTGCATATGAATATGTGTCTGTTAGTAAAAAAAAAAAAGTATGTAAAATGCATGCTTGTGTCATTAAATCACCAAAGTGCATTCTGCTGGGGGGAAAGTGCTTATACTAGGCAACATACTAGGCAAAATTGTGAACAAAAATTATATATTTGGGGAAATGTGCACAATTTTTCTTGGGGACCTTTTCAGCTGCTTCTTTTTCTTTCAAAAAAAGCAAACATATGCAGAAATAGGGTGACCAGAACTTGAGAATGTAAATTTGAGAAACCAAAATTAGCAGATCCTTTTCTTTGTAGAAGTTTCTTACTGAAATTCAAGGCAACAAACAAAAATTAAGATACCAAAATCCAGGAAGATGACATTTCCTAAAGACTCTGTGACAGTCCAAATATACGATAACCAGTGGATAGTGAAAAGAAAGGGCAACATGCTTTTTGACACAAGGAAGCGGAGGGGAGGCTTCATGGCTTCATTTGTTATGTGTTGCCTTTTAGCCTAAAGTGAAAAGCTCTCTCGGAGTCAGGCGGGGTCCAAGTTCACAGTCACTTCAAACCAAGTTAAAGATGCATTCCGGCTCTGAGACATTATTCTCTTTCTCTCACACAATAGGTTTCTAATCTACCTTTTTGTAGCTTGGTGGATGAATAGCTATATAGGCTGTGGTTATAAATGTATGCAGCTCTTTTTTAAATCTCCCTAAACTCTTGGCTTAGTGATTTCTCATGGCTGTCAACTTCAGAAATCTCTTACAAGCCTCACAGAGTGGGGCATCCTTTGGGGCATCAGGTTTGATCTCAGCCAATTTCACTGAGTGCCTCCCACCTTTTCATATTGTAGGCCTGGATTGGAGGCGGGGGTGGATTAAAGCGGCAGATTAGTCCATAGCACACTATCTTTTGTTGGGATATATTAGTTAGGGATTTATTTTGAAAAGTAAGGCACAGGAGGTTTGGAAGAACCCTTCCCTGCTTATTGTTTCATTATCAGCTGGTGTCTCTTGATGGAGTAAGATTCTTCATGCTAATCTGCTTAGAATGATTCACCCTCAGAGGCTGATTTATTCAGTATGATTTGCCCCAGATGGAATCCTGAGTGTCCTCTGGGAACTTCTACTTGACATAATTGGTGTTTGGGTTAATGTGGGTCACTCCGTAGGACACAGAGACATAATCACTCCTAAGTAGCCTCCCCTTCTTGATAGGGCTTCTTTGGCTCCTTGGAGATGGAAGAGATGAAGCAGATGAAATGATGGCTAGACTGTAATTAGTGAGAAAGTAAATCCAACTAAACCCAAATTTAAGTTCACTCTGCTCTGTGGTGGTGGAGGAAGTTAAAAAAAGCACTGCACCATCAACACTGAGCATCTCCACAAGATCACTGAGCAGAGCTCTTTTGAGACAATGGCTGTTTAAGAGTTCTCAGTGCATTTTAAGGACAAAATCTATCCCATCCTTAGCAACTCAGATGCAGGGCTGTTATGAGAAATCTAGGGTTGCCATATTTCAAAAAGCAAAATTCCTGACACCTGCACAGTGAAAATAACTAATATAGTTTAGTAAGCTACTCCTTTCTGGCCAGCAAGGTAACATCTTATCCACTGAAGACTGTTGGGCTCTTTCTCTTTAAGACAGGGGTGGGAAACTTTAGGACTGGGTCACCAATGTAACCTGCTAGGCCTGCCTCGTGCTCAGACTATACCCCACTTCCAAGGCTACACCCTGTCATTGGTCCTACTTCATACACAGAGTGTTTTTGCCTGGTTGGGAGGCATACTGAGCATGCCTTTTGCTTATCTGGAGGGTAGAGAGGGGTGTGCAAAGGCAAAATTTACACCTGTTGCTCCACCCTCCTTTGGCCCTGGCCCCGCCTATCACTGGGATGTGGCCCTTAAAAGTGTCTGCTTCTTCTGAATCATGGAGGGTGGCAAGGAAATAATTGGCATTCTCAATAGTTTCTGACTGGATGGTGCTCTTCTTGGGAAGGTGTATCTGGTACCCACAGTAATATCTTTTCTTATCAGGACCAGAACAATCCTGAGTCTAGATGGACCAGAAAAAAGACCTTGTACTAGTTTCCGCCCCCTCTTCAAGTCACGTTTGTTTTTCCCAGTTAGCTGTATTCATAAATAGTTAAGTTTTTGGAACATGTTTGCTGTGGTTCTCAAAATTAACAATAAGGTCCAGGGCAGGAAGCAGGTAAAAGTGAGGTGGATTTTTGAACACTTCCAAACTTTTTTGGTGTGTATACTGGAAACAAGCAATACCACTGTCATTTCTGAATTTAACTTCATTGTTTAATTTTATCCAACAATCCACTGTCTCTAGACACTATCTTTTTAAGGACTGAAACAGCTGCTCGTGGATAAGTAGTTAATGAAATATAGAGTTGGATATCATCAGCATACTGATGACCCCGTAGCCCCAAATGATCTCTCACTAGCATAATGGCAACTGGAGCAAGGCTCCATAGATCTGCCTCATTTGCTAAGCCATATAACCAAGCACGGTGCTGCAATACACAATTTGTGCTGCAGGAACTGAATTAGTTTTCTAGCATTTGAATGTGGGATGGTGTAAAAATCAGAACAGAATTTAGCAGGCTGGAATGGCCCACTACTAACAAAACTCATGCCAAAAACAGTGGGATGTGCTAGAAACACTGAGAACAACATTTTAGAACTTCCAATATTGTCCTTTTATTAACACCTTCTCACTCTGAGCACATTCAGAGCTTAATGGAAAAGACTAGAATGAGTATTGTAGAGATTTTTCTTTTCTTCTTTTTGCAAAACAAGAGTGAGGTGTGCTAAATACACACGAGAACCAAAAAATCCATGCGTTATCAAAATTTTGTTAACTCTTTTACAACCAGAATGCATTTTTAACACAAATAGTAGGTCAAACCAACTAGTTCCAAAGCATCAAAAATAGCCCAGAATCCCAACCTTTAAGGAAGACAGAGCAACCATTTTCACCACCCACAAAATATCAGATGAGATTGATGCAATAAGTGACAAAACTTCCACTGAAACTAAATGGGCAATAAAGGTTAGTCCAGAAAAGCAGCCTGGAACACCAACTTCTAAACTAGCCAAGCAAACCCAATTTCATAGGACACATTGAACTAGACAGGATTTATGTAGTAAATCACAAACATTCCACATAATCCATGCTCCAGTACTTGTTCCATTCTGGCTTTTATGTTGCTTTTTATACAGCCCCCCTCCATCTCTATCACCATCATAATTCAAAGCTTAGTTCTGTTTTTGAGGCATGTTACACCTTTCAAGGTATGAGATGATGCAGTATCTAAAGTATGCAATTACTACTGATTGATCTCAAACCTTCATAATATGATTATTAAACAGAAAGAGGAGCATTGGCAATGCAAGCTTCTTTCTGTACATAGGGAGGAGAAAAGAGGGTGTCAGCTGCAACATAGAATCCTATTAGCCTTTGACTGCAACTGAAAAGTCTGCAGACATCTTAATTGAACTGTCTACAATTACCCCCAGATCTTATTTCCAGAGATATGTCAGCTAATTTGGAACACAGAAGCATGCATGTAAAATTCAAATTAGTTCTCCTAGTGTTTCATTACTTTGCATTCACCCAATTTAAATTCCATCTGCCATTTAGTTGCCCAGTTGCCAAATTGAGACAAGCACTTTGTAGCTCTACAAAGCATCGTGTTGCTTTGACAACCATATTAATGGAAGGCATTTATTAAGAACCACATCCTTGATGTGGGTACAGGATACAAATACAGATGACTTCACTACTTCACTTTGGAAAAAGTCCTGAGTCTGCTGGATCATAGAAAACTAGCCACATTAAATAATATGGAAGACAGGTGTAACATTTATAAACTGGGGACAATGGTAGAACACAATGCTTATCTTTTTGGATTTGTGTTGTTTTCTTTCTTTTGGAACAGTTTTATCATTGGAATGGTTTTATTTGGTTTTACACTTATATAATCTCTTGTTCTAACCCAACCAGGGATCTTATGGTGAAGGGCAAGAAAGAAACAGTAATAAACATTTCCTCTTCTCCAGTGCTAGGGTCTAAAGAAACTGGCTCAGCAAAAGTTGAAAGATATGGAATTTCACAAGCAGTAAAAGCAGGTTCAATAAAACTAGCAAAGTATATTTTTAAAAAATTGCATATCCCTGAAACCAAATAAATGAAGACATTTTAATGATATTACTCCACTTCTAAAATAAGCTGCTACCTAGTCTTCTCTGAGACATCACTTTTTATGGTATAGTGTGAGATCTACTTCTGTTTAGGAATGGGAAATGATTCAGTTTACTGCCAATCATTTATTTGCATTCTCACTGATTTGCTCCTATAATAGTACAGGTTATTTAGTGGTGTGGGTGTGGGTGTGCTATAGTTAACGTACTTGTCCAAAAGAGCTCAATCTTGCAGATGTACTGCAAAGCACAATAAGAAACGATCACCATGATATATATGAGGAGGGACACACACATACACACTTAGCAAACTTACCACATCAGACATAAGAACGTCAGAAGAGCCTGCTGGATCAGGCCAATGACCCATCTAGTCCAGCATCCAGTGGCCAAATAGATGCCTGTGGGAAACCAGCAAGCATGACCCAAGCCCAAGAGCACTCTCCTCTCTTGCAGCTTCTGTCAACTGATAATCAGAAACATGCTTCCTCTAATCATGGAGGCAGAACATTGCTCTGTAGCCACAGCTACAATAGTGAGATATTAGCATGCTCAGTGAAAACAAGAAAGAGAAGCAAATTCAAAAGAATAACCCCTCCTTCCCCAGAGAAACAGCGCAATGAGAAGTGAGTATGCTCTGTGACTACCAGGGGCAAAGCATCTTCTGTCATCACCCTGGGTGGGAGTTGGGCACACCAGGGATGTGTGCACGAGCCAGGGTGGGCAGGGTGTGTCAGAGGAAGGGCGTGCCACTGGGCCGGGCATGATGGGGGGCACTCATGTGCCAGAGCCCAGCAGACCAGAGGGACGTGAAGCAGCCACTGCCTCTCCTTTTTCCACCACTTCTGCCCCTGGGTCAGACTTGACCCAGGAGTGGAGCTACAGCTGGCTGGCGGTGTTGGCCTGTTGTGCAAGGAAGCTGCCTCTGGTGGCTCTCTCACACACAAAAAGTTTGTGGGTATGACAGAAGGAGATAGGATCTGCCCATGTGATGCCCACCTGGTGGAAACTCTAGCTCACATGGCCCTTAAATGTAAAATGTATGATGATCTCCGGCAACAATTTCTAGACCATGTATGTATTCCAACATGGAAACCAGAGACAGAGGTTATATACTTCTTATTACAGGGGAGAGACCAGGAGCTCACCAAGACAGTAGATAAGTTCCTCTAGTTGATTTTTTGTTGCCAAAGTACGCTACAGGATCCTGCCCTTGCTGGAGACCCACAGAGATGAAATAGATTGCTTGCCTCTTCTTCCCTTTGGCAAATGACTGTACTGTTGAAATGGCGACGAGATCGCACTGGCCTATTTATTCTGAATGTTTGTATGTGATGCCAATAAAGGTTTGATGATGATGAAAAAGTTGAATAGAACATTTCACTGGATATGCTGGATTATGCAAGATCAATTATTGAGTTCCACACCTATGATAATCAGCTTTCAAAGATAATGCCTGTGTACAGCGCTCAGAAACTTAAGCAAGATTATCTAGGAAGAGATTCTACTCCTACAAGAGTTGCACACTGCCATCTGCTTAGCATGCCCTCACCACTATGACTGGGGTGACAGTGAAGCTCCCCTCTGGACCATATGAATGAAATTAATGTAACACTTGTGCATTATAGGTAGAAATACTGGTCAAATATTTTTAATAGTCGTGTTTCTTTCCTGATCTAGTTTACTGGTGCGTGTTGCTTCCTTCTTCATTTTACTCTGTCACAGGCACCCTGATAACACAAATGAAAATATGTGTTTACTTTAGTCAGATTGCTTCCAGCTTTAAGAAGAACACGAGAAATGAAAGAGACTTTCAGACTTCAGGTGGACCTAAATTCAAATCTCTCATCCTCAATCTCCTTCTACGTCCCTCGCCAAGAATAAATCTGTCATTAACATTTGTGACTTTCCAAGCTGTATATCTAACACAGCCCTCTCCCCGCCATTTCCAGGGCTCCTGAGCGATAGTGAGTAAAGCCAAGCAAAGCTGCTGGACATTGTCTTACGTCCTCTCTCTGATTGGCAGATCACAGAAAAGAAACATTTCCCATGAGCCTCTGTGTGAGGTTGTTACTAACTGATTGAGTATTCACTTTCATGCCTTAAATCTCTGAAACCCAGGTGTGTTGTAGATTAGCACAACTTACAAGCAGTGTGTGGAGATTTATTATGATAATTGTTGCTTTTATTTTTTATTTCCCTGAACTCAAAGATAATTAATGCCAGTGTGTGTCCTGGTATCTGACTCCCTTAATTGGCCCTGTGGTGCCTTGGGTGTTTGAAAATCCACTCACTTAAGAGCCCCCCCCTTTTGACTTGTTTTCCTGGAGCTGTTCATTAGTGCCTAAAATATTTGATTACATTTAATTGTGATGCCTTCAATTCAGTGCACCTGCTGCAATTTACATAGGGGGAATGGGAGCTTGCCGAAGCTTTTTTTTTTTTTAAAGGCAGTGAGATTGGGGAATTAAATGTAAAAAGAATTCCCCAGTAAAGCTTAATTGGGGTTAAATACAAAAACAAAACTAACCTATAATACAGTTTAGTTTTTGTTTATAATGACTACGGTTGGACCAAAAGGATTTATACTAGAACAACTTCATCTTTCCTTCTTTTTGCTAAAGGAAAGGGCTTCTTCCAATTCTTTCATCTTCTGTTGGCCATCTGCACTTAGTTTAAACCTAATCTTCAGTATTAGAAAGTCCACAGGTTGTCCTTCTTGATAGTCTGGCAGCTCTGAGGCCCAATTCTGCTTGGAGATTGTGGGATTTGAGGGGGGGGGGGGTTGGTTGGTCTATGCTGTCACCTCCAGCATGTTGTTGCTTCCCAGCAAGCACTGTGTACATTTCTGCACCCTCAGCCCTCCTTTGGCGCTAACAGGAATTAACTGCTTGGCAGAATGTTATTGGGCTGGGCAATGTTCTTCCAATTGACCACACTATCATTTAACAAGTTTTGAAAAAGGAGCTGAGAAAATGTGGGACCATGCATTTTCAAAGGGGAAATATAGATCAGACTTCTGCCCTTGCTATTAAACCGCACAGCTTCTTTTCATTTATCTCCAAAGAGCAGTGTTGTAAACCTCTAAAACTGCCTTTAAAACAAGCTTTCATAAGAAAAGTAATTAGAGTGGTTTTAACACCCCTATAATGTTAGTATTGCCTAATAAATCTCTATTTGACCCTTGCAGTAGAAAGTAAAGGAGTGCAAAAGCACCATTTATTGTGGAATGAGAATAACGTGACCCATTAATATGCATTTCTCACGAATGCCCAACAGCAGCCTCTCCAGGTTATGATTGAAGCAACAGCAGTTTCTGTTATTACTCTTCATTACAGAAAATTGCTAACAAGCTTTTGAAAAATGAGACTTTACATTTCACTGTCAAAACTTGGCATGACATTTACGTCATGAAAGAGGCCAACATTCTAGAATTTCAGTTAGGGCAATTAATTAACTGATTAATTAATTTAACAGCCATGTATACCACACATAAGGGATGTGGGTGGCGCTGTGATCCGATCAGAAGGTCAGCGGTTCGAATCCCCACGACGGGGTGAGCTCCCGTTGCTCGGTCCCTGCTCCTGCCAACCTAGCAGTTCAAAAGCATGCCAAAGTGCAAGTAGATAAATAGGTACCGCTCCGGCGGGAAGGTAAACGGCGTTTTTGTGTGCTGCTCTGGTTCACCAGAAGCAGCTTAGTCATGCTGGCCACATGACCTGGAAGCTGTCTGTGGGCAAACGGCGGCTCCCTCGGCCTATAGAGCGAGATGAGCACACAACTCCAGAGTCGTTCGTGACTGGACTTAACAGTCAGGGGTACCTTTACCTTTACCTTTATACCACACATAAAAGAAAGCATCTAGCTGGTGAACTTAACATATCCATAAAGCAGCATGAAAATATTAAGGGCACAACCTAGACTCTGCCTCCTGCCTCCAGGCTTTTGTGCAGTGGTGGAGCTAATTCCATATCCACAGTACTGCTACTCATGGCAGCCAAAGTGGAATGAGCGATGGGCAAGATAATGCAAATTCAGTCATGATCCATTTGATGCTCCAGCTCTAGGCTGGCCTGATACTATTTTGCTTTGGCAGTGAGACCAACTTGGGATCCAGTGGATCTTGGGCTAGCTCAGTCCTGACATTTGCTCTCAGAATGACCGATTTCAGGGCCTTTCACTGGCTACTGCACTCCTTCCCACACAATCAGCGGCTGTTGGGAGGCCAGATCAGTCAGGAGACCTGTGCAGAGGAACATAATCCTGGCATGGGGAACCTCTGACCTGTGGGCTGTTTTGGGGAAGCTATGTTCACCTGCTCCACGCAGCCGGCATTCTTCATGATGCATTCTACAGTGCATTTTCAGAGGAACAACTGAGAGCTTGAAGTGGGCTCTCAGTTCCTCCCCCCAACTACCCCCCAACAGCAGATGGGCAGTAGGAGTGTGCCTTGCTAAAGGAGGTGGGAAAGTAAGGATTGTGTAACCATTTTGTCTGTATCCATTATATTATTATTAATATAATCACTCAACCTTTACCACAAGGTGCCAGGACAGGTTACAACAAAATAAAAATATGATATTAAAATCAGATAAGATAAGATTGAAATGGTGTGTGTGTGTGTGTGTGTGTGTGTGTGTGTGTGTGTGTGTCTAGGGTAAAGAGGTGTATCTTCAGCATATGAATGCTATACAGTGAAAGTGCCAGACACAGCTCTTAGCCTGGCCTTTGACACATAAGATAGTATATCTAAACTATGTGAACCCACACACTGAGAAAATTTTATGGTCTTTATATGTAATTAAACAGAAGGTTGGAGGAAGCAAGGCGACTAAGGGAAATAAGCCTTAATAAATGGAAGTCTACTGCAGTGATACAAACAACAATTTTGGAGATTATCTGAATGAGAACAATGTAATTGCACAAATAGGCTAAGTCTGGTTTGTGAGTCTAGGCAAATGAAAAGGAGAGAGACAGGCAGCAGTCATGGTTCTTGTAGTTGGTGGCGTGTGGTGAATAATTGATCATCCCTTCCTTCCGTCTGATGAGTTCACAAATTCTCTCAGTGCCGCACTTCTACAAGTGTCATGATCACTATTAAGCCAGCAGAGAAGCCCAACGAGCCTTTGAGAGTTCCAACCGTCTGAGATGTCTTTTAAATCTCTGAATGAAAAATTAAGTGCACAAGGAAGAAAATGACTCTGAAAGCGTTACCTGTTCCACATGCTGTAATGTTACACTCGGCAGGCCCCTTAACCACATGCAAATACTGCACAACAGCTCACATAACCAACAACGGGGCAGCTACTGGGCAGGTGCAGAAATGCACACACTCCTCATGCATATTTTGCTTGGGCAGTATTCAAAGTCTCAGCGTTAAAAGGAAAAGTAGGCAAGCATGTTTTAAAAGGACTTTGAAGCATATTGGTTCCAGTGAAGGTGGGAGATAGTCAAGCAAAGAATTTTGCATGAAATGCATAGACACTGCAGAAATTCCCTGTGAAAAATCATGAATGTTTGCCATTTTCAAATACAAGAGAGACTAAAAACAGAGAATGGAGATGTCTGGGGCATGGTGGCGAGAGGAGAAATAAGAAAGTTGATCAGCTGCAAATGTGCATATTATATGTATAACATTCCGGTTGAAGCTACTGAATAGATGAAAAGGAAATGTTTGCCAGATTACTTCCTTCTCCTTCTATGTGTGTAAAGTTTCCAGGATGCCCTCATATTATGTTTGTATTATAAACTACTGTATGCTCAAATTCAAAGGAAAAGAACTGAGTCTTATTATGCAAATGAAGATTTTAAACACACAGAGAGATGGACTGTTTTCATTTTCCAAAGTAGCTTTTACCTGGGCTGAATTGTCAGAAATTATTTGTCCATATTTGGAAAATGCATTTCCTTCTGTCTTCTCTGGACCACCCTCTCTCCCTCCCACCCAGTAGTCATTTGGGGGTTTTTCATTGAGAATTTAGGTTTCTCATTAGGAAAGCAGTACTAGCTACCGCAGCTTTTTGTTGGAGTAAACAAATCTTTGAGGAATTGTATTTTTGAAAAGTAATTCTATAGCGCTAAGTCTGAAGGTTTAACTGTGCACAGTGTTTCAATTTAATAGTCAGCCAGGGATAGAAAGCTATAAGAAAGGCACCAAAGTAATCTTACACTGCTCTACAGCTTCTGGATGCAAAAAGGTATACACTTTTTAAAGTAACAAGGGACTTCTTTGTAAGGCAAAGGTGTGTATTGGGAAGCAACAACAACCAGAAAAAACTGGCCAAAGGCCTGCATCTTCATCATGGACAGGTTCACAACAGACTTTTAACTTCTGTTACAAGTCACATACAGTGGTACCTCGTGTATACTTCCGGGTTCCGCCATGCGCACATGCACAGAAGCACTCTGTGCGCCGCACGCATGTGCAGACGTGCTCTGCGTGTTGCACGCATGCGCAGAAGCACTCAATCATGCCACTTGCATGCGCAGAAGGGCACCTCCAGTTACGAAGTTTTTGGGATACAGCCGAGCATCCGGAACGGATCCCGTTCGTAACCGGAGGTACCACTCTATAAGCATCACACCTCCCTGCTGGCTGCTCTTGTGTAAGAAGTATGGGTTAGGTCTGCTGTGAAGACGGTTGCCATATTGTGAAGAGCAAAAAAGAGGTCACATTTGCTGACTTCTACCTTTAACTATGGATCGCTATGATGACTCTACCCGTGAAAAACAAGACGTGTCCTGGAAAAAGAGGACACGTGGCAACCCTAGCTGTGAAGGTGTGTAACAACAAAGAGCTGGAGTTGATGCTAGGATTAACAATATACAGTTATTTAAGTCTTGACAGCTTATGCACTTCAAATGTATCTGTGAACATCTAATGTTGTTTGTTTCCTACTTTTTAAAAGAAATGTTCTCATTGGCTAGGATCAGTGCCGGATTTACATATAAGCTAAACAAGCTATAGCTTAGTGCCCCACTCTCTTGGGGGCCCCAAGAAAATTTAAAGGCAAAAAACCTGGATGTACATTTCCAAAATATAAGATTAAAAAAATGGCTTTAGATGCCTATTAGGTCCATAAATTACCATATAGCACATATTCAACACAAAAACAGTGACAATTTGTTGTTGGCAAAGGACAGCTGGACATATAAAGGGCTCCATTACCTTCAGTAGCTTAGAGCCTCATTGAACCTAAATCCAGCCCTGGCAGGGATCCAGAGATGTCTTGCACAAGTGGAAAAGCACTATAACCCTAACCAATTTCTCTCTCACCCCCCCCCAAATCCTGCTACAATCCCAGCAGTGCTGTGATGCACATTTCACACATAATATTTTTTGACCATATAATGAGCGTTCGACTTTTTAATGAGAGCAAAATGAAGTGACCCGCAAGAAGTCTCTGTGTGCTGAGAGAAATTTCAGGAACTTCCACTGCAAGGAAGGAGCCCAAAGGAGCCAACTCCTAGGAGCTGAGGGGTCTTTGCCCCCCGATAAAATATTTGAGGGGGCAGCCCCCTCCAAAGGTGATAGGGATTGCTATTCAAATTGTATCCGTGCACAGCACCATGTGATCAATTATGCAGGGCGGGGCTTACCTGGGCCCCCAATATTTTATTCAAGGTATGTCCTAACCACAATCAAGGTGTGAGATGGTCAAGTGGTCTGTTTTCTTCTTCTTGTGTACAAAAGCCTTCTTCCACACACATGCTGCAAAGTTGGGCTCTTCTGGCAAAGTCTTCCATGCCAGCCCTGCTTCTTACAATAACCATATGGTCACATAATCATTGTAGGATGTCTTGCGGCCATTTGAGCCTTTTGTCAGAAGATCCCCACGCTGCTGTGTGTGAAGGCAGGAGAAGGCTTTTTTGAAACATGACAGGGGAGAGACCACTTGGATGCTTCACACATTTAACATGATAAATTCAAGCCTCTCCCGCCAATTTATTTTGCACAAAAAAGCAGAAAAGGTCACTTTTCTTGGACAGTGAAGAGTTTAGTAAATCAGGGAAAATGGTTATTAGCCCACCATACCCCATCTCATGTTGTTTCAGAGGGCCTGTCGACTCTCAGGAATGCCATGGTGTTGTGTATGTGTTTACTGATGACTATAGATTGGGGGGAGTCAGAGAGCCCCCCCCCATTAGCCGACCATGCCCCATCTCATGTTGTTTCAGAGGGCCTGTCGACTCTCAGGAATGCCATGGTGTTGTGTATGTGTTTGCTGATGACTATAGATTGGGGGGAGTCAGAGAGCCCATCACAGTCCCACTCAGTCTCCTCTGGATCTAAACTAGTGTGTCTTTAGTAGTTAAAGTGCCTTGGAAATTCTGTATGGAACAGACCTACAGAAGTAAAGAAACTAATAGATAAACAACAAGAACAAGCCATGATGTAGGCTGTGACTAATTATGCCCATATTTCAGATGAGTCTTGGGAAAACTGAAGTGGGGATTTTAGAGGCTAGCTTAAGGGCACCTTGGGCAAAGCAGTCTGATCTGATGGACTAACAAGTGATGGGTGAACTCTCCTCAGCTGAATTTGGAATCAGGTTTTCAATTGCAATGGCTTGCAACCCTTTAAGCTTCCTTTTTTGGGCCTTCCCACAATGCCACTTGGGAATTGTAGTGCAAGCATGGAAGTTATAATTGCTACCATGAGCAACGACAGAGAGCTGCTAGTAAATTCAATCATTGCTCCTTTCCAGACAAACACTCAAGGACAAGAGAGGGCTTTACCTCTTAATGGTGTTAGTATATAGGTCTCCTTAAAAGAAGTTATATTCCAAACTGAAGGGACACAAAATAAAACTTTCTTGAACTTAAGAAGCCAAGAATACAGGAGGTGTGATTAGAGTTCTCTCCCCCCCCCCAACAAACTCATGAGGATCCTGATACAAAGGAATTGAGCGATGGAGAAAATGAACATGCCACAGAAAACAAGATTTATGTTCCCCAGACACTGATGATACTGCTACCAATAGATAAAAAAAATTCTAATATAAAGTAGTGACAGCATATCTGTACTTTTTTTTTGCTTTGAGATCTATAGAAATCACTAAGTGAGCTTCTAAAAGATTATCATAAAGCACAGTGATTATTTGCTCACATTTGAAAATGGAATTTCTCCCTTATATAACTTTCTTTTCGTTCAACGCTTTATTTTTAAAACATTTATTCATTTCACCTAATTCAATGTAAGCAATGGTGCTGCAATTAATGTTCTGAAAATAAATGGATTGTTGGAACATTCCGAGTCTGCTTCATCTGAATTTATTTGCAAAATGTTTCCATTGTCTTTCTAATGGCTGTGTGCTCAAAGGCAGCACACAGTAACAACAAAAATGGAGCATAAGAAAAGTACATGTTAAAAAGACAAGGGCAGAATGAGTTTTCTGCATGTTCCAGACAAGAGACCTTTCATTCCACTGTAGTAAACTCTGTATGAGTGCTTAGGTTGTATTGGAAAAATAGGGGAACCACAAGCTCCACCTTGAGCTTCCTCTATTTGGGCCGAATCAAGGCCACATTGTAAGTTTCTGTAAACAGTGACCAAGAAGCATAAGCAGCAAACAGAGGGACCATGCAATGCTGTGTTCACCAGGACATGAATGGGGTATGTGGTGGTTGAAGTTAGGAGAGCAGCAGGCTGGTGGCACTAATGTCCTGCAAAGGCACACAGACTTGTAGGACACCTTTGCCACCAACCTAGAGTTCCCTGAGCCTCGCTTGTCCTGCCCTGTCCCCATGAGAACACCAGAATAACCCTGCTGGATCAGGTCATGGCCTATCCAGTTCAACATCCTGTTCTCATGGTGGCCAACCAGTTGTATGTAATTTATATAAAGGTAAAGGTAAAGGGACCCCTGACCATTAGGTCCAGTCGTGGCCAACTCTGGGGTTGCGGCGCTCATCTCGCTTTATTGGCTGAGGGAGCCGGTGTACAGCTTCCGGGTCATGTGGCCAGCATGACTAAACGGCTTCTGGCGAACCAGAGCAGTGCACGAAAATGCCGTTTACCTTCCCGCCGGAGCGGTACCTATTTATCTACTTGCACTTTGATGTGCTTTCGAACTGCTAGGTTGGCAGGAGCAGGGACCGAGCAATGGGAGCTCATTCCGTCACAGCGATTCGAACCGCCAACCTTCTGATCGGCAAGCCCCTAGGCTCTGTGGTTTAACCCACAGCGCCACCCTAGATTCAGTCAAATACCATATTTGCCTATACCTAAGTTAAAAGTTTATTTAAAATAAGTGGTGCAAAAATTAATAAAGGCAAAATAAAATTTTGATGACCATGTGTTATGGAGAAATGTGTGCAAGTGATCTTCTAACTGCATTTCTCTCCTGTGATCGCTCAGACAAATAAAAAAAACTATACCCCTAATTGAACAAATGGTGCCAGTTGTAAGTATATTCATGCATCTATGGCAATTTTTTATTTTCATAGGTAGCACATGTCTGTACTGCACTTGAGTTGGATGTCTAGTTTTTCATTAGCAAAGTGTGTCCTTCAAATGCGGGAAGGTCTTTTTTAATAGGTGAAAGGAACCTGACATTGGGATTCATGGGGTGGGGTATGAGTGACATCTTGAGTTCTACAGTGTACTTGAATCAAATGAATGATTTTCCTACCTGATTTCTAAACATTTGTGGTTACTTCTCCCATAGCAAATAACTTTCCATTGAGGGCATTCCAATGATTACATTTTATGCAGTGATCCTTCCTTCCCTCTCCTCCCCTTAAACATCCCAACCCAAAATGAAGGCTTTAAATATTTCCCCCCTCTTTTCTTTTAAATTAGAAAGATTTGAATTACTGTGATAGACATCAGTATTACACTCATCTTACTAATTAATAAGTGATTAACAGCAATAACAAAAGGCAAGTGCAAAATGCACCCAAAAATGAGTACATTGCATTCCCATTGATGTGTCTGGGATTTACAGTTTACTTTGAATGGACCTGTAGCCCTATAGGGTTACCTACTGGCTCAGCCACAGAAAATAACTTTGTTTTTGGTATTTATATTGGTTGATGAAACATGAGAAAAGGAAACCATATGCCAAAGGACTACAGAGAATCTTGCAAATGAATCCAATAGTATTTTTTTGCCTTGATGAGTTTTTCTTTCAAGACTGAGAAATACAATCTTAGCATAACACTCTGTTATCAAATACAAATACAAATTAAGAGGGGTGGGAATCAGTTGGCAGAGGGTGCAGTGAGAAGAAATGGGAGCCTCAAATGGACTTGCAGCGCTCAGGACTCTCAGAGCCAAACTAGATGTTACTTTAATTACGCATTGTAACTTGCTGTTGAAATGGAATACTCAGGATGAAACGGTGAAATCTGCCATGATTAAATGGGCACAAGATGTTGGATATAATATTATGATGGCTGACTGGGAACAGTTATAGACCACAGGTATGAAGTTCACGGCATGCAATGCCTTAAGAGAGAATATAATGAAAATGATATACAGGTGGTACATGACACCAGTCAAGCTTGCAAAAATTTATCATTTGCCCGATAATAAATGTTGGAAATGTAAAGAGACTGAAGGTACATTCTTTCACCTTTGGTGGACATGCTGAAGGATTAAGGCTTTCTGGGAGATGATCTATAACGAAATGAAAAAGGTATTTAAATATACCTTCCTGAAGAAACCAGAGGCCTTTCTCCTGGGCATGGTCGGCCAATTGGTGCCAAAGAAGGATAGAACTTTATTTGTGTATGCTACAACAGCAGCAAGAATACTTACTGCAAAGTATTGGAAGACACAAGAGCTACCCACCCTGGAAGAATGGCAGATGAAGGTGATGGACTACATGGAACTGGCGGAAATGACTGGCAGAATCCGAGACCAGGGAGAAGAGTCGGTGGAGGAAGATTGGAAGAAATTTAAAGACTATTTACAGAAACATTGCAAAATTAATGAATGTTAGAATGATGTTGGAATGAATTTATGTGATTTTAGTAGAAATGCTACAAAGATTTAGGAAAAAACAGACTGTTAATTGGTGAAAGGAGGGAAAGTATAGTTATATTAATATCAAGATAAATTTACAGGACAAAAATTTGAAAAGAGGGAAAGGATTTGCTGAAATGGATAATTGACCTAGAATACAAAAAAGGGAGGTGTGAGGAGGTCAGGGAAATAAGCTAATGAAAGATAAGTAATGGGAAGATTTGCTGTATTTTTCCTTGATTTTTCTTTTTGCTTAATGGATTTTAATTCTTTGTTCTTTCTTTTTTATTTTTCTTTTTTCTTTTTTGTATTTTATCTTTTTTTGTTTAAAATGATGTTTTTTGTTATTTCTTTTTGTACCTCTAAAAATCTTAATAAATATCTTATTAAAAAAAAATGACGCATTGTTAAATGTGGTGGTGGTGGGGAAGTGTTACTATGATTATTTTATTATTATGTTGTCTATTATTGTGCTTTGCATTATGCTTTTATTACTGTGGTCTGTAAAATATGTTTTTAACGTTGTACACCACCCTGGGATGAAGGGTGGTATATAAATTAAATTATTAATAATAATACTTTAACAAAAATAAGATGATGGAACAATTTCAGTTGGGACTTCAGCATGTAGGAAGGGAGATTTTACCATTCCTTCTACGGTCATGATCCCAACAGAAATTTCAACCAGCATTTCTTTCTAAAGCTCCTGTTCATGCCAATGGAAGTTGTTTTGCTAATGCAAATAAGACTGATTGTCTTGTGCACTGCAGTGTGCAATGTTTTAAAACCCCCAAAATAGGTGTGGTCACCAACAACACAATCTAGTTTTGCCTTATTAGATTTAAACAGTGCCTGACTAAGATAGACGATATAAGGCTAGTACAGTGTGTTCATGGGAACTGCTGAATGGTAGTGGAAGTTGGCCCATTAGGGCAAATGGACCACTGCCCCACTGACCTCAGCCTGGCCTAAGAGAGAAAATGGATGGGGGGGCATTTCTTTGAAATGGAGTGTATCCATTTTCACCTTTTATCTGTTTTATATCACAGGAAAGTTTGGGTTGTTGTTGTTGTTTGTTTTTTGGAAAGAGATCAATGCAATGTGATTGCATGGAGTTAGGTCCATCAGCCAGATACCCTACAGAGATTCCTTGACTACCAGGCAAGAAATGAACAGATGGACTTGTCATCCTCCATTTCAGAAAGGTTGACTCTAGTGATAAGATCTGCTAATAAGCTGATCTGAAGTACCCCTTAAGAAGTCAGCAAGCTATGGCATTAGAAATGAAAGACTAAATTGGGTTAGACATGCTCTTCTCAAGGTGCTCTGTAGGTCCCATAAAGGTAATAGCAAAATGGATTGGATATTCACTCTGCATCAGCTTCTTGGAAATGACCAAAGTATGTCAAAGAAACATTACACATGACATGATCTATGAACTAAAAAGGAACCGAGTCAAAAATAGTCTCCGTTAGTGGACTACTATTTCCAGAAGCAATATCGACATGGTTCATTACCACAGTTGGATCAGGGAAATGACAACTCTGCGGCTCTGCAAGAGTCTGAATGCATCCCACTGAATTCACTTGAATCTACGTACTCCCTCATAAGTGTGCTTAAGACTAAAAATGCATCAGTAAGCTTCACTCTGGATTCTACATGTGTCATCTGCTGCTGTGGGCTCCTACAGGAGGAAGAGTGGGAACTTAACTTTAATAAGTAAATAGCTAGCCAAAGAGAGAGAAAGAAAGAGTCTGCCTTGGTGAAATCATGGGGAGAAAGACAGGAGAGCTAGAAAAGGCTATAGCATGGGAGACAATGTGGGGTAAGCAGCCTCATATAACCAACATGCTTAAGTCCAATTAATGCATGAAGGAGTTAGGATCATAGAGTAAGCTGTGCTGCCAGGCTTAGCTAGGTCACTCCCCCACAACTTGGGAGGAAGACTTATTAAACCTTTGTTCTTTCCATTCCATACCAGATAAGCAAGCCATCTTTGTGTTTCTATACAAATAATTTAGAAACATCTACCACCTTAGAGCTCAAGTTTTACTGCCTGACTTTTCTTATTGCTGTAGAGAAAAATACATGAATGTGACATTTGAAGAGTTTGTAAAGCGTGTTCTCACTAAAGGAGAGCACGTGTTGCGGATGGGGCCTAGCAAGACACCCCATAGTTGCCAGGCAGTATAAGATAGAGGGGCCTGGCAAGGATTGGCTGTTTGAGTTGCTGGGATAAAATTGATGTTGCCAATTTGGGGGTGGGAACAGGTTATTTAAACAAGGTTCACAGCAAGCTGCTTTCTCTTTCAATGTGGGAACCGGATCACCTGCCCGCCCTCCCTTTTGGGCTTGTGCTTTGACCTTGCTATGCCTATCATGGGGTCGTCCGCCTTGGTGCGGAGGCCTGGTAGGAATTTTTCCATTTGGCTGATTAGTGTGTGCCATTTGGTTTTTGCCTACTGCGTAGCAAATCGTCACAACTTGTAAGGTTGGCGGTTAGGCATTGGTTTAAATTGGTTGGTGGAGGGGTATGGATTGGCTGTGCCTGCCCCTCCAATGCTGCTGCTGCATGGGAATTCTGTTAAAGGAATTCAGGGGCTTACCATCCTCTCGTCCAAACCCTTGGTGCAGGGTGCGGGCCGCGTAAGCTCCTGGGAGCATGCGGGGAGAAGCTGAGGGTCTGTGTCGCAGCTCCAGTTATCCCTGATCTTGTTCCTCCACACTGGCTTTCGCTGGAATCCGGGAGTCAGTGCTGTCCCCCAAGGCGGGGGGGACAGATAGTCATAACCAATGCCTAAGCAACCACTCACAATTTGTATGTTTAATAAAGTTGTGGCCAAAACTATGCCAAAAACCTTAAACAAAAATTTATGAGTGATGTGTGAGTTATTGGGGTAGGGGTGTTTTGGGGGACCTCAGCACGCAAGTAAGCCATTTTTAGCTTACCCAATGTGTGGTCTTTTTCTCTGCTAAGGGAAGAGGGGAACTTTTGAAGCAACTTAGAAGGGGATATTTTAAAGGTCTAATAGCCTATATTTCTACACTTTACTTTTCTACATATTTTGTGATTTTAAATCTTTGCTGAGGCTCTCTTGCCAAAGAGTACTTGCCCCAAGCCTGGATCTAGGCACCCAGGGAATAAATACTATATATTTACATCACTGTTGATGTAAAATTTAACAGCCAGTCAGTTTAAATTACACGTGGATTTGGGGGCAGGATGCCATCTTGTTCTTCACCCAAGGTTGCAAAATGATTTAATCCGATTACGTTATGTCCTGATTTAAATTTATGGGAGAGGGTTAGCTAACTTCTTATGAAAATTGCAGTATTTCTTTTTAACACATAGCTTTCTACGTTTAATTTCCTTGTGATTCTTAAAAAGGCAGCCCTTGCATTTGAGCCACAGTAAATTTAACCTAAATGTTTTGCAAATACTCCAATTCTTGTTTATTGACGTCTGGAACTGGAACTCAAGAAGAACTGCTGAATGTTTGTGGGATCATAAAAAAAAACCCAGAAAGCTAATAGTTAGGCATATAATCTACAATTGTCTTTACATGAAAGAATAAAAGCTGGTCTGTTCACTGAGTCCCACATTATAAACAAAAGCAAACATTTTGTCAAGATAATATGTTTTTCCAGTACGAATTCATGAGTAGATTTTACTGTGTGGTTCATCTTGTATTATATTCTGCTCTGTAATGAAGAGTAATAGGATGTTCAGCAAAATGTTGGCCTTAATTGATACTTCATCTAAGGAAAAACAAACACAACATGATTTTAAAAATAAAACAGAACATTAGTGTTTATAATTCCTTAGAAATACCCCCTCATTGTTTATATATTCATGAATTTATGTAAACAGGCTGATAGCAGGAACGATTTATAAAATGCTAATAATTTGCAAAAGAAGCCTCACTCTCATTCTGTTTCTGCGGAGTAGGCACTTCTTGTAACTTATTTACTTAATCATCTCTATGCACACAGGCGGTTCTATTTCAGTGGTTAAACACAAATGAGCTAAACTAAAACACACAATTACAGACAAAGTAAAATGGAAAGACTTTGAATTATGCTGTCTCCAGCTTGGATTTTGAATGGCTAGGGGCAGAATCTCCCTTTCCCTCTGTCTCATCAACTGTGGGACTGTTTGAAGACAGTAATAACAAAACACCCTTGCTTGCTTTTATGCAAGGTGTGTTGAATTTAGTAGAATACAGTTCTGATAAAAGCACAATGATCCTAATGTATTGCATACTCAGTAGATACTCAAAGGAAGTCATCTTGCCAGTGCTGTGCAAATATATAACCTTTCCCCATTATTTTCATGGAAGGACCATATGAATTGTTTGCCCTAACTCTACCTGCCAGTAGCATATGGCATTAGAGATGTCCACTTAATACATCAAATAATAATAATGATAATATTCTTATTTATGCCCCACCCATTTGTCTGGTTATACAGTGTGTAAAAAAAAATAGTAGATTTATGCAAATCAGCAAGTGTATTTCCTTTCTACCTTGTTCTAAAGGGGCTGTAGAGCACAAGTGGCTAACCCCTGTTATTGGACCCTGATATGCCCTCCTCTCACCCACAAATTGATATGTGTGTGTGTACAGATATCTAGATGCACACACCTGATGCATTAAATAGTTTTTTTCACCAAAGAGGTTTTCTTGTTTTAGTTGCTGCCTGTTATCCTCCTGTATTCTGCTGCTTTGGGTAATTTAAAATGTCTTTGTTTTTAACTTATTTTTAGGCACTCTGATCTTTTTTTAAAAAAGGGGCGATATAAATGTTGGAAATCAATTAGTTCCAAGCCAGGTACTTTTGGGAAGACCACAAACGGAGCATGAAGGCAATAGTGTTCAGAGGTATGCTTCGCTGCCTCTGAACTTTGCAATTTGATTTCAACCTCATCGCAGATAGCTATTGATAAATTTGTCTAATCCCCTTTTAAAGAGAGACAAGCAAGTAGCCATCACCATTCTAGTGACAGTGAGTCCCACAAATTAATTACACCTTATATAAAGAAGTTATTTCTTTCTCAGTCATGAATCACCTGCTAATTAGTGACATAATTTTCAAATGAAGCTCAGGTGTTTCTGAGCTTTTTCCAAGAAAGTGGGAAAACCCAATCATCAGTTAGATCATCCCTTAGCCCTCCATGCCAGTTCCTCCTCCCAAGCAAACCACTGCATTAAAAGGGAAGTCCAAGTCCCTGCTGTGGACAAGAGAGGCCTTGTAGGCATCTGTCATGGACTAGCAGGATGCAGAAGAGTGATTGGAGGCACCAACTGGGGAACCCCCAGGGGAAGAAGGCTCAGAGCCAGGGTATTGGTGGTGGGACGAGGATGAGTGGTCAGAAGAAGAGAAGGCAGACTGTGAAGAGGAGCTATCTGAAGCTTAAAAGGTAACAAGGTTTAGTGATCAGGAAGAGGCTGGGACAGAGAGCAGTCCAGAATCAGAAATCAGAGTAGGGTTGCCACCTTTTCATTCAGCTTAAAAAACTAGTTAAAACAAAAATGTCCTCAGTTGCTTCCAGAAAATATGGACAGTGGGCACCTCTTGTCTATCACCCAGGATAAGGTAAAGGGTCCAGTCGTGGCCGACTCTGGGGTTGCGGCGCTCATCTCGCTTTATTGGCCGGGTCATGTGGCCAGCATGACTAAGCCGCTTCTGGCGAACCAGAGCAGCGCATGGAAACGCTGTTTACCTTCCCGCCAGAGCTGTACGTATTTATCTACTTGCACTTTGAGGTGCTTTCGAACTGCTAGGTTGGCAGGAGCAGGGACCGAGCAACAGGAGCTCACTCCGTTGCAGGGATTCGAACCGCCAACCTTCTGATCGGCAAGCCCTAGGCTCTGTGGTTTAGACCACAGCGCCACCCACATCCCTTATCACCCAGGATACTGCTCTACAAAACAGGGGCAGTCACACTGAAAACCCTGCTCCAAGATACTATAGAGTCAGTGTATTTAGGGATTTCAATGAGAAACTCTTCAGCAGAATGCTGCCACCTGTAAAGTGTAAGAAAGTCTCTCAAATTGGTTCTGATCTTTATAGGGCTTTGTATGTTATATGGCTTTATATGTATCAAAACCTTGAACTTGGCCCTTGAATTAAGGTGAAAGGTGGAGGCAGAGAACCAGTTTTGCCCAAATCTTTGATTCTTCTTACCCCACTGCCAAGCTTAGATTTCTTGGACTCTTGTTTTCATCACTAGCTGATCATGTAACGGCAAACCTCACGTTTGTAAATTAACATTTTTTAAAAGTGAAGATGTTAGCTAAATGTGTTTCTTTCACCATGTTAGTGCTATCCTCAACTTAAAGTAAGCCTGGCCCTGAAGCTCAGAAGTGCTGAAATTCATTAGAGAATAATTTTGTACTTGAGCATGCTGCTGGTGTAATGGCAGCAATTTGTACATAATCTTCAATTTGCTAACTAAGCTGTGCTCCACCATATCATGTAAGAGGAATAATGGATCACAATCCTCATGCTAAATGTTTCAATTTATTTGCCACTTACCACTTCAGTACATCTGAGGTATTAGAGACATTGTGATTTTTTAAGCTGCTCTTTTGACTAGGCTGAATAACAATACAAAACAGTGAAGAAAGCTTGCCCTCTTTTAAGCAACTGTCCCAATTAACTATTATTTATGGTTCTTATTAAGATCTTGCAACATTTCGTGAGTGGGAGAAAGTTTATTTTAATAGGAAATTGCAAACTTCTTCTTGACTCATTACTCTCCTACCATTCCAACCCAACTTTAGTGATCACACCTACTCCACAACTCCTCCCAAGTCCTCACTCATCAGACAAATTGCAAACTCCACCCTAACCACCACATCATCTTCTACATACTTGGTCAGGCATGGCTAGGCTTCCCTTTTCAGATCCAGTCCTGCCCCAGATTTAGCAAAATAATTGTGATAGGTGGCAGGGGTGAAAGTAAGGAGCTTAACTATCCCGTGTTTCATGGCAAGAACCTGTAGCCCTCCAAATACAGTTGGACTTAAATTTCCATCAATCCTGACAGACAGGTGTCCTGTCACTGCCATATAGAGTGGAGTTTGTATGGCTCCTAAGTTCAAGTGTGGTCTAGGTCATACATGGCCATTGTATTCACAATCTTGGAGATGCTCTTGGAACTCTAACGCAGTGCATACCATCCTTCCATTTCACTGGAAAAACCACCTTCTGTCTGCTTCCTACTTATAGCATCAGCCAGCTGGAGGGAGGGCATTCAAGCTGGTGAAGAAATTGAATCCAGATCTACCTTCTAACGCAGGGATGATGGATTGGTGGTCTGTGACTTACATATGGCCCCAAGATGGTTCATTTGGCCATCCAGCATCTTTCACATCAGAGGAACATGTGATGCTGCCTCTGAGCTGCCTGGCCAACCACCACCCAGTTTTCTTAGCATGAATGAATCATTGTGTGGCACTGCCCAGACTCCTGGACATCTTCCCATCAGCACTGGGAAGTGCTCCCCTCTCCACATATTCATTATGTTATGCAGGTTTATTGCATGAGCAGGGGCTTTTGATAGGACACATTCTATCAGTAGCTCAGTGGCAGAGCATCTGGTTTGCGTGCAGAAGGTCCAGTCCCCATCATCTCCAAGTAGGATTGGGAATGAATCATTGTAAAATCCCTGTCCATCAATGTAGACATTGGGAAGCTAGACAGACCAATGGTTTGACTCAGTAGCCTGCAGTGTTCCTAATGAATGAGCTTTAGTCATTGCAGGCCAAGAATTAACCACACTCCATACCTCTCATGCTGCCTTGTGGTGTCTAATATAAAAGATCCTGTGACAGGCAGTTATGTTGATGTTTCTGGTTCCATGTACAAAAACAAAAAATGGAAGTCCAGCTAAAAGAAGAAAAGAGCACTCACATATTTCCTTAAATGACCCATTTGGGAATCATGTGCAGAGCTACTGTCCTACTGTTTGGTCTAGGGCTGGCAGCTGGGGCCAGAAGATCAGCAGTGATATGCTACCAGGGCCCTTTGGGCTCATGTTCTGAGAGGTGGAATGCTAGACAATTTGACAATTGCCAGACTTCCTCTCCCCATTCCTAGTGGGGTCCTTCCATACATGTAAAATGTTTTCAGTGAAGCTTTTTCACAGGGAGATAAGAGTGATAGGAAAAGCTGCAGCTGAAAACATTTCAACGAGCTGTTACAAAACACTGAAAAACACAAGAAAACAAAAGTTGTCACATTTAGATGCAAGGGTTAGGTTGCTCACTGCTCTTTAGTTGATGCAATAAACATATGTGCATTTCAGATCCAGTTCATGCAATTAATACTTGTTCTCTATTTCCCAACAAGGAAAACCAGAAAAGCTGCCTTGTCTTAAATGCAGCCAGAAGTCTTTTAGCAGGGACAAAGGGAAGAAGGCATTTAACATTTCTGAAAGCCCTTGTTTTATTAGACTATAACACTCAGTTTTGCAGTATTGACTGTTGAGATTTTCTGTGTTTGGGGACCAGGCACTGCAGTGACTCCATGTCACAGCCAGACTACGATGATGAAGTTGCATTCTGGCATACCGCTGACATTAAAGATCAATGGAGCAACTTATTTCTGTGAAATGGAAAATCCATTAGAATAAAGTATATTGATGAATGATCTGTTGACAAATAAGCACTTATTCAAGTTACTCCAAAGACTATAACTATCATGTGCTGCCAGGTCTAATAAATATATTTATTTGGATGAGTTCACTATTGACTGGCTCCTTACGCATACTAGCAATATTAGTAGTATACCATGAATGTAAAAACAACATCTCATAAGTACAGTTTATTCATTTAATACAGTACCACCAACAGAAGGGCCTCTCTATTAAGAGTCCCTTCTGTATAAGGGAAATGTGATATTGGAGGACTTTGAAAGATAAAGCTACTGGTACAGACAACACAAGTATTACTCAGGTGTTACTATTGTGTGACCAGGCGCGACAGCCCCAGCCCCCAGGGATCAAGAAAGGAATAAAGGAATAAAGACTCTGACAACATGTTATGGAATTAAAATTAGGCTACAACTTTATTCAAATTTCCAATTGTAGAGAGACCTTGGCTTAGGCCTTGGGCATGTATCCCTCCCAGCCTCCCCAGCCAGGAGAACTGGGGCACATCAGGGTAAGTGGGTGAAATAAACTCAGAGGCGCAAAGTGATTTCATGCTCTTTATTCAGCTCATAGTGGTGAGGAGGAATGAATGAATGTCCCCTCAAAGTATCTGCTTTATATACATTATTTACACAATGGGCTGCACATGATTGGCTAATTCCGGAATTCTACTGTAAGCCAATCAGGTTGTGGATTCACTTCTATCTGGAGCATGATTGGGTGGTTCCTGCCAACCAATCATACTGCTGCATTGTTCTAGGACCAATCAGACTGCTGCATTCTGAATCCTATTGTTCTAGGACCAATCAGACTGCTGCAGTTTGGATCCTATTCAACTCAGTACATAACAGTGGGGTATGGGGGTACTCTGTGAGACGTAAGTGTAGCAGGCAGCCAAGCTCATATCCCCGCACTCAGGCTAGTTCACTGACAGCCTTTCGGTGTATGGCCAGTGACACCCATATATATAACCCCATTAAGAGGGGACCCTGGGATCGCCGCCACAGGGGGGTGAGTCACCACTTCACACACACCCCTGCCCCATTATAGGGAAGAAAAAACTAAAGGATTCCACCCAAGGCCATAACCACCAAAGTTGTAACGACCTGCTACGGGGAAGACAAAACCTGCCAATGAAGGGAAAATTTCTTCCTGGACCTTCAACAGCATCTAGTCAAAGACCGCAGCAGCACACACTAAACAGGAAGAAAAGGTTAACCTGCAAACAAGAAAACATTAAACAAAGGGAGGATAGGGAGGGTGAATCTCCAAAGCCGACTGCCTGGCTGTTGTCAGCTCCACCCCCTATTTAAACTGGGGCTGGCCCCACCTCCCAGCAAGAAACTTGATTACTGAGGCTGGGCGTGAACCTCTGAATAATAACACTGAGAAGGAAGGCAGCCCCCTATTTCTAGTAAGTTCCCTGGGAACTGTAGCCCTGTGCGCAATCCCGCAAAGGGCACCCACATATAAAGTGTGAGTGCTCATTATTACTGTTCTGAACACACAGACACACACACACACACACACTTTGACAAAAGTTTTTCACCCTCTGCAAAAGTGCTGGTCATTTTTCAGCTGTTGTTGTGGGGTTGAATAATTTCACTGAATTTATTTGGGTGGTATTCCATGAGAGCATCCAGTCAATGCAAGGATTTTCATCTGCACAACGATATTTTCCCCCTTCTCTTCCCCTTGCACCCTTCTCAAATTTCCTCCAGAGGGTTGGAGGCATCTCCAGAACATATGTACCAGCTGTATGCACACTATACCTTTCCACTACATTCAAAGCACATTTCCCCCCTCAGAAAATTCTGGGCACTATCGTTCACCCCTCACAGAGTTACAAACCACAACAACCCTTAATAAACAACAGTGTGCCCAGAATTATTTGAGAGGAAGAATGTTCATTGAATGTGCTTGAAAGGTATAGTGTGTACAGAGCCAGTGAGAGAGGCTGATCAAAGGCCATTCAATTCATAGATGAGCTTACACTAGGGACTTTATAGCTTCTAGCTGTTATGTTGTAACTCCTCACATTGCTTTGGCACAGCTGTGAAATGGGCATGCTTAGCCTCTCACAACATCAGGAAAAGTGTGTGCATCTTTAGCGGATGTTTAATGTAAGAAGTTTGTCAGAGAAAGGGGGGATTTAGTTTGTTCCGCAGTTTGGCTAAAGACTCCTCAAAAGAGTCAGAAAAACCTTGAGAATACTTCCTAAAACTGAAGCTGATACTTTGAGTGTAAGAGGGATGAAATTGAATTGGATGCCTCAGTATCATTTAGTTTCTCAACCACAAGTATTATCTGATATAAGGTGCTCATTCTACAAAACTAAAACACTTAGTGATTGATGCCTGTGCATTTTCATATGAACTGTTGTCACACTGAAAGAAAGCAACAGCTACTGTCACCATTTTTGTGCTTTTCAATGCCATTTTCGTGAAACTCAACCCTTATTAGTGAAAATTAGGTGTGTTGCAGTCTACTATCAAGGCTTTCAGTTTTTTCTTTTATGTTGTTCTTCAAAATACCAGGTTTGCCAAGATGTTGCACAAACTTTTAAAGGCAATGTACTGAGACCGTCAACATATTTTCAGTGTTAAAGGAGCTAATATGAATTGTAATGAAATTTAACAGATGAAAGGCTCCACGAAATTTTGTTTAGAAAGTGTTGTCCTAGCTTCAGTAGAAAATTCCTCCAGAAATCATATTCAGGGAGGCAGAAATATGACAGGAAACAGCGCAATAGAGTGTACCTAATTCATTCCAATTCACAGCGTAATGCATTTCAATTCACACAGTGATGCATTCCAGTCACCAACATGAGAATCCAATCAAGTTGATGTTTAGTAGAGTTGAAACAAAAATCACAGAAGTAGAAAGCTGACATTGTCTATTTTGCTAAATGGAGAAATACCAAAAAAGGTGGTTCTTTGTCTTTAAATATGCACCCAGATTTATTTATTAACTGATTATTATTGGACTGAATGCAGACTTCTGTCAAGTGGAATTCAGGAGACAGGATTTGCTCACTGTAAAAATGGGAGAGGCAACATTTTCAAATTATTTCTTCCCTCTCCTGCCTCCTCCTGCCCCTGAATACCTGTTCCAGGGTTGGGGACCGTTTCAGAGCAGCATAGGAGGAGCCATGGAAGAGCAAGTCTCAGACATACTCTGCTACTCCTTCTAGTACTACTAGTTGTAGGTTTGATCCTCATATGGGACAGCTGCATACTCCTGCACTGCAGGGGGTTGGATTAGATGATCCTCAGGGTCCCTTTCAACTCTACAAATCTATGATACTATGGTTCTATGATACTACTACTACTACTAATATTCCCACCAAATCCAAAATATTCTTAGGAAATATCCAAAGTCAGCAGAATATTTATCAAAGTAATTTCATTTGTTATGACTGCAAGTTTGAAATGCAGCATACTTGTCACTGGTAATCGAGACCCTTAAAAACATTAGATTGACTTTTACTGAGAATACATAATGTAAATGAAGAAAGTATATGGTGGGGGAAAAGCAAAATGCTATATAGAAGTGGGGCAGGTGCTCAGTTCACCATCCTTAGGACAGGGCTGTTAACACCCCCCCCCCATATTCTCCCTATGGCATATTGCACCACATGAGATTAGCAAAGAAGTTTGAATGGGAATGTTTGACAAAACAACCATGTCTATAATCCCTCTGTTTGAGAGCCGGAAGGGACCTCAAGGGTCATCTAATCCAAATCCCTTCACTGAAGCAAAGTTCATTAAATGATCCCTGACAAATGCTTATCCATCATGCCCTGGAAACCCCCCACAAGTGAGGAGGTGTCACTATTTTCCAAGGCCACTTTTGGCCTACCCAGCTATTTTCTAGTTATCATGTTTTCAACCCAGTGTATTAAAAAAAAAAATCTTTAAATTGAACTCTGTTATCTCTTTGCTTACTTTTTTATATATGAGTTAGCTAGCCCCACAACATCTAAACACGGGCAATCTCTCTTTAAAAGAGCATTAAAGAGCTCTAAAGATGAAAAATCCCCTTGTGCTCTTTTAACCCCCATCTATTACAGCCTCCATCTTTTGAACTGTGGGAGGAATATGATAGTTTTGCATTTATTTGAGAATTTTTGACGACAGTTCAAGCAGCATTTGAAAAAGCAGAATGCCAGCCCCTTGTTACTACTGCCACTTGAAATTGTTGCCTTTAAAAAAGGGCGGTGGTGGGTGGAAAATGCTGGGTGAAAGCTTCATTTGCTAGCGGTTATAAATGCCTAAAGAAACAGCCAATAAAAATCTGGCAACCCTACTTCCAGCTTTATTAAAGAACAAAAGAACGTAAGAGCCCTGAAGGATCAGACAGAACACTTATCTAAGATAGGCACCTGATCTCAAGAGTTGCCAACCAAGCACCTTACAAAGATGATGAGAAGGGGATGTGGGCAGCAGTTCAGTATGGTAAAAACAAAAAGGAGTGTCATACCTCATCTTTTAAAGCTGCGTGGGATGAGTGGGACTGTTGCAAGTAAACACTTGTTCTGTCTCATGGATATGCCAATAACCCACATGAGATCACGAGTGAAAAAGTAGTCCAAAGTATTTATTTATTTTCTGTGCAGAAAAGGACCAGCAGGGATGCTTTTCCCAAATCAGCTGGTCGCTGGACAAAGCATTCCAAACAGTTTTATACATTTGGCACAAATTCCACACATTCTGTTAAGTTTAAATTTCCTATCTAATCAAAATACCGAGTTTCCCTCACCCCATTTCAAGGCACTTTAAAATTATACCATGCTTTCCCCCTATGATTGGTCCAGATTACAAACATTGTGAGCATTCGTACTATCACCTTAAACAAAGAGAGCATCATGTGATTGGCCAATAGCTCAGACAAAGGGAGTGTTGTGCGATTGGTCACCTTTACCAAATTCTTTGGTCATGCTCAGTATGCCAGGATCTTATTTCGTAATTCTACTTCAGGACAACTGTTGTAGCATCATGGTCGGTTTTCTTTATCAGATAGAAACAAGCAAAGTGATGCATACATACATGGGCTAATTCAGGACGCTTCTTATGTTCACAAGACAAAGCTGTCATGATAAAGTAGTCTAACTTCAGGAAAGGAATATAGCACACTTCTAGCACCAACTTCATTAGTAAATATGATGTTTGCCTCTCGTCTGACAGGAAGCCAAGAGGAGGATCCTTTTCAATTTACAACTCCCCTTCTCTGATCCTGGAACACCCACACCCTCTTCTGATGGATATCTCCCTCCCCCTCTTAACATTTTCCCAATAGGTTTTGAGAGCATCATTTTCTTTCATTTGCCCTAGGCAGTCTCTGCCTCTTCCCTAACACAACGGAACTCATTGTGTGCAAAGGAATGCTAAATGTTTACATGTAAGTTACTCAACCAATTTCAAATTCTATATGCAATGTAAGGATTAGTTAGGGGGGGGGGAAATGTTTGTTTTATTTCAATACAATTACTAGTGTCACTTGCTTTGCTCTTGAATCTTTAGTAAATATATTAAATTGGAAATCTGGAATTGAGTAACAAGCTTTTACTTGGATGATCTCACAGTCACCAAGTGTCCTGCTACTTAATTGTGTGGAGGCCTTAACATGGTTTCCTTTTCCTATTTTAGATACCATAGATTTGAATTTCTTTGCTTTCAGACAAAGATATTAAAATGTGGAAGGTAGTGGTCTATTCTGATGTCAATTATATGAGTGACACTTTTCAATTATCCTATTTTGCAAGGGAGGCAGAGAAAAATATATCTATTGGGGAAATTGTTTTCTTTTGAAAGGTATGCAGAAAACATAGAATAAGGATGAGAAAAGTAAGTAATGAATTATTTTCTGATTCCTCATATTGCAAAGCAAGGCTAAGGTTCTTTGTTACAGGCTTTATGGTATTAGAAGAATAAATATTAAAACTAAAGGAAAGCAATTTTACAATAAGGATAAAAAATTAAATGATGGTTTGGTTACTTCAGCTTTTATTCTACCACAACCTTGAAGTATGTTTCTATTATGTAATAATATTCTGAAGTATGTAGTTTTAGTAACATAATATTTACAGGCCAAAGCTGTTAGAGCGCCTACTATAATCAGAACTCTGAACTCACTTGATCTTAAACTATTGTAGTGTGGGTCACAAGTGTGACAAAAAAAATGAGATTCACCTTGAATATTACCACATTGCCACCTCTTTTTTATGACCTGACATTTTAGCAGCACAATCTAAATGCTATCAGTAAGTATTAGTGGAAGTGTATCCTTGATCTGTGCTTATTTTAGTTCACTAGAGGTCCCATTTGTTTTTATTGAGGTTAATGGATCCATGAATACAAATCCATTAACCTCAGAATTTTTAAATGTTAAATCAGCAGCTTTAAATAAATGTTAACGTGAAGCGGCAATTACTGATACCGCAATACCAACTAGAGGGCAAGGTCTGGAGCATTGTCTACTAAGAATATGGTAAATTACAGGGGAAAGGAAGTAGAGAAGCAGAGACTAACAACTGGGAATAAACAGGCCACAACTTTAATAAAGGAGTGTAGTATAACATGCGAGCTATCAAGACCAGTGTGGAGAAGGTACTCATAATCTTCTCTGTTGGGATACCAAGTGGGACTGCTGAAGAAGCCTCCCTGAACCTGCATTTGATAAACCAGTGGTGGGGAACCAGTGGTACACCAATGATCACTGGTGAGGGATAATGGGACCTGAAGTATCTGGAAGTATCTGGACAATATCTGGAGGTTCACAGGTTTGCAACCACCATGATAAAGCATCCTTGCAAGGAGCAATGCTTTTCTTCTAGAAAAAGAAAGGTGCCAGTACTGCATAGCCCTGCGTACCCCTGGGGGGGGGGGACACTGGCTAGGAGCAAACATGAGAGTGAAATTTTTCATTAGAGCCACTATATTTACACTTTCTATACTACAAGGATGTCCAACCGATCACGGGGTGTTCCTGATCGATCCTGGTCGATTGCATGATCCTGATGGATCCCCCCCCCAAAAAAACAACTTTGCTGAAGCCTCTCCCATATAAGCAAACAACTTTGGTCAATCCAATGGGTGGATCACTGCCAGTGTTTTTATAGTGGGAGTAGATCGCAGTCTCTTGGAAGCTGGACATCCCTGCTATACTTTAACTAGCAGAGTCCGCATTCCCACTTATTGGCTCTTGAGCCTTGTGGGTGTTCAGCTATGCTTAGCTGGAAGAGCCCTTCTAGGAACCATCCATACTTTCCCCGTTGCTAATGTCAAACTTTGTGATGAAAACAAAACAAGCAAATAGCCAAACCATCAAGTCCACATTGACACCATACATTTAAAGTACTCTTATAATACTTTAATTGTTGTGACTTCTCCCAAAGAATCTTGGGAACTATCGTTTGTTATGGGTTAGTGTAATTGTACCTTGGTGACAAATAAACTACAGTTTCCATAATTCTTTGGGAGAATTCATAACTTAAAGCCCTTCAACAATACATGGTGAGGATATAGCCAGGTGTGGGGAACTTCTTGCTATTCAACTGTTGCTAAACTACAACTCTGAATAACCCCAGAAAGCATGGCCAATACCAGGGACAATGGGACCTCCCCTCCCCCACTCATCAATAAGCCAATGCCTAACCATATCAATTTCCCTCCTTACCCCATAGTGATCATTTACAATTAAGTATATTCTGTTGCCATAGTTCTTGAGGGGATTGTGCTGATAGTTTGCATGGAAATTGGACCTACGCAGTACAGATGTGCATCAGTCTCTGTGTGCAGCACAAATTATAAAACGGATGGGGTGAGTCAGGTGAGGTTTCCACATACCTAAATTGGTTTGCACCATTAACAACATGTCCCAAATCAGAGCAGGGACTACCTAAACTCCCGAGCTGTTCTGTGAATTCATGTGCGCAAGACCCATTGCATTTTGCCATTTAAAATAAAGCAATTGCTGCTTTAAAAAACTAAGCCAAGCTGACTAGGTGACTGCCCTGAACTCGTTGAGGAAGGGATGCAGAGGTAGTGATGGGGAATCTTTCATTTTGATGGACGGGCCTAGGTTTTAATCACTTTCCCAAGGAACTCCAATCATAGCCATTTGAGGAAGGGATGTTTCATGTGATATACCAGTATGTGTTCCTTTTATTCTAATCCCTTTATGATTTCCAACAAGCAACACCTACCTTAATTGCTTTCCAACAAAAACACCTACTTTAATTATTTGTTTTTCATTTTCTTTGCTTCCTCTTATTTTTCCTTCTATTTGTGCAAACTTATCTCAGAGTTCTCCCCATCCTGCTGCGGCTGTGTGGGCGCATACTTGTTTGTTGCTTTTTATTTAGGATTTTCCCCCCTCCCAGTTTTAGTTTACTTTTATCCTTTTCTCTTTAGTTTTATGATTATGTGATTTCATTCTTCTGAATTCTTGCCATTCAGTATTATTAATATGTTTTTATAGTGCCCTCCCCCACACAGCTAAGCCTACTTTTCTTTTAAGAAATATCTCAGCTGTGTTCCTCTTTGCCAGTCTTTCATTGCCCACTTACTCATGGGCTTCTTCCTCAGATCACTGGTTTTCAGACTGATTACCCACAAAACTCCAGAGAGGATTAAGTGATTTCTACCCACTCCAAAATGGTAAAATCTGTCCTTGCAGGAGGAAACATTGCACCTATTGCTCTGAAAGTTTGCAGATTTAATCTGCTCAGAAAGAACAAACAGCTTGTATACTGCATTCAATTATGGAAGAAAATAAAAGAGATATTTGTTCTTTTAAAAAATAAAATCTAAATGCTCCCTGAGTGAAAACACCTGGATGGATCCACCAGTAATTTGGCAGATTTAACTCACTCTGGAGAAGTTCCTTGGCCTGCAAATTTCACCCACTTCTGTGAATAGGTGAAACAATGCTGTTTTTACATTCCCCATTACATTCCATAGAAGGCAACAGAGCCAAATTGTCAAGACACAGAGAAGATCTGAAACGGATTGCATTACTTCCTAGAGATACAGATACAGATACAAGTTTAATCTTTTGGTGGGTAGATAGATGATAGATGATAGATAGATAGATAGATAGATAGATAGATAGATAGATAGATGATAGATAGATCCCTACTATATAGATCTGCTTTCAGAACCTCAGGCCAAATCTTGACTATGGCAAGACTTTGGAGGATATAAGCCTGCAGCTTTGCTATGTGATATTCTTCCCACGTCGCTTCTTTATCCCTTCCTAACAATCTTCCCACTACCACAACACTTCAGAATCTTAGCTGCAAGGCATGGAGGAGAAGGCCCAAGCTGAGAAAACAAACTACTACTGTTCAACTGCAAATACAGTGGAACATAATCTGTTCCAGAAGACCGTTTGACTTCCGAAACGTTCGAAAACTGAGGATCAGTGGGCGGTCGGCAAATTCCATTGAATTTGAAAATGGAAGCAATTTCTTCCGGGTTTTCAGAGTTAGGGTTCCAAATTGTTCGGCTTCCGAGACGCTTGAAAACCAAGGTCCACTCTAACAGTTTGCTGGCAATTTTCTAAAGATTAGCTACTCCTACAAATGAACCCTGATACTGTATACTGTTAATGCTTCTAACTCTGACCAAAATTAGATGCAGCAATTGAATATCTATGCATTTCAATTAGATTCATCTTCACTCTGCAGCTAGTTCTCTGTGTTAAGTGACATTTACTTTTGAGTAATTGTGCAGAGGACTGCAGCTGCAGACTGAATAAGTCCCACGGAGCTCAACTGGGCTTTCTTCTAAGTCAACATTCTATGTAAGAGTCATGCTGCATAAAATCAATTTATACACATTCTACACATTTGGTTAGGAAGGTTAGCTTCTAGATTAGCATATCAGCCTTCACCTAAGGAAAAAAAGATTTAGATTCAGCACAGTGATTATAATTTTTAAGACAAAATATATACACATTCAGATCTAGGCTTTGTTGGGTCACAGGATCATAGAATTGTAGAGTCTTCATAACAGCAACATTTAGGTCACCACTGTGATGATCACTGGGGGGTCAGTTTAAGCCTTGACAGTATCTTTTGTGGGGGAGTGAAAGTGCCTGTGCTTCAAACACATGTACAGTTGACCCTCTGGATACGAACTTAATTCATTCCGGGGGTCCATCCACAACCTGAAAAGTCCATATCCGGAGGTGCCGCTTCTGTGCACACATGCAGCGGAATAGAGCGCTTCTACACATGCGCACGTGTTTGCCATATTCACAAGCTGAAGTTTACGTATCCAGAGGGATACATAGGTAGAGGTACGACTGTACCTCTACCACATGTATAATTTTTACATTGAGGCAAGCCTCAGATCAGAATCACCTGACACCAGAGATACTCCCACAAATTTTTGAAAGAAGGATTGTGAAACTTAGGAAATATACATATTAATCGCTGATTTACACAGAATATGCCTATGGGTGGTATTTTAATGAGCTCCATCAATGTGAGGATCTCTGCTTGAACAAGTCTTTCCCTGCACAGATCTGCTCCATAAGAGTTGGGAGAGCCCTTAAAATGAATTGGAGGGTATGCAAAGGGAGACTATTCTGTAACACAGGTAAAAATCCTTGTACTGACAGAACGATTGCCTTAAAACTACATTGCATTTCACCCTGTGTTTGTGGGGTATAGGGCTGAACCACATGCAGAATATTTTTACCAGAATGTCTTTGCACTGGCCCAAGGAAAAGGCCTGGAGCTTTATTGCCTTAGTCATCCCATTATTCTCACTGGTCATCATTCCCCTCACCTTGTTCCACATTTCTCTGTTCCACATATAGCTTCCTTTTTATTATATCCACATTGGTTTGTGTAGGTGTTTTGTTTAGAAAATAGCCTAATCCTCATGAAAATTCATCAGCTCCTCCCCCCCAAATTTCTCCTACTATAGACATGCCATTTTGCCTATTATACAATTCCCCTTGCTAGAATGCATTTTTATTCTTATTTTCACCATACCCTCCAACATTTCTCCAATGAAAATAGGGACGTCCTATTCCATAATTTTACTATTTATACCCCAGGCATCTTACTGGGTTTCCCAAGCCACCTTGGGCAGCTTCCAACATATACCGTATTTTTCGCCCTATAGGACGCACCTTTTCCCTTCCAAAAATGAAGGGGAAATGTGTGTGCGTCCTATGGGGCGAATGCAGGCTTTCGCTGAAGCCTGGAGAGCGAGAGGGGTCGGTGCGCACCGACCCCTCTCGCTCTCAAGGCTTCAGGAAGCTATCCGCAAGCCTTGCAAGCCTGGCGGGAGGTCCCGCGGGCTCGCAAGGCTTGCGGGCAGCAGCCTGCAGCCCACAAGCTCGGGGGACAGCGGGGAGGCGCAGCGCCGCCACCCTGCTATTCCCTGACCTGGTCTGGAGGCTGGCAGGGGGGGGGGAGAAGCAAGCTTGCTTCTCTCCCCCACCCGCCAGCCCCACAAGCTCGGGGTATAGCAGGGAGGCGGAGCACCGCCACCCCGCTATTCCCGGACCTGATCTGGAGGCTGGCAGGGGGGAGAAGCAAGCCCCACGGAGGCTAGAGAAGCTGTCCCTGAAGGCAGAAGAGGGAGACGGAGCACTCCGTCTCCCTCTCCTAGCTTGGGGATGGCTGCGCAAAGCCTCTGCAGGGCAGCGGAGTGCGCTGCATCACAGAGGCTAGGGAGGCTGTCCCTGAAGGCAGAAGAGGGAGACGGAGCGCTCCGTCTCCCTCTTCTAGCTTGGGGATGGCTGCGCAAACCTGGGGGGGAAATAAAATTTTTTTCCTTGATTTCCCCCCCAAAAAACTAGGTGCGTCCTATGGGCCGGTGCGTCCTATAGGGCGAAAAATACAGTATATAAAAATACAATTAAAAAATATTTTTTTAAAAAAACCTTCCCTATACGGGATTGCCTACAGATGACTCAGGGGTAGGATAACTCCATACCCTCCAACATTTCTCCAATGAAAATAGGGATGTCCTAAGGAAAAGCAGGACATTGCAGGATCCAATCAGAAATCGGGATGGCTTCTCTAAATTAGGGACGTCCCTGGAAAATAGAGACACTTGGAGTGTCTGTTTTCACCAATATACATATTTGTATGTACACTATACATCAGTAAACATTGTTTGGCTGGAAAAATACACTGCAACATTTAAGTGCAAATTTTGAAAATACCTGCATTTCAGTTCACTTATTGTTTTAGACAAATGCTAATTTGCCTTTAGATGTAAACTGAATCAAATTTCTCTCCCACCCCTACTTCTAGGTAAATGAGTTGGTAGTGGATCTTGTGCCAAGGGAACTCACAGATATTATGAAGGCTATGCCTCTCATCAGACCCCAGCTGGATAATTTCAGGCAGAGCAAGTTGATACTAACAGAGCAGAGCTTGCAAGGACTAAACTTGTATTAATTGCAACAAGGAGCTACTGTAGTATATCTTCTTTTTACATGCTATGTAGGTAGTTTCGATAATAAATCAAATAAAATTAATCACACCCAAAAGCCATATGCTGAATCAGTAATTTAAGAGCGATTCAAATTGAAATTCAACAGCATTTTAATTATCACAGCCTGTCAGCCAAAGCTAAAGAGCAGTTTAACATGTTGCCTTTGGTTCATTCCAGTATGGTACAGGATCTTCCTCTCTCTCTCTCCCTCCCCTACCCTCTCTCACATGCATGAGAAAGAAAAATCAGGCCCTAATGTTTTACTCTGGCCAAAAAGAAACAAAAATCTCAACTGAAACTGGGCAATTTCAAGATGCATTAAGGGAACAGAAAGAGCAAATTTGACACAAATGAGCAAGATTTAGATCTTGCCAAGCCCTTTGAGTGAGATGAACATGCACAGAGAATTCTTCTACTGCAGTGTTAATTGCTGACATTCATTTACCACAAGTAGACTTGAGGAAATGCAATGTGTAATAACCATCTTCCTGGCTAAGATTAATGGTTCAGTAAACACAGAATCTTGGCTCTGATGCTGGACAATTCAATGCAATGTACAAGCAATGAAACAAATATAAAACGACTCCTCTCCTGCTCTTAATTATTGGATTTCAGCAGCACACATTTCGGGGCAACTTGATTGCAAGTTTGCAGCCTGACAAAACTTAGCTAGGGACATGTTGATATATGCATCTTTTATCAGTATGGTGTGTATGTCATTTCCAGGGCTTTGTGGCTGGCTAGGGAAGAAAAACAATTTGCCAGACAAGTGCACATGCTTTCTTAACATTTCAGTGTTTAAAATACCTCATGCACTAAAATGAGCTGTATTTCAGGGTGTTGCTGTTTGCAATTTCACAGAAGCCATTAAGCTTTAGTCTTGGGCCACAAATAGAAATAAAATACATTCTTAACAAGATATTTGTCACCGTATCAAGGCATATCATTCAGCTTCCTTCACACTAATGTCAAACATGTAAACAAAAGAGAAATGGCCAGCAACTGTGTTTCTGGTCTCCTTTCAAGCATTCACTGAACAGTGTGTTTGTGGGGGGGGGGGGGGTGAAATCGGATCCTCTTCAAGGAGGGTATGTGTTGTGCTCGGGCCCCCAAGCATCTCCCACCTCCTGGTGTGTAGCCCTGCTCCACTCTGGTTGGTCGTTTCATGGTCACTTGGACCCTAAAGCCAATGGCTTGGCTTGGGGGGTGTCCGCAAAACATTATTTAATTCCTGTGTGATGTTTGCTGGACCTCTTTGCCTTCGCGCAGCCGATCACCCACCACACCACACCCATTTATCTGGTGCATTGACCTTCCTATGGACGTTGTTGGTCACCTGTTTTGCAATGGGGACCTGGTAGGAATTTTTCCATCTGGCAGATTGGCAGAGCCATTTGGTTTTTGCCTACCGCATAACAATCATCACAACTTTGTAAGGTTTGGCGGTTAGGCATTAGATCAGCAATGTGTGGGGAGGGGAGGGGAGGTGCGGCCCTCACCTGCCCCTCCAAGCTCAATGGTATTAAAGGAATCAGGGGTTGGCCCGGGTCTTGTCTGAAACCCTGCGGTAGGGGCTAGGGCTATACCAGGGCTGCGGGGGTGAGCTTAAGTTGGTTCACATCAGCGGGGCTCCCTCTGGCAGTGTTTCACCCTTTTATCGGATTCCTCACAATGCGGGTGGGAGTCTGATATAGTTTGGATGATTCCAGTGCCTAAGCCAATACCACTCACATTCTGTATTCAATGAAGTTGTGGCCTATAACTTAAACTAAAATCCCATGCCACTGTGTCTTCATTTTTGGGGCTGGTTGTGGGTCTCGAAGCGTAACATGCCTTATGGCACAACACCTAATCATATACTTTGTATCTCTATGAACTTTTGGGTAGCAGTTCCAGAGAATATTTAAGGGGAAATTGTGTGTGTGTGTGCAATTAAAAGTATATTTAAAAAAATTAACACCCCATACCTCTTTGTACTTAATGATGTGATGATTCTATGCACGATTCTATCACCATTCTTTTTTGTATAAAGCATTTTGACAGATTAACTGAAGATTCTTAAAGCGATGAAGAATGTCCGCCTGTTCTCTTTAGTAATAAAGAGCCTCCAGCAAAACAGAGCCTCCAGCTAATCTATTAAGTTCATTATTTAAGATCGTTTGTACCTGAAATTCTCTCTTATCTAAGAGATTCAACTGATTGCATAAATAAATTTGATATCCTTGATAATATATGAACTGGAAAAACTATAGTGTCCTTGCATGTCAAATCTTTGTACATGAGTGTTCCCCATCACGAAGCTCTGAGGGTAGTAAAGATGACTCAGAATAGATTTTTAAAAACTATACATTTTCCCTTACAGCAGAAATAGCCTTATTTTATTTATTTATTTCCATTTCCTTGTTTTAATTTTAAAAGTTATATCCCATGTTACAATTGTAACAGTGTGCCTTATATCTCTTTTATTTTATAGATAGAAATTCACATGTTGGTATGTGGATGTAGCACACTAGCTAACACAAAAAGGCTAACACAAAAGAGCCTTTCCTAACTCAATTCTTGCTGTACCTTGAGTTTTCCACCTCAGTGTCCTCCCCACTTGCTCTACTCAAACTTCTACCATTGTTGAAAATCACCACTCCCCCCCCCTTAGTGCCACAGAATATGCAAAGCTTTCTCCACACTTGGAAATTCAGCTTATTTATATTCTAGGCTGCTCACATAGCTAGAAATCAACTGTGTCGTACTGGTTAGGGTGTCAGGGTAGGACCTTGGAGACCAGAGTTCAAATTCTTGCTGAACCATGAAGCTCATTGAAACTTGGGCCAGTTACCATCTCTCAGCCCCATCTTCTTCACTGGGTTGTTGTGTGGGTAAAACCAAGGGGTGGAAGAACTATATGCAATATATTTAGCTCCTTGCAGGAAAGGCAGAATATAAATGTAATAATAAATAAACAAATCTAGTGCTTTAGTGAATATGTGGTGCACACTTTGGGCTTGCACTACATTCAAAAAATATTATTTTGACTCTGTTTAGAAAAGGCAAATGTGAACTCTGTGAAACCTACTTCCACATAAATGCACATAGACACGGGAAGTGAGATTTTATCTGTATATTCTCTGCATATATTACATTTTTTCCTTTCTTTTGAGTGCCTTTAAAAAGATACAACACAGCAATTCAGCTACAGAATCAACTAAATGAGCGGCCCTGGAGTTTACTTTATTTTAGCCACAAATAGTGCAAGTACATCTACAGCTTTGTCAAGGCTATACTTTCAAAAAGGTTCAGCATTATACTTGAGGTCTCCCACTGTGCTAGCTTTTGATTCCATTGTGGTGGTTAGCATACATACTGATGGCAAGCTGTGTGCAGCAGGACCACAGTTATTCCTACATGTATTACACACATCCTCAATTGTCCAACAAATCCGGATCAACTCTGTGGTTTTATTCTCCTAGTGACATAGTATAATTTGTGGGAGCCTCACATTTTGTCAGAAGCTATAGCTGCAGTTGCGGGCAGGGGCCAGACACCAATTCCCTGGCTTTTCGAAAGCAAACAATGGCCATGTCTGAATGAGATTAGAACAAGCTCTTTTCCCTATGCAGGCAGCCATTTTGCTCCTCCCACTGTGCAAAGCATGATCAAAGCCTCTAATACAGGTGAGGCTATCCCTAAGGGGCACAGCTGCAGCAATAATCTCCCAACAGCGGCATCGCTGCCACTTTCTACTACTCTGCCGGTGTACCACACGGACCCAGCCTCATTGCCACCTTGCCCATCTACCCCTGGTAAGTGGCAGTGTCACTGCTGCCAGAAGGCAGTCACTGTAGCTCTGCCCCACTCCACTTCCGATCTAACTATCGTTTTCAATTTTGTCTGAATTGGGCTAATATGGCTACCAGCTTCAGAACAAGCCAGAATATTAAAATAATTTCAAAATATGCTTTGACATCATGGCTTATTAACCATATGGCTTACTCTGTCTATATGTGTGGAATGAAGAAATGACTGGGCTAGATTTTGAAACTCCAGCTCATTAAGTGTGCAAAGTTCTTAAGTTGAGGAGGTGTTAGGAATTCCGTCATAAGGCAGTTACAAATTGCAGGGTTTAATATACTGACGAACTGGAACAGCAGCAGAGTAGAGCAACCAAGATGATCAAGGGTCTGGAAACTAAGTCCTAACACGACTATTTGTACCGACAGAAAATAGGGCTTGGTATACCTTCGGAAACAGAAAGACCTTCATTACTAAGTGATATTCTAGTTAAACCAGAGGAAGTCTCAGTTTTATCTAGTTATTTTTATCTAGTTTTGGTTCCCTACTTACTCATAATTCAATAAAGTTCTTCTGAACACACTGCCAAAACCCCCCCAAAAAAACCCCCAACATATCCTGGTTATTTCATTTATGCCATTTAGCCATAGTGTTGTTGCTTTTACTTCACATATTTATCACATTCCCCGGAGATTCTGTAAAACCCTTCTTACTCTTTATCAATAAATGCAACTAGTAATAATCAAAAACAAAGTCATAAAGTTAAAACCATTTAATCCAGTTAAAGCCTCATCACATCAAAACAGTATTGAAAAGGTAGGTTTTTCCTCCTTATACTCTCCCCTGCATGCAAATCTTCAACTCACAATGTTCACAAGGTAATTAGCAACTTGTGCAAGTTGTTGAATAGGCAATTGCTTGCTCTCTTCCCAGAAAAGGAACTACCCCATTGGAATATAAGCCTCACTTTCCCCCCAAATTCCGACCATGAAAAGTCAAAGTACGGCTTATATTCATGACCTTATGGTAAGCAGCCAGGAGCACGGGGCAAACAGCGGCAGGAGCGTGGCAAAGCGGCGCCCGCTCCCCATGTAGTCCCCTGTCCTCTCCCCCAAGGCCGGGAAGGGAGAGAGCAAGGAAGGGGTAAGGCCACTGGCAACACAGTATGGTCCCCCCCCCCACTGCCCAGTGTGAGCCAGGAGCAGCGAGGAATGGAGCGGCTTATATTCAGCCCCCCCCCCCAATTTTAAAGGTGTGGCTTATATTTTGGCCAATACGGTAACTCTCACCACCTTAGGCATCTTGAACTCCCACTGACATCAGTGGGGAACGCAGTGCAATCATAAGTAAATTTACCCAGAAGTCCCCATAAACTTCAATGGGACTTACCATATAGCAAGTTTGCAAAGGTATGCAGACATCAACAGAGGGGTATAGGGTATAGGGTATAGGGATGGAAGAATCTGTCCATTTTGGTTTTCTCAGTTTCTCATATTTCCAATCTTTAATGCAATTCTCCACATATCTGCAGCAATTTGGGATTTATTTATTTTTTGAATCCTCATGAAAATTCATTAGTGTTTTAGTGCAAATTTCTCCTAATAAGCAGTTTTGACACATGTACACATTTTTGCAAGCATATAATGCATCCATGTATGCTGTCTTCAGTAATATATTTCTTGTATGCCCACTTTCTCCTAACATATGCATATTTGTAGACATTGTTTGGTTGAAGAACAGCCGCAGGGAACTCAGCACAGAATTGATCCAGCAGGCTTGAAGTTACCATCTATTAGCTGATCTGTAGGGATCAGCAGGGTGATCAAGTTCTCATTAGGGAAGTCCGTTGTGCAGCTGATGTGGTGGACATGGTTTTCGGAAAACACTATTGGGCGTCAAATTTGGCCCACAGGACAGATGTTTTCCACCTCTGCCATAAGAACTAGATAGCTTTTAATCAACGATGATATTCCTATATGTTTATGCCTCTAATTGTAGAGCTGTGTCTATATTCATATTAGCAGAAACCTTTTATCAGCAATTGTCATGAGCCCATATTACACCTATCCTTTTCTTATCTTAGCTAAAAACGTGTTCTTTCTGCCAAGGTTAGATCTCATCATCAAGGAATTCTACTCAAGAAAAACCAAAGACAGAAATCTACTGGGCATCATCAGTGTCCTGCACGCAGGAGATCCTCCCTGTATGGAGGATAATCCCAGTTATGGTCCAAGGTATTTTACTTATCTTTGACTTAACTGAAGGCCAATGAATTAAAAGATGTTTAGGGAATCCTTCCAGAAGTCTAGTGTCTCATGCAAAATAACTTACCATAAACCGATAGTGATCTGTCCAAGAGCAATAGAAAAGTGCAGGACATGGTTGTTGTAACTTGAGATAATAACAACATATTGTGAATCTGTGGGAAGTGAATGGATGACAGAGGCGTGCCATACTGCACCAAGCAATTTTGGCACTGACTAACTTGTTATCCCTTAATCCCTTCAACCTCAGATTGTTCTCTTAATAAAGCCATCTGATTCATTACTTCAAAAAGTGTGCACATGCTTAGTGTCACTTCTTTTCTCATCTTCAAGCATGGGATATGTAAATATAAAGGATTTTTTATGCCCAAGAAATCAAACCTTAGGAGAAGTTAATCAGCCTTTGTGTAGTCTGTGTCTTCCCACTCTTTAGAACAGTGGTTGTCAACCAGTGTGCTGTGGCACCCTAAGGTGTCAGGGGTACCACGGGCAACATAGGCCTCTATCCCTCTTTCCTTCCCTTCCTCCTCTGATGCCATCTTGCTTCTCTGCCTCCCCAGGATTTGCTCTGCTGTTTGTTGCAGCAGCCCTGGCTACAACCTCCACAGGTGAATGGTGCTTCTGGGGCTGGCCAGGGGGTGCTTTCCAGGCCCCTGTGGGGCACTGTGAGGAGGCACCTCTCTTTGGGGCAGAGGGGCAGCTCAGAAACCAGGGGCAACAGCTGCTACTGCCCAGAAGACTCCCAAGGAGAGGGGAGAGGAGAGGAGTTTGAGGAAACACTCCACAAGGGAGGGTGTTCGAAAAAGTGTGAGAGGCTGCCAGCTCTGCAGTCAAAGGGTGATGTAACTGGGCTCCTGAGTCCCACAGGGGTGCCGCAGAAAGAATGTAGTTGGTCAAGGGAGCCATGGACTCATAAAGGTTGAAGACCTCTGCTTTAGAGCATAAGAATGACCTTGCTGAATCAGATCAAAGACTTACATGGTCCAGCATCCTGTGGCCCACTGGTGGCCAATGAGATGACTCTGGAAAGCCCACAAGCAGAATATGACACTTCTGAATTAGCCCTTTCCCACTGCTGATCCCTAGCAACTGGTAGTGGGAACCATGGTCTCTGATCCTGGAGGTAGGCAATATAAAGCCATCATGACTATTTATTTATTTAAAATGTTTGCAGACCCTTTATCTCAGAGCAAGGAGAATAAAACACATTCCATGTAACAAATAAGAGCAGATAAAACTGACATCATAAACTATGAGAAATGTGGAACTTCTCAAAATTCCAGCTGAACCTTGAAAATTTGGGGGTAAATGTATCAAACTGGCATCTAAATGAAAATGAAGAAGGCAGCAGCTGAATTTCAAAAGGGAGGAAATTCCATAATTGGGGCCACCACCAAAGAAAAGGCCCTATCTCATATAACTCCATAATAGATAACATTGGACTGAGCAAGTGATTCGATTCAATTTTGCTTTCACGGGCACTCATCATAGGAGCATTCTGTCTCATGCCATTCCCTTGCATGCCATTCCACCCAGTTTAAACCCCATTCTACCCATTTTGTTCTGTTGTATACATTTTGTGCACACTTCTGTGTAAAATGACACTTCTCAGTGCGCTCAGTAGTAAAATATGCGATTTTATGCATGTTTTAAATGCAAAATTTGTATTTTTGGTGTGAAAACAGATAAAAAGCATTCCCAAATACAGAAAAAGATATGTCTTGGAACTGTGTTTCAATCTGCACATAAAGTTTGTAAATGCCAGACTGGCTCAGTCCACTGCAAAGAGCAAACAAATTCTCTCCCCGCCCCCTCCACAACCCTTAGTGGCAGGACACATAGAAGGGCCTCTCTGGAAACCCTTAACATCCAGGCAGAAGTGCATAAGGGAAAGTCGCTCCTTCACTTAGGCAAATGCCAAGTCATTCATTTGCCGCCTAAGTTGTTGGCCATCACTCAGACCAGTGCCTTGGTTTTGAATACTGAATCTTTGCCAATAACTCGAAAGGGAGGAGGAAGAATATAAAATGTTGCTTACAGTTTGCTAAACTCCCTCTCAAGGTACCTTCCACTTCTAGAACAGGATACATTCCAGAACGAAAAGATCTACTGATTTATAATACTCCTTGCGAAAGCTGTGTTGACCAAATGTGAACACAGTCTATTTAATTCTAAAGCCATGGGCACTACAATTGCAATAATGAAATAGATTTGGAAATGTGCCTGTTCTGCAGGCATGTAAGCCCTTCTTAGAGGGAAGCCAATTAAAATGTTGGCTTTGTCCTTGGAGGTTAATACACACTTGGCTGCTAAGGAAGTAGCCTACTTTCTTAGCAGAAATAATGAGTGGACAGGAGACAAAGGATTAATGAATTATCCTAATCTCTGTTTGTTTACAAATGTACCATTCCAGCAGATGGCTTTGAACAGCAATTGAGTTTAACAGCGACATAACTCAAGCATCCCACAAAGTGATTATCAGCCAAACCCCCTTTTCTCCCTTCGCACAAGTCAATCGTTTTAACTCTATGCTTCCAAATTCAGACTAAAGCTCCCAAAAACAATTTTTTCTTCCACACCCAGAACAGAGAACCAAGCTGTAAAACTTACTTGCATTGTCAAGCTGTCGAAATTGCTATCTGCAACACCTTGATTCCTAAGAGAAAATGCCTCCTGACAACTGGCAAAGGCAATTAACCTGGAGAGAGGCAAGTTTGAAAAGAAACAGATGTGAAATCCTCTCCTAAAGTAACAGGAAAGTTGAAAGGCGTTACAGGGTGCCTTACATCAGAGAAATATTCAACTGGCCAGCTAGGCTGGTTGAGCAGGAGGAAATTATCATTGTAGTGAAACACCCACCATTATTATAGATAAGTCAAGTGTAGAAAGAGGCCCTGTAGACTGCAAGAACATCTGGCACTAGGATGGCCAGATGCAAAAAAAGAACAGGGCTCCTGTACTTTGAAGATGGAACTTTAGCTACTTTTCATAGCATTGTCTTTTTTTTTAATCATCTTGCCATCCTACCTATCTTGCCATTGTGTGTGTGTGTGTGTGTGTGTATCTGCACAACCATAGGTGCATTTCACTTCACACAGTGCATCTTGGTGGAGTTGGGCCACCAGATTTCTGAGGTGGTGGGAGGCTTTTGCTCCAATAAAGTCCAAATTGGGAGCAAGATTGGCCCCATCCTGGCAAGCACAGGATGTGGCGTTTTGTCCCTCGCTCCATTCCATATGGCAGCAATATCTTTAACCATATAGAATTCAGTGGGGATTCTCAGAGAAACTAACTGGAGATGCCACACTGACTAGAAGAACCTGACTGCAGGAAGCCATTATGCTCTCAAAGTGAAATGGAAGGGATTAAATTTCCCAGCACAGCAGATCAACAGACCAAATGAGGGCATCAAAAGAATCATCTTCTCCACCACAGTCCATTCTAAAATACCTTATTGGCTGCCTGGACTGACTGCAGTATTGATACTGAACCTTCTATGAAAACATTTGCCAGTCCCATGTGTAAAAGATACAAATGGTCCCAAGATGTGAATCTTTACTAAGGTCGCCATATTTAAAAAAGTAACAACCAAGACACCCTGGTTCGATTGACTTGCCTAAGTTCCAGGACAAAGCACAATTAGACATCAATTCTGCCTTTGAAATCCCAGTAATGTCCACAAAAATCCAGGTGTATCGCAGCCCTATCTTTACAGAAAATCTGCATATTTCATTGGTGTCATTTATGATGCCATTATTTCAATATTACAAATTGCTCACTTCAGTTAAAAGCTCTGTATCTTTTTGTATATATAAGTTTTCCACACTGCATCATGGGTTTGAAGCCTTCACAATATGTATTCATTATCATTTGTCTGTCTCCAATGAATGTAAAAGTATTACAATATTTCATGAATATACTTCTTGTTATGCATGTACGTTTTGCTCATGAGAATGTGATTTGGTATGAAAGTGTTCAAATACTGTGAAAAAATACTTTGGCCCTCAAAAGGGCTTAAAGACACAAGAAGAATGTGGGTGGTTTGGCACAAACAATGAAATGTGAGAATGTAGATATAACAGCAATGCATACTGTTTCTGTGCAGGCATGGTTCCAAAGTAAATGTATTGAACATAATGATGGGTTTTGGATTGGGGACCAGAAATTTGGGGTCATGATTCCAATGGGACACAATCACAATATTTGGCCTGCATACTTTGGTATCAAAGGCTAACCCTGTGTGCTAGGGTTGTCATATTTTGAAGAGCAAAAAAGAGGACGCATGATGACTCTTCTTTTAAACACCCCTACTATATGTAGGCTATAGACCAGGCATAGGCAATCTCGGCCCTCAAAATGTTTTGGGACCACAACTCCCATCATCCCTGACCACTGGTCCTGTTAGCTAGGGGTAATGGGAGTTGTAGTCCCAAAACATCTGGAGGGCCGAGTTTGCCTATGCCTGCTATAGAAGCTGTGATGCATTGCTGAGGGTGGCAGGAGAAGAGAAGAGGAAAGCAAGTCTTCAACCACCCGTTATGTCTATGTCTCATCCAAAAAGTATAGCCATAGACATTTTGGCAAATTAAAAAAAATCCACCCATACAGAAATGTTACCCCTGAAAAAAAAATGTTACCCTTCTGGAAAAAAGAAGATACATGTGCACAAAGCAATCTCTAAGGCAGGGGTGAAGAGCCTCTCATTGTTGTTGGGTTAGAATTTCAAGCAGCCTCAAGCAGCATGGCCAATGGTCAGAGATGATGAGAACTGTAGACCACAAGTTCTCCAACCCTCCTGTAAGGCAATGTATCTATGCAGACTCAAGTATACATTTTTTTTTTAAATCACAAAAAGGAAATGTTCATGGTGTAAAAGTGGAATCAGAACAGCAACCTCTTATCTCACCTACATGTGTTCACTAGATTGTCTGTACTGTATATGGATACGGACTATGCAGAATGTGTAGTGAATGTGTGTACGTAGGGACCAGACATGCTGCCATTTGAGCCCTCTCCTCACATGTTTGCTGTACATGCAATTGCTTTGTGAACAGTGCATCAGTTTTAGGGCTAAGTACCCAATGGGTATCCTATCGTTTATAACTATATTTTTATATAACTATTTTTTAAAAAATCTTTTTAATAGTACAGTTGATTGGAGTCACTGGATTCATCCAACTCATTATTATTAAGTGGATATTCACTGAGTAATATTTCACAAGAAAAAAATGAAAATTAATTAATTTAGTTTGGTGGACTGGAAATATTATCTACCCAGCTCTACTAGTGTGTCTGGGCTTACTATAATTTGATAAGTCATAATTTGCAAACAAAATAAAGACAACTCTATTGAAGAATGAGTCTCCAGAACAGAAATGTATGAGTTTGATCATGATAGGAAAAATATATCATTAGATTAATTAGGCAATTAGCAAAATTCACAGCTGCACTCTTTGACAACTGATTCAGCAGCTCTGTATTAATGAGGCAAGTCTATATACTTTTTATGAACAAAAAGTTTAGGGAAGCAATAATTCCTTTCATGTTTATCATAAAAGCTAGCAAAAAAGGAACTTGCATTCAAATATTCTAAGCTTCTAGTCAAGGATTATGATCAAAGGACAGTCTGCTTCCCTGCTTCTGTTTAGCAATTGTATAGCATTCAGTAATAACTTCAGCTGCTATCCTTCTCCAATGCAAAGCAGCAAATCTCCCCTACCTTCAGTAGAAACAGAACATGTCTTTAAGGAAATTTCTAAACATACTTTTCTGCAGCAATGTTGAGGTAAGAAGCCCCGCCCTGAATCTGCTGTATCTAAGCCTGGGAGGAGAGGCGGATTGTAGGGATATAGAAAAAGGCGCAGTCTTGTTTGGTCTCACATTGAGAATCTTTGGGCTTAAATCATCTCTTTGGACCTCTAGGGCCAAATTCAACAAAAGCCAGTGCAGAGACTCCACCCCTCTTCAATCCCACCTGTGTCCAACAAATCTGCTCTGCGGTAGTCAGGAGAACCCCAAGAGCAGTGCAAGGAGAAGGGAGATTGTTCTCCTTAGCACTGCATTGGATTGTACCCCAAATGTTCTGCCCGGAAGTCTCACAAGAGAGGCCAGAAGAAAGCCTTTAAAAGCCCTACAATCATCTTGCCTGTTGCAGTGGTGAGTTGCTAAGATTTGTCTCCTGTCGCCTGGATAGACTCCACAATAATGGGGCTGAGATCGAGTGCATATATCCAACAGCAATAATTTAAGAGTGTAAGACTATCAGAAGAGTCCTGCTGGATCAGACCATAGTTCCACCTAACCCAGTGTTCTTCTTTGCAAGTCAGCTATCCAGAAGTCTCTGAGCAGCCCACAAGTAGATTGGGAGGCTATAGACCTCTCATGTGGTATTCAACAACATACTTGCACTGGACTCTGGAAGTTCCAAATACCCATGATGGTGAATGTGCATTTATCATCATCTCCTTCTTGAATTTGAAAAGCCATCTAAGCCAGTAGCCAACACAAATCGTCTGGCAGCAATTTCCATCAATTCATGATGCATTTTTATTTTGCTTGTCCTGAATCCACTGCCAATCTGTTCCACTGGATGACCCCAAGTTCTCAAGCAGTTGGCACATTGGTTCAGGAAGTGCAGATCAGGTGAGTCCACTCTAGAAATCAAGTTCACTGAATTCCTCCCCCTATCCATAGTAGTTGTACCCATCATTTTGTGTGCAGGTATGGCAGCATGAAGTATTAGCAGACGGAACCCTTGCTGGTATGGTTGGGACTGAGGGGGGCTTGTTATAAAAGTTCATCATTACCTAAACCCTTGAACTCTGGCCAGGATGTGTTTGGAGATTTTGGTGTGGTGGTTGTTTTTTTTTGGGGGGGGTGGAATGTGAGGAACACAATTAGAGTTTTATTCAATAGAGTTTTATACATTATGAATGGGGTAAAAAAATTCATGGGTGATGTGTATTTTGACAGCTATTAGTCTTGATAGCTAAATGCAGTGTCTGTGTTCAGAAGCATTACACCTCTCAATGCCTGTTGCTGGGACCAAACAGTGGAGTAAATCTACTCCCTTCATAGCCTGCCTGTGCAATCACCTAGTTGTTGGAAACAGCATATTGAACTAGAAAGTCCCTTGGTTTGATCCAGAAAGAATCTTACTGTATGTTCACTAACAGAGTGCAATTGGGGTTCCAGCTGAAGCTAGGGAGCAGCACAGTTAAAGGCATTTGATACCTTATTATAAGTATTTGAAAACTTCTATACTGAGTGTGTTGGAGGCTTGAAGAGAGACTATCACTTCCCAGCTTCACTCATGATAGGTTGTTCTCATTTCTTGGCTATTGCCACAGTTCATGGGACTTATTGAAGCAAGAGATGCAGATGTTGGCAGGAGACTGAATGTTTCATACTGGGCTATTGCTGTGAGGTGTATGGGTCCACTAGCTTTGAAACACTCTCTTTGGGTGTGATGAGTTTCACCTCTACACTGAGTTTTTCACCTACACTGAGTTTTTCACCTCTACACTGAGATAAAACACATATATTAATATTTAGATATGAATTTGCATATGATTTTTGTTCTTTTAACATTCAGATTAATGAGGATGCACTGAATTATGAATGAACACATGTACAATTGAACTGGATCGGAAATAGATCTGTCTGTCCCTAGCACGCCCATTGCTGCAGTATGAAACAGCAAGAATGTAGTACTGAATTGGATTCTGGTGGCATCACTGCAGTGTGTGTTAAATACAAGTTTGGGAGGATTTTGATATCTCTGTGATCAAGATCCTCCATGCCCCTGAAACCAGAATATATGAGCAGAAATTGAAACCTAAACATACTGAGTTCTCAGCATGAATTTAGGGTGGGGCACAAGTGGCACACATTCCATTCTCATTCCTGGGTTGGGGGGTAATATACAATGAGTATTCAGAGAGAAAAATGTTCAGTATAAGAATGCAATACAAACCTCCCTTATCTGGTATGCTCTTGCTGCTCTTAATGCTCACTTAGGTTAAAGACAGAGCTAAGGCTGAGAGGAAAAAATGGCATCCCAATATATTCTCTATGCTATTTGTTGGTGGTGATATTTTTGATGAGGGAGGTGATGTTCTGATGTCTCACTTTTGTTGAATGGATATTGTTAGCTTATACTGGTGGATGAAGGAGGCCGTGGGATATAAGAGCACAACTGGAAGAATTAGAGGCCAAGCCCATTTATTTCTTCAACAATATTGAAATATTATTTAAAAACATTTAAAAATCCAAAATTCAAAGATGGCAACATTGGGGAGACCATTTTGTTCAATATTCCCTAGGGGAATATTGTAATTCCCTAATAGTTCAGCTCACAGAAGAAAAACTGCAAACACTTGTCAGAAATTTATTTGCTAGGAAATTTCCGCTTTTCCGCTCAGGAGTTCTTTGGCAGTCTTCTTCAGTCTAGTAACCTCCCGATCTTTGGGGCTATAGCTCCTATAATCCTGCATGTTGTCTGAGGCTGATTGGAGCTATAGTCCAAACACTTGAATGACACCAGGTTGGGAAAAGCTGTTCTTTGGAGTCCAGGTGCACAGAGTTGCGCCCAATATTGGGGGGCACATCATGTGTGTATAATGTCATACACATGACAACCCCTCCAGCCTGACCAGACAGACCCACTCAGCCCACCGGGCACATTTTCTGGAGGGGATGCAACCTGAACAGACTTGCATCAGAGCCTGTTTCCAGTGTGTGAGGAAGCCAAGGAGGCAGCTTCCTCATAGTGAAGAGCTGGTGGCAGAGAGCTGCTCTCCTCAACTGAGCTGTACCACGTGCCTTTCCATCATGAGGTGCCCGGCCGCAACTGCTCTATTCCCAAGTCAAGCCTGACCCGAGGGGTGGAGAGAGGCTGCGGCATGCAAGGGATGGGGTGCACGGAGGGTGATGTTCACCCTTGAATGTCCCATCCCCACCCAGCTGCCAAGTGCTCGGGAGTGCTTGCCCAGGTGTGCAGGGGAAGGATGGGATGGGCAGAAGATGATGTTCATCCTTGCATGTCCTGCCTGGCTGCTGAGCGCTTGCCCAGAAGCAGGCCAGGGGGATGAAGCCCAGCGGTGGCAGGGGGGGCAGCCCCTTCAATATTGGGGGGCTGAACCCCCTCCCCCAAAATATTGAGGGGATGAAGCTTCCTCTGTCCCCTATACTTGGTGTCCCTGTTGGAGTCCTAATTATGTAATTTTGAAATACTCTTATAGCTATTGCATATGTGGCGTCAGCATTCATCAGACCAGGAACCCAAGTATTTGTAGTGTAAACAGAAGCTCTTTAATGTTCTAAGGCTTATTTTGGCAAAATGGTTGATTCCTGTGAACCATGTAAACAATTCTGCCAGACAAGGACACTTTTGGTTGTTCACTTTCTTCTCTATTTGGGTCAGTTATCTTGATTGCCTTTTGCAATTGTTTCATGAGGTTGTGATCTCCGAACCAGCTCTAAAGAAATCTCCTCTTTTGTTTCTGGGCACATTTGTATGGTAGGGAAAGGCAGCGGAATTTCCAAACAGTCCTCTGTTATGAATGACGCTCTGGATTGGAGAAATTAAGCCAAACTACATTTCCTAATACAGTAGGTGGGTACAGTGCACAAACTCCGTGCAAAAGCATCAACTTTATACAGCTGGTGGAAACTCTTGGGAAACAAATGAGCCTTTTCTGAATGCGCAGGAAGAAAACTTGTAAATACCAAGCCAATTCTGAATCAAGCTGCGAGCACAAGCCGCCTGCCCTCCGGGCATTGAAAATGTAAGGGAAGACCTTCTGTCATGATTATTTACATAATTAATTTTCCAGGTAATTTCACTTTTTAAAACCTCAACAGGCCTCCTTACAATTCTCTTATCTCAGTCACATATTGTAGTGACACTGCACTTTAATTTGGCATGCATTTGAAAGTGTCACATTTTAAGAAGTGTCCAGCAGACTGTTGAGAAATACTTTCAGAGTAAAATAGAGCAAAACGACGCTTCGCTACTTTCGGTTTTCTTCTTGAAAAGTGAATTCTGGCAGCTTCGTCAAGCCCTTTATGAACATTGAGCAGTTTCTCAGTCATGCTAAATGAGCTTTCATTACAGAGAGAAGTGAAATTCAGCAGCCGGAATTCAATTGTGCCATACTTTTGAATTTATTTATCAAAATTTATATCCTATCTTTTTTATAAAATATCCAGGGTATCTTACAATATACAGTCATTACATTAAAAAACCCAGCATCAGTAACATCAATGAAAGCAGTCTAAAAACCAGAAGAAGAAGAGCATAAGGTTTAAATGATGTTGCTTGCTCTATTCCCCCTCCCTCTTTTTTTTGAGGGGCAGCTTTTTCTCAGCCACCCTGGAAACTCAATAAAGGACAGAATGCAATTCCTTAAAATAAAGGGATATACATCATTCAAATTATCGCTGTCCTACATACATCTCTGTTCAGAATACACTTCTTCCAGTGAAGCTACCAGGTTTAATTGGTTGAACTGATAAGCCTAAATGGTCGCAACCATGTATCAAGGTCTGGCTGGTGTGTAGGGTCATGGTGATTAAAAGCCTAAGGTGTGAGTCAGGAATTGCTGGCTCAGGAAAATGCATAAGCAAGGAGTCTCAGTAGTCTTTAGGTCTGCATTTCCTGTAAGCTCCACACTAGTTTTTGCCTGCACAACATTATTCTGACTTTTCCCATTAGAATTTCAAGAGGCGCAATTCAAAACACTGAAGCAGTAAAGAGAAAAACAAAAACTACAGCTCAATGATTCTATAAAACAAAAAAACCTTGATGGCCGCCCGCTAATCTTTCTGCTTTGTGGATGTTCAGTCAGAAGTCCTCCACCTGGAGGCAAGAGAAGTGAACTCAGAAATGGACTGAGTTCACTGTGTTTACTCTGATTGACCAAGCCACACTACAAAGGCGGAGGAGGGCTTTGATTACTCATTGTCATTGTGACATCAGGTGACTGATAAGAGGGTGGCCCCATCCATCCCCCCAAAATACCCTACCGGGTGGGGTCGGGAGAACTGTTAAAATGGTCTGCCAGTTGGAAAAGATTCCATACCCCTGAAATGGGTCTTTGTTCTGACGGGTCTTTGTGCAGATAGATAAGGCTATTTTGACATTTGTAAGAGAGCATAGGGAAGTTCAGAGACCAGCTGAGATTCCATACGCTCAGTCCACTCCCTCCCTGAAACCAACACCGTCTCATTCTTGGGGTCAGCACATGTGAACCCCCATGGCCCAAGTAATACCCTATCCCTGACCAAGGGATCACACCTAACCAAAAAACAAAGGTCCAAGATTTAGAATGCAAAGTAAGGAAATTTCCAGTGAAAGCATTAGTTTCCATTTCATATAAGACACCCCCAAGCAATTTCAAGCTGATAAGCGGGTGAATGAGGCAGATGGGCTCTGTGGTGCAGAGAACAACAATTAGTATTAACCCCCCCCCCAGCCTGAGATCTTTTTTTTTTTTTTTTTTTTTTGGTAATGCATTAATAATAGTGCACTTCTACAAGGCAGGGAGCTTTTACAGATTCTCTCAGGTCTGCTCAGCAGTTTGCATAATCTCCTTACTCATGGCTACACAAGCTTCCTCTGGCAAATTCTGAAAGCTGCTTTTAGATCTTGTTCAAACAGTAAACCCAGCTAGATTTATTACTGTTGCTTCAGGGGAAGGGGATGAGCTGACTGTCTTGACCAAATCCCCCCTTGAGTTTTGTGGATGTTTGTGACCAATAAATACAGCTAATGCCGGACAAAGGCAAATTTACTTTTCCAGATCTTGCCCTGGTCTGCTGGGCTGTAGCTCACACAAGGAGCCATAAATGAGACACTCTTCCGATTATGCCAAGTTTTCTATCCCCAAGCAAGCACTCTTGCCATATACTATTATTTTAATCATTAGACCATTTCATCACAAAAGAATGTGTGCATTTGACTGAAGCAAGTCTTTTTTTTATCAATTGTTTTACATTGGAATAAATCTCTTGTGTAAAATCTAGTATGTTTGTGCCTGTAAATTTCATCCATTTTGGTCAAAAGGGGGAAGAGTTATATCTGTTTTTAGATTCCCCATTATAATGAATGGGGAACACAGAGCTTCATATTATACAGAGCAGCCCAGGACCTGAATTATAGATCAAGGCAGAGAGTGTACAGAGCAACCCAGAAACAGACTGGAATTCTAAAACACAGATATAAGATAAAACTTGGGGGCAGTGGATGCCTCTAATTGAGAGGACACAAAACTGAAGAAGTCAGCATGGTTCTCATAGTGAGGTGAGTAAAACAAAGATGTGCCTTGTTCAAATCATTAAACCATATTTTGGAACTTGACCTCTAGTCTTGAGTGCCTAGGTATCCTACTCATAAAAGTGACTTATCTTTATTCAATTGCACAGATGTATCTACTGATATATGCAGGGTGTGAGTATCCCAAGTGTTGATAGCACTGGAGTTGCCACAGAATATGAGTCAGCCTACAATTTCAAGGTGAGTCACAACACAGAATTCAGATCTGGGTTTTAATTGGGGGGAAAGAACTACAAACATTGAACAGAAGGGCTGCTAGAAAACCTCTGAGTTTATGGAAGTACACGGAACAGAAGGGGAGAAAATGTTGGAGAAACATGACCCTAATTTTATGAAATGCTGATCACACCTAAGACATTCACTTAAAACATGAAACACTTCTGGTGCTCAATTTCTCCATTGTTTACTTTTGTTTCATTTTTGTTATCATTTTAACAGCACAGTCACACCTTCCAAAAAAATCAATATTCAATTTAATCCCCCTCACTGAACGTCAACCCATGTAATAAAAAATAGCATTTTTCTTTTCCTTGCCAAATCCCAATTTTGAAAACCACATCCATTCCATAAGACACTTCTCATTGTATCTCATTTCCAAGCATTCACTGTCCCATTTGTTTTCTCTCCAGTCTAGCTTTCAGTGATGTAAATGTACTCTAACCTGGGTAGCACTTCTAGGCCAATGAAATGAAATGAAATGACATGTTATATTCCAATATTGATCAACTGCTGTTAATGTAGAAAACAAAAAAAAGGTCTCCTCTTTGTGTTACTGATGTAGATAAAAAAATTTCTACAATTAAATTTCTGCCCAGATTTTGTGGATTTCAGTAGCAGAAACCTATGTATGTTTACTCAGGTAAATCCCATTTTGTTCTAGGGGGTATTTTCCTAGGTGTGTGTTTAGGGCTGCAGCCCCAATGACCTAGAGCAGCATTCGTGTATTATAGAACCATATAATTATAAAGTCCCCTTAAAAATAATCTAGTCCAACCCCTGTCAGTGTTGGGGGCTACTACAGCACTCTGGGAACCCAGCCTTTGCTTTAAAACCTGTAATGAAGGAGTCCACCACCTTCGAAGACAGAAAGTTCTTCCTAATGTTAAGTCCTTGTGTGTGCACAAGGGTTAAGACCACTGTAATCCACTGCATTAACCATCAGGAATACTTTAACAGCCAGCACTCCTGAGCAGCTGCTAGGGCCCCAGAATCCAGCAAGACCACTGATGTTGAGAGCCAGCGTGGTGTAGTGGTTAAGAGCGGTGGACTCATAATCTGGTGAACCGGGTTTGCTCCACATGCAGCTGCTGGTGACCTGCTAGTCACACCTCTCTGAAGTCTCTCAGCCTCACTCACCTCACAGAGTGTTTGTTGTGGAGGAGGAATGGAAAAGAGATTGTTAGCCACTTTGAGACTCCTTAAGGGGAGTGAAAGGCGGGATATCAAGTCCAAACTCTTCTTCTTCTTCTTGATATCTGCCTGAGGGACCTGGCTGCAATCTTACCTTTTGGTGACAGTGGCAAATATGGGGGAAAGAAAAATGGGCATCTACTGCTGTTGCTTTCAAGTTGTTCACCCATGTACAAGGCCTATCAGAGGACAAGTTCCTGAGGGCCCTCCCTAACCTGGCACTGTCTCACCTCCCAGCCACGATTCTTCTAATTTTCTCATTAAAAGCCAAACCTGTCCACTCTCTACCTTCTGTAGCTCTGGGTGTTTTCCCAGTGAGAGCCACTTGGACGTTTAGAGATCCCTCAAGACAAAAACAGTGCAATCTGATTCAGAAAATTGGGAACCTTCCCAAATCACCCCAATTCCCTTTATAATTCAGGGTTACCCACAGATCCAGCACACACCACTAATAAATATATTATTTGATGTTGACTCTAATTCTGTGCCTAATTTTATAGGCTACACATGCTGACGGATCACTTTTTGATGCATGCTACCGACACTGAAATATTTTGGAGGTTTGTTCAGTTTTGTCCTTTTTAAAAGAAGAGGAATTGAAGCATTCTCAATGGATGCTAAGCAACACATTGTAAAGCATTCGAACATTAGGGGAAACTAGCTGAGATTTCAAAGTACAAAGTTTGCAGAAATATGACTCTTTTTTATTCTAATTTTATGTACTTGCATGTTAAACCTGTGAATGTTACCGAGTCCTCAAGAAACAACAATGCAATTCAACTCGGGAACAATGCACAGGGCAATACTAGAGAGAAAAAACCCTCCAACTTGGTCCTGTAATGCAGTTACTTTTTTAAAAAAGTTTAAAAAAGCAGGAAGCATATAGCCTTTTATTCAGTGACTCAACATTAATCATATATTCTGAAAGTTGTACCATACTGAAAGCACAATGCAGCTCTGTTTTGTATAGGTTCTGTCCTGCCACTTCATCAGTATGAACTAGTAGTGCTAAACCAGTTAAAAATGAATCTGCAGAAATGTGGGTGAAGTCAAGTGTGGAAAACAAAAGTGCATATGTGGAAATATGTCAAGGTTCCAGACAGGAAGCTACCTGTCACTTTTCATGTGACAGTTCTTCTTTTTTTAAGAGTAATCTGTTGCTTCAAAACAGAAAGGAAATATAACAGAGGACACAGATACAGAAGAAAAAGTGGTTTCTAGGAATAAGCTGGACAGGGGAATAGGTGTGTGAAGAATTATGAATTAAATCGCCCCCCCCCCCATATGATCTCTTGGGAATGCAAAATATACTCATATAGGATCGATGTGATAACATTCAGTTGTGGGGAAGGGGATTTCTCTTTAAAAATATATATATTTGGAAAATCCCTTGCAAGCCTATTAAGAATAAGAATAAGAATATACACCTATATACCTGGAAACAAGCTCCATTAAACACAATGGCACTTAGTTCTGAGTAGAAATACTTAGGATTACACTGTCAGAGTATATAGTAAGATGTCATTGAGCTGATGAAAGGCTCCAAAGCACACGAAGAGAAGTAATACTAACTTTTATTTTTCTCAGTGAATAAAATTGCACAGCCATTATAACAGAAGAGATCTCATGTAACTGATGTCCCACTCATATGCAAATAGTATGCAAATTAATATACAGAACATAATACATTCTCAAAGCTAATCATAATCTGGAGTAGATTGCCCATGTTTGTACTGTCCCATTCTAATGATATAGTCTTGCCCTATATTCTAGGACAAAGACTTCGGTATTACATCTCTTAATTTCAAATGTAATACTTCAAACCATTGAGATTGGCATCCTCCAGTAGTTCATTATCTAAGAACTGAAGCTACTTCACTTCCCTTTGATATTTTTTGTTCCCTCAACAATAAAAAATCACTTTATAGCATTTAATTTTCATACAAAATGCACAAGAAGTATTAATGCAATCCAATACATATGTAGTTCACTTAAAAGAAATCAGTTGTGTTGATTAATAGTGCTATCTTGTGCTGTATAATATTTTATTGCAATTACTGCTTATGGATAAGCATTGAATCTATTGCTAAGGAAACCTCTTGAATACTGAAATAGAATGGTCTTTTGTAGCTGGGCACCACTTGATTTATGTGTTCTTATAACATACATTTCATATACATTATGCACCCCACACACATATAAAGGGCTTGCACAGATGCTTATTGAATAGACTCCTCAATAAAGAGTATTTTCGTGGGCCTTGGAGAGATTGATTCTATTATCAGTCAGAGTAAATCAATATTTATGTCAGCCTGTTATCTGACTAATGCTTGATGTTATTGAATAGACAATTGAATCTCAGATAGAGAATTTAATAAAAGGGATACAGTACAGGTAATAACTATGGCAGGTACTGCAAAAAGCATTTCCAGAGAACAGCTATTATTTTGCTGTTGCCTTGGCTTACAGCAGTTTTCCCAAGTTTAATACAGTACAGTGAAGACAATTACCCAATAATCATGATGCATACTCTCCCTCAAATGTCTGCATACAAAATTAAAGTTGTCAGTTTGCCACTATGCATTCACAGGGTTATATAGTGGACCTACAGAATACAGCTCTAACAGATGGGCATTTAGGCCAGAACTAGACATTATATAAATGTGACTGTCATAGAAAATGGCATTAACGTGTATTACAATCTAATCATGTCTGAATATCAAAATGTTGTGTTGTTGTTGTTCTCTAAGGTAGGGTGACAAATTTGGTTCAGCTTACAATACACGAGCTGAAATGCAGCTTTCTCCAAATCTTGCAGTACAGTTCTCCACCCCCAAAACACAAACATTAAGGAAAAGCATACACAAAAATGTGTATACAAGACAAAAATGTGTGTGTTGAGAGTGCACTGTGCATCAGGAATGCATGGTGATGCAAAATTGCATATAAAGTTTAGCATAGTGGTAGAAATGCACACTCATTTTCATTATCTATTTATCTGTTTATTAAATTTGTATACCACCCTTCATCCAAAGATCCCAGGGCGGTTCATAACAGAAAAATACAAAGTGAGAAGATAAAACACATAATAAAAACAAAAACAAACCAAAAATGCCCCCTCCCACAAACACATTTTAAAAGTCTCATTTTTATAACAACTTGGAAACAAAAACCAGAAACAGATCAAGAAATGTGAGAAGTCAAGAGAAGCCAGAACTGACGGATTTATCCATTCCTGGCATTGACTTGGGTGAAGGTTTGCACAGTATCATGCTATCAGGCCACACTGGTAAGCTGTACCATTATAGAAGGGGGAGATTGATGTATGCAGGGGCGTACAAAGTGGGGGGTGGAAGGGGCGGGGTGCCCTGGGTGCTACTCTGGGGAGGTGACAAGATGGCCCCTGCCTCCCCCCAGCTGTAGAGCGGCCGAGGGTGTGTGCAGTCAGTGTGGGCGCCTCTCGCACAGCATCCGTACGGACGTCCGTATGGGCTGCCTCTCACACGGCGACCGTCCAGGATGCTGCACATGTACGCTCTGTATGGGATGCCGCACATGCCCAGTCCATACATAGGTTGCGCATGCGTCACCAGGCGGTTCTCCCCGCCCCTCGGTGTCCCACCCCAGGTGCCGGAAAGGGTTCCTCCACTACTGGATGCATGGCTGTCAGTTTTAGTATCTGTTAAACATTTACACAAGCCTTACAGTGTGATGCTTTCCAGAAAGCTGCCTGCACAGCTCTGCAGAGCTCTGTAGTGTTGTTTTTGGCTTTTGCTAAAGCACAGCACTATAGAACTTTTTTGGGGGGAGGCACTTTGCATGACACTTTTAGATTTTAAAACAAAATCTTCTGTAGTTTGTGATTAGGCTGCGGGTACGATGACCCACAATTCAGAGATTTTCAGTGCCTCATTGGTACATCTTGGGCTCCTTCACTTTTGGGAAAGAATGTATGTTATGTGATTACTAATAAATACAATTAATAAATGAATACTTTTTCGTGAAAACAAAGTACTGGTAGGTTCTGCAAGCTTAGCCTGCCTACGTCTGGTCTACTATGACTGGAAACAGGTCACCAGGGTCTTACATAGGGGTCTTTCCCAGCCCTTCCTGGAGATCCTGGGAATTGAAACTGGAAACTTCTGCATGCAAAACACGCATTAAGCTTCTGAACTGCAACCCTGCCTCAAACCCTGATGTCTGTTTCAAATGCAACTACTGAAGGAAAAGGGCGCAAGGAAAAATAAAGATATCATGTTTCTATTTAACCAACTAGTCTATCTGGCACTGAATTACAGCTACCTCATAGTGAGAGGAAGGCTAAAGGGCAGCCATGATTACCTTATAAGCACTGCCAGACCCCTGCATAAGCAGGTGTTCCATGCCAATTATTCACCTTTTAGACATGATTTTCTTTTCATCCAGTGTCAAGGTCAAGACTTCTACTCAGTACAGAAGGAAACTGACCACCTATTAGTTTCATTCTCATTGAAGAATAGATTTGTCTACACAGCGAAGCACGACAACCTTGGATGATCAAAACAGTTACGTTGCACTCCTGCAGCTTAATATTTTGCTTTGAGAGTTAGCCACTAAAACTAGTCATTTTAGTACTTGTACTTACAAGTATTCTTTCCAGCAATTAAATATTGGGTTTCTTGAAATTTGCATGTGTGCTGATTAAGTACTGTTCTGAACAAATGAGAAAACCACCATCATTGGGAACCTAATGAAGGAAATGGATTGCTGTGAACAAGTCTGTTTGAGCTGAACCTGAGTGTGGACACATTACCTAATGTCTCTAAATTATGAGCTACACTTTGATCCTAGCAAATCCGAAGATACTGAATTGCAAAAGCTACAAAACTTTGTTTCAGATCTGGAATAACATTCAGCGAAGGGTGAAAACACCATCAAAGTGTCATAGCAAATCCAGATATGACCTTTGCCTCTTCTAAAATACTGCACAGATACTCATTCATTTCCTATTACAGTGGTACCTCGGGTTACATATGCTTCAGGTTACACACGCTTCAGGTTACAGACTCCGCTAACCCAGAAATAGTGCTTCAGGTTAAGAACTTTGCTTCAGGATGAAAACAGAAATCGTGCTCTGGCAGCCCGGTGGCAGCGGGAGGCCCCATTAGCTAAACTGGTGCTTCAGGTTAAGAACAGTTTCAGGTTAAGAACGGACCTCCAGAACGAATTAGGTACTTAACCCGAGGTACCACTGTAGAGCTCCATATGTCTTCGGTTGAGGGGGGGGGGAGAGATTGGAGAGCTGGTGAGAGCCCATGTCAGCAGTGGTTAGAGAAGCAGAATAGGAATGTGGAGGACCCAAGTTCAACTACCCACTCAGCCATGAAGCTCAATGTGAGACCTTGGGCCAGTTACTATCTCTCTACCTCACAGGAATGTTGTGAGGATAGATGCATGGATCACAATGGCCAAGCTATTCTTATCCAGGGCTATTGCTGGTGAACTAACAATAGCTAGAAATAGGCACTGCTAGCTACCAAGGTCACCTGGACTTCAAGTGGCAGATTGATCAAGAAGTATTCCTCATCAACACCTGTTCCTTTCATGGAAGTGCAAACTGGTGGGAGAACCCTTAGTAACCAAAGGATTATGAAGATGCCATAAGAAGAACCAAACATATCTAATCACAATTATATATGTCACTTTTTTGTTTGTAGGCAGGTAATGTGGTCAAGTTTCCCACATCTATTTTAAAGGGAGAACTTGAGACATTTAATGATACCTAAAGGAACTTGGTAAAATGAGACAACGCAACCTGAAATTCTAAGGCATATTCTCTGTATCCCATGACACCCGCCACCACCAGCCAACAGGAGCCTGTGATTTAGCGATGGCCCATAGCTCAGTGGGAGAGCATATGTGCTTCATATCAGTTCAGTCTTCAAGATGTCAACTGAAAGGATCTCAGGTAGTCAGGCTGGGAAAAGAACATCTGTCTTGACCATTGCCTGCCAGATGAGACCAGATTAAGCAATATTGTGTTCTTCAGACATTGCTGGACTTCTATCAAACCCCAGCCAGCATGGCCAGAAGTCAGTGTGTTGTAGTCCAACATCTGGAGCTGACTCTCCATGTTGCCTACCCCTGGAGTCGACAGGATTAGACAAATAAGTTTGGTTGGCCATAAGTCTATTTGGAATTAATTCTTACTAGTCTCAGTGAGGCTTGTTCCTAAGTAAGTACAGAGGTACCTCGGGTTAAGAACTTAATTCGTTTTGGAGGCCTGTTCTTAACCTGAAACTGTTCTTAACCTGAGGTACCACTTTAGCTAATGGGGCCTCCTGCTGCCGCACGATTTCTATTCTCATCCTGAAGCCAAGTTCTTAACCCAAGGTACTATTTCTTAGTTAACGGAGTCTGTAACCTGAAGCTTCTGCAACCTGAAGCACCTGTAACCCAAGGTACCACTGTAAACATGATAGGGAAGTGTCCATAGCACTGTAGTTAAATGTGTTTGGTATTTCCCCTCCTGCCCTACACACACTTCATTATTATTTTTATTGTGATTTTTCCACTGAACTGAACATCCCTTCCGATATTATTTGCTCCCCAGCCTCTGTTCACTGCTACCTTTATGGCTCTTTCTGCATTCCTTTATTTCACCAGCCCCTTGTTAACCTGTTCTCCTGTCTAGAACTCTGCGTTTCAACACATCCTGCTGTTTCCAGTGACATTTCTTTAAATGCTCCGAGCTCGCCTAACAAATCTTCAGTGTAGTTTACTTAGGCTGTCAACCTGCTGCTACCGCAGACCAGCATAGATACAAGGAGGGAGGCTCAATAAATGACTGGGTTGAAAATGATACAGTTGTGGGATTCATTACAAAGTCTGATGAGCTCTTTGTCATTTAAGGAGATAGGGAAGACTGACATTAAAATACGGTTCATTAAAAGTGAATTTGAGCTTCTCTCTTCACGGTACCAAAACATCTGGAGATGATCTAATTTATACTGGAGTGCCTTAGAAAATGTTTGAGCTTCTAACTAAACACTAGGGATTTGGGTAAGAAAAAAGGATGCAGCTATTGTACCGCTATACATTTGGAGAGGATTTATTACTCTGAATCTTTCAATTCCATGAGGCAAAAGACTCCTGGATTGAAAATGTGCTCATGCTTAACTCATTCTTATTTTTAAAGGCTGCATGTTACTGAACCCCCACCCCTTACTTTTTTTGTTATTAAACTATGTGTTTGTTTGCTTGGCCAAGTATTGACAAAAAGCCCAGGGAGTTAAGCAGTTAAATAGCTCAGCTACACCATATCCTTTCACAGATTCATCATTTCTGACTAGATAAGGAAGCAATGAGCCAAAAATCAAAGAATGAGAGCCAGCAAAAATGTGAAGTAGACTTCAATGTAGATAGATAGTAGTGCCACAGAACTGTCTTTCTTTGTCCTTACATCTCAACAGTTCTGAAATGCTGATGTTATTTACATGGTGTTTGGTATCATCTTTGACCTTCACATTTCCCCTCCCCATCCTATGAAGTATTTTGTGAATCATTAAGTGACAGCAGATTCTAGATATAGGCATTTAAATACTGCAGTGCAGCTATGCCAAACAAAAACATGCCATAGTTGTGGAATAAAAGAACATTAGGGAGCGATACATTCCATCTCATAAGGATCACTGTCATTATCATCATAATAATGTATGTAACCCATTCAATATTAAAAGCGCTTTACTGTTTTCATTTTGTTAGTACTCAGAGAGACTCACAGGCAAGAGATACTTTTAGACATGTCTGTTTTAGACATGGGGAACTGAGACAGAGGAAAAGTAGCTTTTCCAAGGCCACTTGATGAAGCTGAGTGTTGGAAGTTTCAGGACAGACAGGACAATGTACCTTATTTTTCCATGCAGAAGATACCCCCATGTATAAGACGACCCCCTATTTTTGGGAGCCAAGAAATTAGAAATCAATACTTTGTAGTTGTTGAGTTTTTTGGGGAAAATCCTTGACTATGCTGCCTTGTACCAGACTTACTGAATAACTATGTGTATAAGACATTCCCCAAATTTGAGGCAAGAAAATTCTGGAAACATTGTCTTATACACAGAAAAAATACAGTACCTTTTCATACTTCACCTAGGGAATTTGCTCCCCCAAGAAGTTATCATGGACTCAATACAGAGAATAAAGAGAATTGGGTAAATTCATGTCCTACTATGCTATCAACAGCTACTAGTCATGATGGCTATTTCCTGCCTTCAATGGACAACAGATGCTGGCAATCCCAAGGGTGGAGAGTGCAGTTTGGCCATTGGTTTGATCCAGGTGGGGCTTCTTATGTTCTTAATGAGTCTGTCTATTCATTTATTCATTTGATAAAAATAATATAAACTGCTCTTTCATAACATATATCAAGGTGGCCTGAGACATACAGAATATAATAAAAGCAATAAAAGTATCCATAAAACCATCACCGAAACATCAGTAGACATGGCTGGTGAAAGAGAGAAATTCATATTGTGAAGGCTGGTCTAAATAAGACAGTTTTCAGAAGACGTTTAGAAGAAGGCAGGGGCAGTTCCTGCCAAACCTCTACCAGTAGGACTTTCGCCAGACAGGGCCAGCCACGCTAAAGGCTCAGTCCCCAATGAAGGCCAACCAAACCTCAGGGGCCAGCCTACCTTTGAGGCAGACTGAGGCAGCCACCTCCAGAATGGATCCAGATAATCAGTTTGATCCAGGAATGTCATAGAATCATAGAGTTGGAAGAGACCACAAGGGCCATCGAGTCCAACCCCCTGCCAAGCAGGAAACACCATCAGAGCACTCCTGACATATGGTTGTCAAGCCTCTGCTTAAAGACCTCCAAAGAAGGAGACTCCACCACACTCCTTGGCAGCAAATTCCATTGTCGAACAGCTCTTACTGTCAGGAAGTTCTTCCTAATGTTTAGGTGGAATCTTCTTTCTTGTAGTTTGGATCCATTGCTCCGTGTCCACTTCTCTGGAGCAGCAGAAAACAACCTTGCTCCCTCCTCTATGTGACATCCTTTTATATATTTGAACATGGCTATCGTATCACCCCTTAACCTCCTCTTCTCCAGGCTAAACATGCCCAGCTCCCTTAGCCGTTCCTCATAAGGCATCGTTTCCAGGCCTTTGACCATTTTGGTTGCCCTCCTCTGGACACGTTCCAGTTTGTCAGTGTCCTTCTTGAACTGTGGTGCCCAGAACTGGACACAGTACTCCAGGTGAGGTCTGACCAGAGCAGAATACAGTGGCACTATTACTTCCCTTGATCTAGATGCTATACTCCTATTGATGCAGCCCAGAATTGCATTGGCTTTTTTAGCTGCCGCGTCACACTGTTGGCTCATGTCAAGTTTGTGGGCAACCAAGACTCCTAGATCCTTTTCACATGTACTGCTCTCAAGCCAGGTGTCACCCATCTTGTATTTGTGCCTCTCATTTTTTTTGCCCAAGTGCAATACTTTACATTTCTCCCTGTTAAAATTCATCTTGTTTGTTTTGGCCCAGTTCTCTAATCTGTCAAGGTCGTTTTGAAGTGTGATCCTGTCCTCTGGGGTGTTAGCCACCCCTCCCAGTTTGGTGTCATCTGCAAATTTGATCAGGATGCCCTTGAGTCCATCATCCAAGTCGTTGATAAAGATGTTGAATAAGACCGGGCCCAAGACAGAACCCTGTGGCACCCCACTAGTCACTCTTCTCCAGGATGAAGAGGAACCATTGATGAGCACCCTTTGGGTTCGGTCAGTCAGCCAGTTACAAATCCACTGAGTGGTAGCATAGTCAAGGCCGCATTTTACCAGCTTCTTTACAAGAATATCATGGGGCACCTTGTCAAATGCCTTGCTGAAATCAAGGTAGGCTACATCCACTGCGTTCCCTTCATCTACCAGGCTTGTAATTCTGTCAAAAAACGAGATCAGGTTAGTCTGACATGACTTATTTTTCAGAAATCCATGCTGACTATTGGTGATCACAGCATTCCTTTCTAGGTGCTCACAGACTTTTTGCTTAATGATCTGCTCCAGAATCTTCCCTGGTATTGATGTCAGACTGACTGGGCGGTAATTATTTGGGTCCTCTCTTTTCCCCTTTTTGAAAATAGGGACAACATTTGCCCTCCTCCAGTCTGCCGGGACTTCGCCTGTTCTCCAGGAATTCTCAAAGATGACTGCCAGTGGTTCTGAGATCACATCTGCCAGTTCTTTTAATACTCTTGGATGTAGTTCATCTGGCCCTGGAGACTTGAATACATCTAAACTAGCCAAGTATTCTTGTACTATGTCCTTAGTTATTCTGGGCTGTGTTTCCTCTGCTGAATCATTTGCTCCAAATTCTTCAGGTCGGGCATTGTTTTCTTTATCGGAGAAGACTGAGGCAAAGAAGGCATTGAGGAGTTCAGCCCTTTCTGTGTCCCCTGTTTGCATTTCACCATCTTCTCCTCTGAGTGACCCCACTGTTTCTTTGTTCTTCCTTTTGCTACGAACATACCCATAAAAGCCTTTTTTGTTGCTTTTAACCTCTCTAGCAGTTGTCTGCAGTTGTTCTGTCATAGCCCTCTCATTCATTTTCCCCATGTAGGAAGAATGTGTGAGCAGGCAATAGCTGTTACATTCCAGTCTATGGCTATCATGAACTGGACTCTTGATTGCCCAAGTTTAGGGTCTTGCTTACATCTAATCATTAAAAGAAACAAAACAGCAGAACACCCTGGCACTCTGGGCTCTGCCTCTGTCCTGTCTGCATATAACAGAGATTAGTGTAGTTTTGCCACATCAGTGGCTCCCATGCTTCTTCAGATAAAACTCATCTGGCTATGAAGTATTGCAAAATTCCATACTGTGCAGGTGAAATATGGCAGATGCCCAGTCTTGGTCTATTCATTCTGTCTTAACTGCTCAAGGACATACTATTCAGAGCCATGTTGGGGCACCGAAGGAGATACTAGGAACCACATTGATTAAGGTAATGGGCCAACATAACATTCCATTCCACTATCCCAAACAAGGTTAATTGTTTGAAAATATGCAACTATCGTGATTATGTCTAAGAGGACTGTTAGTGCTTATCATTCATGTTGTAGCAGAACTTCAAATATGCAAATCTCATGCATCTGTTCACTTTGAAGCTTTAGATATTCCCTGCAACACCACCTGTGTTTTTCTAATCCTTCAGTGCTTTGTATCAAAACAGTTCAAAAAGCTGAGCACTTTAACCGCCTCAAGCAGGGCCTTTACAGTGATTGCCCCAAGGTTATGGAACAATTATCTCTTTGAAGTTTATTGCGTCCCTGCCTTAGTCACCTTTGGAAAGGTCTGAAAAAGCTTGTGAAGTGGCAGGCTAGTTACCAGGCAATTCAATGGGCAATCTGATGCTGTCATTTTAGTTATGTTTTCATTGTATTTTTGTTTTAAATTTATTATATCTCTTTTATTTATGTAAGATACTTTAAGCTGTAGGAAAGCAGCATGGTTTATTTTTTAAATGCACAGATTAATGAAGGCCACTTCTGAAGATTCAGTTTACCAACTAATTCTGTGACATTTGCCCTTTTGCGTCAGTTTGGTCCAGCTCATTTCTTAAAGTTTTTCACTGTCTAATTGGTGTGCCATGAGGAGTACCACTGAAAGACTCACAAGTGCTTTTATGTATCACTGAACCAGCTATTCACCATGTAGAATGAAAAAAAAGCTACTTTATTGTCAGGAGAAGAATGTGATCCAATGTTCAGTGGTCTTAACCTGGCATAGCTCCAGGGCTGTTAAATGGAGCAATGTGAATTTACACCCTCTGTTAGACCCAGGCTATTGAGTAGAACAGCAATTTGCCATGTCAAAAATAATTTGAAGCATAGTCAAATCTGACTAGTTCATCACATCAGACTTCCCAGCTGAATCTAATGAACTACTGGATTCTATGAGAAATATGGAAAGCCAGATTTTGCCTGACCCTTACAAGTACTTTTCATACAAGTCACCCACGTAAAGGGAAAACCCAGGAAGTGAACTAATCCATCTTGCTGTCTTTCACTTCATTGGACTAAATTTTATGTCTAGGTTTTCAAGATGCTGAGAAGTGTAAGAAAAAGAACACTGAATGAGTTTTGATTATTCACACATCAAATCCTGCTTATGTTCTGTATGTGTTCGACTGAACTCATTTTCCACAATGTTTTTATTTTTTTTTATAAAAGCCATATTACTGAACAATCTGAGCAATGGGAGCCAACGTATGCTATCATTTCATACTCCGTGTACATCGAGGGTAATGAACTGGATCTGTCAGGCAGGCCAGATCTTCAACTACAAACACACAGGCCGAAATTGACAGATGGGTGGGACCTCCCACTTGTCAAACACTTGATGTCACAATGACAACAGGTGACCCATTTTGCCTGCGTGGTTTGTAATCAAACTACATGGGCTGAGAAGTGTATGTACAGTAGCACATCCCTCGCACCAACAAATAGCTGACTGTCTGCACTGGGGAAGTCCAAACCTCTGGACGCCATTCCCAACAATGAGCTGATTGTCTGTGTCTAGATAGCACTGAGCCCCCCTCCCCCACAACCTTCATCTTTACTTTCCACACACTTTATGTCATATATGACCTAAGATGTAGGGCAGATGAAGGACCTACCGTATTTACTTGAGTATAAGCCGACTTTTTCAGCACATTTTTAATGCTGAAAAAGCCCCCCTCAGCTTATACTCGAGTGAGGGTCCTTTTGGGCTGCTCCTTCCTCCTACTCCGCCTTTGCCGCTGTCGGTGGCAGCGGAGCAGGAACGAGCAGCCCGAAAGCAGCCCTTTCGGACTGCTTGTTCTTCCTCCATTGCTGCTGCCACCAGCCTCTGGTATGGTGAACCAGCTTATACTCGAGTCAAAAAAGTTTCCCAGTTTTTTGTGGTAAGATTAGGTGCCTTGGCTTATATTCGGGTCAGCTTATGCTCGAGTATATACGGTAATTAGGCCCATGAATTGCCTCACCTCTGATGTATGGGAATTCACATTAAGAGGTATTTTGACTCTTCCATTTAACACTTATGTATTGGCTTGAGTACATTTAGAAAAATCTAGGGAAAACATTATTTGAAGCTTACATCTGAAATGCAACAATAATGATGGGAACTAAAGGCAGAGAGGGATGCGGGTGGTGCTGTGGGTTAAACCACAGAGCCTAGGGCTTGCTGATCAGAAGGTCGGTGGTTTGAAGCCCCGCGACAGGGTGAGCTCCCATTGCTCGGTCCCTGCTCCTGCCAACCTAGCAGTTCGAAAGCACGTCAAAGTGCAAGTAGATAAATAGGTACCGCTCTGGCGGGAAGGTAAACGGCATTTCCGTGCGCTGCTCTGGTTTGCCAGAAGCGGCTTAGTCATGCTGGCCACATGACCCGGAAGCTGTACGCCGGCTCCCTCGGCCAATAAAGCGAGATGAGCGCCGCAACCCCAGAGTCGGCCACGACTGGACCTAACGGTCAGGGGTCCCTTTACCTTTACGTTTAAAGGCAAGCACTCTGCTCCAAATAATTAATCTATAATTCCACCTTGGAGCCAAAGCAGATAAGTACCATCCCCTACTTGCTTTAGCCGCTCATAACCAATTTTAAAAAAATGATGGGTCTACAATGTGGCCTGTTTGCATGGGCCACATTGTGCAAAATGTGAGTGACAAAACCAGTTTTCTAACCTAAATAGCAACCCAGGTGTCAGTCAAAATTTTGTTTCTTTATACATTGTTTTGACTTGATAGTTATATGACATAATACTTCTTTTTCTTTGGGGGAAAAAGTATGTGTTCCATGGTCCCAACAAGGTGCTGTGCTTTTTTGAATTCTACTGAAATTTAGCCATTAAGCTATTTCATAATGGTACTTTGCTGAATGAGAAATTCAGTGTCAAGTTTCCTCTTACTGCCTGCAGTTCAATCTTATGTGTGAGAGTTCACAGTCATATGAACTAATAGTTGTTTGTTACAATTACTTGGGAGTAAGTAATTTCCACAACACAATGTATATAAAGGTCACACTATATTTATTTATTTATTTATTTTCCTTTTAAGACAGTCGTTGGCATTGCTGTCATTAACACTATCTACAAAAATCACCTTGGAAAATCACCTCGTGTTTCTTTGTAGTGCATACAGTTACTTCAGAGGTTGTTATACTCTATGAATGTCATTCTGCTCATTACCTACAATGTAGATAAACAGGAAAGAACCAGCCCGGCCTTAGGTATTAGAAGAAGGTAAGTATGCAGAATAGAATGTCCACATTAATTTGGCTCATTGGCAAGGTTCCCACTACATACCTATTTCGCCCAAATGCCATGCATTTTTTATATCCTAGGCTTGAAGACAAACAAGGGCTTCTGCAAATAATGATGATTAAATGAGGCTAATATCCTTTATGTTCAGCTTAATGTCAATCATCTCTAATAACATACCAACATGACTGAATTTTACTCCAGGTCTCAATCAGGATTCTAAACTAATTATCTTAAAATTTACAAAAGGAATTAATTCATTCTCTGAGATTTGCATACGTAACCATTCACCCAGTCCCTCCAAGTTCTTGATAATACAATGTTATAGATTCTTCATATTTTGTGAAGGATGCTAGCAATTTATAATGCTTTATTTCTTTTTTGTATTTGTTTTTTTGCAAATGAATTTTGTTTGTTCTCAATATTCCAATGGACTCTTAAAAGGCAGAATCGACATGCAAAGTGAAGAACAGTGAAACTAAAGGAAGCATTGTGGTTCTTCAACATCACTTTTGACAATGATTAAATCAGAAAAGGGATAGGTTTGCCTATCAAGTGACTGTGTATGAAAATATCAGTAAAGCATCAGTTCTAGATTTTTATTTATTTGGGCTCTGTTTAATGCTGATACACACTTAGAAGTGCAGTTTAATAAGTCATGGTGGATAAAATATATATGCTGCAATAGAAAGCAGCATTTAGTAATTAGGTTAAATGCACAAAGATTTGGTCAATGTGATGGTCTCCTGTGCAAGCCCCATTGAACCGACTGGCATTGAAGGATGTTTAATCTTTGCAAATTCGTATAGAAAATGATCTGAAACTTGGACTAATGGGCAGATTAGAGTTTAGCTATCAAATGGATTTGCACATTCTAATGTGTCATAGTTCTCCATAGCTTAAACAAATCAAAACACACATTTAAATACACAAACGGTATTGGTTTGCATACCAGCCATAACTGGCAAAAAGCACTCCTGTCTCTTGAGGCCACCTGACAAAGGTGGATCCAAGAGAACCCCCAATCCCAACCATAACAGGCAAGTAGCTGATCTCTCAGACAAAGGAACCACTAACCTGCAGAGCTTCCTTCTTACCAGAGTTCAAGCTCAGTTTATTGGCCTCCATCCAGTCCCCCACTGCACTGCATTGCCATGGCCCAGATCATGAACAACCTCCCCTGATTCAAATGTTATGGGGAAGTAGTCATCAGTATCTATATCATCAGCATATTGGTGACACTTTGCCCCCAAACTCCCAATGACCAAACACAGTGGCTTCATATCACATTATCCCAGAACAACTCTCTGGACAAGACCCTCTAGATAGGAGTGGAACCACAATGCAAAATAATGTCCCAGTGCCCATCCCACAGAGCCAGTCCAGGACAATACCATAGCAGAGGGCCTTCTCGGTAGTGGCACTCACCCTGTGGAATGCCCTCCCATCAGATGTCAAAGAAATTCATATGCTCTAGGAATTCCTGTAGCTGCTCGGCCACCACCCTCTCCCTCACCTTACATAAGAAAGAGGTATTTGTGGCCTTTTGAATCCTGTAAAACTTCCTTTGTTCCCTTGCAGAACCTGGGACCTGAAGATGAATTTTATCTGGAAGCCTGACAACTGGGTCTCTTTCGTCTCTGCTCCTGCCAGTCATTTTCTTAGTTCCTGGGACCTGGGTCTTGGGCCCTGAGTCTGCTCTAGTCCTTCTGCCAGTGGAGACCTCAATGTGGTTCCTGAGAATAACCATCTACAGTGCTACCTTGGTTTACGAACTTAATCCGTTCCGGAAGTCAGTTCTTAAACCAAAACCGTTCTTAAACCGAGGCATGCTTTCCCTAATGAGGCCTCCTGCCACCGGTGCCCTTCCACCATTCGGATTCCGTTCTTAGACCGAGGTAAAGTTCTCAAACCGGGACACTACTTCCGGTTTTGTGGAGTTTGTAAACCAAATCGTTCTTAAACCAGACTGTTCTTAAACTGAGGTACCACTGTATTATCCTTTCATTTATTTGGGCACCATAAGTTCCAAGCTTTTCTTTATCCGGTAGTTTGCTAAGGATTGCTGGAAAGTGTTTTTGTTAATTCTCCCTTTATCTTACCATCTGGAACTATTACAATGCCCTTTTAAAATCTGGTTTCTGGAATCAGATTTGATCCCTCACCTTGTTGGTTCTTTTTACATGCAATCTATACTAAGGAATATTTAAAAAACAAACAACCCCACAACCAAGAGCTATCAAGGGAAACAAGATTGCTATACAGATAGATGTTGCAATTGGTGACGGAAGGCTCCTAAAATCCCCTTTGGGCATGCTTCTGTCTTTTTTCTTAAATTTCTCTTCCACATCCAGTTTCAGTAGCCTGAGCTAATCTATATCAACCACAAATCCCTACCATTCTTCTAGAACCCACATTGATTTCCCCCACCCAGAAAAGCCTTCTAGGATCACATCATACTTGGTCCTTCATTATAGAGAGAGGACCCATATGCCACTAGATGTCAGTATTAACAGACCATTTGCTCTTGCATTGCATTACATTTGCAGAATAGCGTGAGAATATTTTCCCAAGCAGCACCAGTTGCACCTTCTCATTTCACTTCAAGAGTGCTAATTGCCAAATTTACACTATCAACCGCATTCCTGCGATGCAGATCTAAAGCTACAAATGGTAAATAATATGTTAAAGATGTAAGATATTCAGCCCAGGGAAATCGAAGAGCTGCCACTATTTTATTAATTAGCCTCCAGTGTCATGCACAGCCAGTCAGTTTATTATTATTTCTTAAGAAAGCATTATAAGTATCTGTCTCATTAGAGAGCAGAAGTAGCAGACAGATTAATGCACATATGGTCCCAGATTAATTAGAAAATCAGATTTCTCACAAGATTGATAATTTGATAGCGACAATCGTAGTTGCAATTAATTGGCTCTCTCGTCGTAGGCTTCTGATGAGGCATGCTAACGTGAAAGCACATTGAGACCAAGTGCACCGTGGACACAAGGCAGGATCATCTATAGCACAAGATAAATTGCCTCTCTGTGGGGGTGTGCACTGTGCTTTCTCAATAATGCTCCATTGTGTGTATTCTTGTTGTATGCAAGGGAAGAAAGAAATACAAAATACAGGCAGCATTAAGGATGACTTCTGAGCCTGACTGAATTTGAATTTAATTTCTTTAAAACATAATTAAACAGACAAAGGTCCCAATCAAGAAAAACAAGCAATCAACAGTTGAAATGCCCTTAATAATTGGAAGATGCTAAGAAAATAATAGGGAGAGAAAATAAGTATTCAAATGATCCAGCTCTGCTGACATTTAATACATTCATATTTAAAAAGTGACATTTAGCTAACTAAATGATGCAAATGAGAGCTACATTTAGAGAAGTTTGAAAAAACAACTTCTGATCTCTGGTATTTTCCTGTACACGGGAATGTCTCCGACCCATCAGCTATGGTAAGAAAGGACACAGAGCAACTGTTGCAGTATCTGTCCATCTTGCATTATGCTTCTTGTGGGTCATGATCAACGCAGCATTCTCTTGGGGGGGGCGGTCCCTGCCCTAGTGCTATGATATGAAACCCTGAAGTAATTAGTATTACCATGATTGAAATCCCTTGAGTTGGAATAGAGCAGTCATTCCGCTGGAGGATTCACTGTGTAGGAAAATGTCAAAACACATCAGTGTTTGCATACCTCCCCCTCCCCCAATGCTTACTGAAGACAACATACCAAATTATGTACCATCTTCTCACTTCCTCACAATATGTGAGAGAACACAGCCTATTCTGGTCTGTTAGGAGATAATATGACTTTACCCTGTAGCAGTACTGAAGTACTAAAGCAGTATGGTGAAGGACTAACATAATTTACCATAGTGCTGTCTGCACCACAGGCATAATGTACTGTAGTAATGAAAACAGGTGGATAGATGAATCCCTGTTCTTCCTGTATTTTTATTATTGCTGCAGACACTACCTGACCTGGCAACACTAACACATCCATAAGGTTGCAAAGAGTTGTCTGGGCTGCCTTCTCACAATAGCCAGTCCAGTGGACTATCACTACAAAGATTTAGACAAATCCCAAATCAAGAACCAAAGCTGATCCATGGCTTGTCTAACACATTTTTCTTGCTTGTTCAGTGCCCTTTGCAAATTTTGATACTTACACTTCCTTAGAAAGCTGAACAGTTTCTCTGACGTTTGCTGCCAATTGAACACAATACAGTGGTACCTCTGGATGCGAACAGGATCCATTCTGGAGCCCCGTTTGCATCCAGAAGCAAATGCAACCCGCATCTGCGCGTGCGCATGATGTCATTTTGACCGTCTGCGCATGCACGAGCAGCAAAACCCAGAAGTAACGTGCTCCGTTACTTCTGGGTCGCTGCAGCGTGCAGCCCGAAAATACTTATCCCGAAGCTATTTCAACCCGAGGTATGACTGTACACGACTAAAGCTTTCCTCCAATTCATCCTATCTCTCTAGCCTCTGCACCCATCCTTTCAAATTTTCACATATTAATTTCCTAGGGGCACCACTTTGATGCATTTTTTATATTAAAAAATTGCAAACAAAACCACACAAAAAATCATCTTAGTTCATCACTTCACCCTCCCCTCAGATAGCTTTAGAGGTGCATGGCGTGCACACCCACACACCACAAACCAATTTTTCTTGTAATATAACAGGTTTCTTACTTAGGAATACCTCTCTCATATATTGCACATAAAACAAGAAAGGCGATTAAGTGAATCATTTTTAACCATACCGACTGTGGGGCGGGGGCCAGACCCTGCTGTGCCCCTCTTCCTGAAATTTGACAAGATTCATCCCCTCCAGAGGGGCTGCCATGCAAGATTCTCGACATAAAAACTGCAGCTTGTTTGTAATTTGGTAAATATTTTCTACACAAGAGAAGATAGCACATATATAAATTTCATCCAATTATGTCAAAGGGGGAGAGGGAAGAAAAGCATTTTTAAATAGAGGCAAAAAACTTTATTTTTCTGAATTAGGATTCAGATTTGTATCCTGATCTGAATCTGGCATCCTCATAAGTGCTTTGAACCTAATCTCATTCTCTTCCTAAGTGGGGTCCACACAGAATCTTGTGGTTGGTGCAAACCTCTAGTATGTGTTAGTGGTAGCAATTTTTCCCACCCTATATTACTATACTATGTAACCGTACTACTTATACTGGATTATTTATTTAAAATGTCACTCTGTTAAAATAATTCTGTTTGTTTAAGTAAGATGACTAAAGCTAAAAGAGAATGAGTGCAGTCAAGTGAAAATCATGTCCAGCTCTCATGGAAATAAAGTACATAATTAAGTGTTCAACCTTCATAAATTTCAATAAGAACTAACTGTGACCAACTGTTTAAAAATTGTACTCATTTTAATTTAACTAGTACAAACTGCATTAACCATGTTGACATTAGTAGAAATGAAAATATATGAATATAATAGCATAAAACTATGTAACCAATGAGCCCTCAGATAGATTATGAATCTGCTTAAAGGCATACGTCTGAAAACTCAGCATGTCAAAACAAATATTAGCCAGAGCGCATGATACTAAATTCATCTCATACAGGTCACCAGAAAAATTACATTTTCTTAATGCAAAATCCAATTCTAGTTTGTGTGACAATGGGTGCTAGGCTGGAACTTTTACAGGGTTTATTTCTGTGGATCACGGCACTGGTGCAGCTGGCATAAAGTTAATATAAAATATACCCTTCATGATCCGTCTGTGACCCTGGTACAAATGCCTATTTCCTACATGACCTGGAAAGAACAGTTAGCACCCTGACCTTAATAGTTGCAGAAAAGATCAGACCACTAATCCTTGCATTTGCCAGAAAGCTGTAGTTATCAACCTCCTGTCAGCAGGAACCAGTCTCCAAGCAGACAATGAATACCTCTTTTAAGGTAAACTTTTGACTCAACTAAAGGTGTGGTCTTCCCAAGATTAGGGCTGTGTTCTTCAAACTTATCTCACAAAACACAAAAGGACACTAGAAGGAACAACAGTTCAAAGTTAAGTTAGGGAAGGTCCTTCCCTTCTCCATAGAAGTTTAGAGTCAAAATACAGTGGTACCTCGGGTTAAGTACTTAAGTAATGCGTTCTGGAGGTCTGTTTTTAACCTGAAACTGTTCTTAACTTGAAGCACCACTTTAGCTAATGTGGCCTCCCGCTGCTGCTGCACTGCCGCTGCATGATTTCTGTTCTCATCCTGAAGCAAAGTTCTTAACTTTTTCTGGGTTAGCAAAGTCTGTAACCTGAAGCATATGTAACCTGAAGCGTGAGGGACTCTGCTTCCTTGCTGCCCTAGGATTTTGAAGGAGAGAGCTTAACTCTGCTTCCTCCATGATCAGAAATGCCCCATTCCCTCACCTTTCTCCTTTTCTTTTAGTGTGAGTACTGTGGCAAATTCTACACTTACTCAGAAAGTAAAATATCTGGGGGTTAATATGACGGCTAAGAACTTAAATTTATTTAAAGATAATAATGAGAAATGTTGGACAGAAGTGAAAAAAAGACTTAGAAATATGGTCAAATTTGAAGCTTTCCTTGTTGGGTCGAATTGCAGCTATAAAGATGAATATATTGCCAAAAATGTTATTTCTGTTTCAATCATTGCAAATTTTGGACAAGATGGACTGTTTCAAGAAGTGGCAGGGAGATATTTCTAGATTTGTCTGGCAGGGCAAGAAGCCCAGAATAAAATTTAAAATATTAACTGATGCAAAGGAAAGAGGCGGATTTGCCCTGCCAGACCTTAAACTTTACTATGAATCAGCAGCATTCTGCTGGTTGAAAGACTGGCTGCTTCTTGAGAACACGGACATTTTGGACCTTGAAGGTTTTAACAATGTTTTTGGGTGGCATGCATATTTGTGGAACGACAAGGTTAAAGCACATAAAGCATTTAAAAACCATATTGTCAGGAAAGCATTGTTCAATGTCTGGATAAGATACAAAGACTTACTGGAAAATAAAACCCCAAGGTGGTTGTCACCAATGGAAGCGAAGGCTCAGAAAAAGCTCAATATGGAGGCCAAATGGCCGAAATATTGGGAAATATTGGAACAAGAAGGAGATAAATTGAAATTGCAGAGTTTTGAGAAATTAAAAGATAAAGTGCGAGACTGGCTTCATTATTATCAAATAAGAGAGGCCTATAATTTGGACAAAAAAATTGGCTTCCAGGTGGAAAAATCAAAATTGGAAACAGAATTGTTAGATCCCAAAACTAAGATACTTTCAAGAATGTATAACTTGCTGTTAAAATGGAATACGCAGGATGAAACGGTTAAATCTGCTATGATTAAATGGGCACAAGATATTGGTCATAACATTATGTTTGCTGACTGGGAACAGTTGTGGACCACCGGTATGAAATTTACGGCATGAAATGCCTTAAGAGAGAATATTATGAAAATGATATACAGGTGGTACATGACACCAGTCAAGCTTGCAAAAATATATCATTTGCCCGATAACAAATGTTGGAAATGTAAAGAAAATGAAGGTACATTCTTTCACCTTTGGTGGACGTGCCCAAAGATTAAGGCTTTCTGGGAGATTATCTATAATGAAATGAAAAAGGTATTTAAATATACCTTCCTGAAGAAACCAGAGGCCTTTCTCCTGGGCATAGTCAGCCAATTGGTGCCAAAGAAGGATAGAACTTTCTTCATGTATGCAACAACAGCAGCAAGAATACTCATTGCAAAGTATTGGAAGACACAAGATTTACCCACCCTGGAAGAGTGGCAGATGAAGGTGATGGACTATATGGAATTAGCGGAAATGACTGGCAGAATCCGAGACCTGGGAGAAGAGTTGGTGGAAGAAGATTGGAAGAAATTTAAAGACTATTTGCAGAAACACTGTAAAATTAATGAATGTTAAAAATGATGTTGGATTGAAAATAAGTGGCATTAGCAACAAAGTTAATGAGAATATGCAAAAATGAATTGATAATGGATGAAAATATAGAGTTATAATATGTTAAGATATAGAGTTAAGATAAACGAAAGAGGGTAAGGATTTGATGATTTGATTATTTAAATGGGAATACAAAAAGGGGAGGTGTGAGGAGGTCAAGGAAACAAGCTAATGAGTTTAAAGTTACAAAAAATGGATTTGTTTTTAACTCTTTTTTATCTATCCGTTTTTTGTATTTTGTATTTTTATTTTTATTTTTTATGTATTTTTGTATGTTTTCTTTTTTTATCTTTTTCTTTTCCTATGGTTTTTTTTTTGTATTCTGTAAACCTATGTTTTTGTAAAATTTCAATAAATATTTTATATATATAAAAAACAAATTCTACACTTACTCTCCAGGCTTTTGGGTAGTTAGGGACTTTTACTCTATAGAATTAAGATATGTGTATGTGCTGAATGATTATTTGCTGCCTGAGTATTTATAACCTTGCTGCCTGAAGCAGCCACTGTATACTACATCTCTTTCATTTCTGTGTAATAAACTAATATTTTCATACTTCTTGGTGTGAAAAGTTCTTCATTAGGTATATGGAGAAAAGCTATACAGTGGTACCTCGGGTTACATACGCTTCAGGTTACAGACTCCGCTAACCTAGAAATATTACCTCGGGTTAAGAACTTTGCTTCAAGATAAGAACAGAAATCATGCTCCGGCAGTGCGGTGGCAGCAGGAGGCCCCATTAGCTAAAGTGGTGCTTCAGGTTAAGAACAGTTTCAGGTTAAGAACGGACCTCTGGAATGAATTAAGTACTTAACCCGAGGTACCACTGTACACACATCTGATCTAAGTCTCGACTTCACATGAAAGGTTCATTTTTTTAAAAGAGTGCATGTTCAGCCAACACACGCAGTGGACAGGTATGCACATCTTATAACATATGTTGAACACACAGTGCTAATTAGTCTATATTGTAATGGGGGGAGGGGGTGGGGAATGCTGTATGCAGAGATCCTTCTATCCCCTTGATCCAAGAAGTGTTAAAATATAAGCCAGGTGAGATTCCTGGTGAGGTAATAGCCTAGGTTACAGGCCATTGAGGGAATGAAGAAAGTGGATCTGTACCAGATGGCAAATGGGAGCCCCCTGCAACTGTCTAGTAGAAAGACAAAGGCCAGAGTTGAGAGTTGAGAGATGCGAGCTAGAAGTATAAAAGCAGCAGGCTGCAAAGCCACAGAGAGTGGGGTGAAGAGAGAAGTGTGTGATTTCTGTTTGAATCCAAGGCTGTGGCTATGGCAGAAGCAAGGCCCTCTTTGGGTGTTAATGCTGTGGACCCCTCCATCCTAGGCTCAGGTTGTATATATATGTAAAGAATCATATGTCCTGAAGACCCCACCGTCCCCATTGTATCTCACTCCAAAGGAAGCACAAACCCTGGGTAAGCAACTGGAACCCCTTGAATCTCACACTGCTCAGAAATTGGGGTGACATGCAACAACATTAATGCATTTGGCATTGACTGTATCGATAAAAATTCTCAGACAGAACTATTGCAAAGGGAAAATATCAACATCAACATTATAATTCAATGTGTTAGATTTCCAATTAACCAATCACATCCAAATCTGATTGATTGCATAACTACACGAGATCATCACACTGGCTGTGTGATCCCTCATTGGCTTGGAATGCCTAGGGGGAAAGCCCATTTAAAAACTAAAAGTGCAAATGGGGTGGGAAAACTGGGCTAAAACACACACACACACACGGGAAAGGGGGAAAAAAGAGCTTGAATTTGCTGCTCCTTCAACCCAACCTTTCAGACTGGAAATTTTCATAGCAGAATTCTAATGTAATCAGAACTTTGTAGTTCGGTGTTTAAACAGGGCTTGACCAGAGATGAAATGGCCTGCTTCAGGCAGCACCTGAAGTGAGAATAGATGAAGGCGGGATATGGTGTCAAAATGGTGCCACAGACTTTTTAAAGTGTTGGTCCCCTAGGTGCCATTGGGGCTCTCCTTCAGGCAACAAAATGTCATCTTTGTCTGGCACTGAGCTTTAAATTAAAATAACTTTGCAAGTACAGACAATTAAATTTAGCAAGTTAAAACATAACCAAGCTGAATTAAATACAAATGCCCCTCTGAGAACACCGACCAGACATCCTTGCATACCACATTGTGCAAAGAAGTATTTTCTTTTATCTCTCCTGAATCTATAGCTGACTAATTTTATTGTTTCATTTTGGAACTTTGTATTATAAAGGTGGGTAGAAATGTCTCCATACTAGCCACATATTTTTATAAACCTCTGTAGGGTTTTTCTTTTTAATCCATAACATTTGAAAACTTTTGCCTTTTCTCTCTGTTATGCTGCCCTAACACCCTGATGGTTTAAGTTTATTTTCTATTTAATCTAACTAATGGGAGCAGCGGGATTGAAGAAACAAAAAAATAAGAGTTTATGAGCTAGATGGAAGGATCAGATAAGTAAAGGAGTGGTGAAAGGGAAGAGAAACCTGAAATTTCCCCCCCTGCTGCTTTACCTTTATGTCAGCTTTTCTTCAGAGACCAGGGGGTAATAGTATGATTTTATCCATTGAGTTGAATCCAGATTACCGTTCCACAAATGCTCACACTGGAAAAGGGAAGGAGGCAATATTTACTGATTTCTCTTTCCCGCCCAGACTTTTCCATGTGCTCCCGCTTTTCCAGAGCGGATGTCTGAGGGCTCTGAGGCAAGGCAGAATTTCCAAAATACAAGCTAATGCTCCCAAAGGCTGCAGTGAGCTGGCTCCAAATAAATCAGGTGGTGCATTTTCTTCCATTTCTGGAGCCAGTGTGGTGTAGTGGTTAAGAGCAGTAGTCTCGTAATCTGGAGAACCGGGTTCGCGTCTCCGCTCCTCCACATGCAGCTGCTGGGTGACCTTGGGCCAGTCACACTTCTTTGAAGTCTCTCAGCCCCACTCACCTCACAGAGTGTTTGTTGTGGGGGAGGAAGGGAAAGGAGAATGTTAGCCGCTTTGAGACTCCTTAAAGGGAGTGAAAGGCAGGATATCAAATCCAAACTCTTCTTCTTCAGGTAATGAGGGGCCTTCCCCCATTAGATTCTGTTACAAAATATACAGCCATTTTTGTTGGGGACTTGTTTCCAAGGTTTATGCAACATTAACACATGGTCCTGGGATGATTTGAGGATGGCATGGGAGAATAGCCTGGGGATTGGGTTGTGGAGTATCAATCAATCAATAGCATTTATTGGCAGAGAAAAAGGGCATCGTATACATGGATCAGCACACAACAGTTAACAAAACATAATAGGTGATACTTTAGGATAAAACTGCCTAGACATTGTGAGATACAAAAATGGCTCTTAGGACCTATGGTGACATAATTTCATGGCGTCACTCAAAAATCTTCCCACATTGTGGTTTGTAGAGTAAAAATACCCCTCTCAGCCCTAGAGGGGGAATACTGTATTCTGTATCTTGGTGCACAGATACTACTGTGCATCTTTCTCCTTTTTCCTATGCTATAGCTTCTGTCACTTCAAAGTGTTTGAAGAAGAGGGGACCTACTTACATTTTTAAGACACTGTTCCCAGATCACCTCTGATACTGAAAATGGGAAAGGTTTTTAGGTAGTGGTGGGGAGAGTCTTAAAATAGCAGAGTGCAGGGAGTTAAATCGGGGAAAGAAACAGATTTTACATTAATATTTGGCCCACTCTGTTTAGACTCAGAAATAAACTGCCCACAAACTAGCAAGTACATGTTTAATGAAAACTCATGCCTGCTTTGGCTCTTCATCCACAGGGGAAGGGGGAAATGAGGGCAGATTCAGGGACCCCGCCACTCAGCCCCAGACCCCATTTCCCCCAAAAAATTGCTCTCACAGCATTCTAGGGTTTCAGCCACCACAACAGCCATTCAGCTATTTGAAACTGAAACATAGTCTGCATGCACAAATTAATATGCACTTAAGCCTACTTGAACATAATGAAAATCATTAGGACATATTAAGTAGCCGGAGAAAAAAAGTTCGAAAACTGAAGAGAAAAGTAATGTCTTTGGGAAACAATTAAATTGCTAATCATGACACATTATGCCTTAATGACTCCACCATTTCAGGTTGGGTATATGTGATTATGTAGAGCAGCATCACTACCTCAGTTATAAAAAGCCAATTGTCTTCTTCATTTTATAAGCTTAATTTAGTCCACAGGCTAATGGAAGTCTACTCTGGAAGCAGGAAAACCGACCAGTAAAGCACATGACTACAGTCTTTAAAATCCCGTGGCTTAATTCATATGGCTTCATGCATTACTCACTCTGACTCCAGTGAAGGCACCAGCAGAAAGGGGAAAAAAACCACACATTTGATCATTCTTATTCAGGTATGCTTTGTTAGGAAATCACTGTGCTAGGCAGAACAGCTGGGTTCTACTTCTGAGCCCTGAGGTCTTTTCTCTTTTTCCTTTTATTTTGCTAATTAATCAATTCCTCTGCTCTGGTAAGTGCTTGTTCTCATCTCCTTCTCCAAATATGTCACCAGTGCTACAGGTTGTGAGCCCAAGCTATCCTTATCTCCTCACTTTCTACCACTTGCCAACATTTCAAGGCAAAATTTCAAGAAGGAGACCAGATTGTGTTGGCTGTTATGTTCCCTTGAAAACAAAATCTGCTTAGATTTTTATTTCAGCCTTAGGCTATAATCCTACACCCACTCACCTGGCAGTATGGCCCATCTGAACTCAACGGGACTTGCTGCTGAGTAGACATTTATAGATAATATTGTAAACAAGTTTTACCTAACACTGAACCAAATGTTCACTTTAAACCAGTCTTGCAACCTGAATGGTGCATTGCTGCACCCCAAATTTCTGCTCTGACCACTACCAATCTTCTTCCTAAGTTTATCCACCAGTCAACTTTCAGTAGTGTCCTATGCAACACCCAAATTTGGCACCCCCCTGCCCCTCACCTTCCAATCTACTTCATAGCTGTATGCCCCTGAGGCACCCCTGAGGCTCTGCACCCAGTGTGATCAAATTGGTCATGCTTCCCTCAACTCTTCTGTGCAAGTTGTGTCTTAGCAATCAGATGGTTGACCTATCTTTGTTTCCAAAACTACATGGAAATGTTGTGAATAAAGTTGTGACTTATTCATAGCAGATCTGTGTGTCATCTCCTATCTGTGTCCCTGGCTCCTACTACAGGCACAAAGAGTTTTCTCAAATGACTTTTGGATTTTTATATGTTTGCATTCCTTGTTGTTCCCCACTGATTTACCAGGCTTAACTTATACTGTTAGGCATAATTTGTACACCTTACTAGTGCAATATATTCAACCAGGCTAATCATAAGATATTTGTAGTCTACACAAACTTTGTTTGCCCATCCATGGCAGACATTTAATAAAGCCAGTTCGCCTGGAAAGGAAGTTAAATTAAATAATCCAAAATGAATGTGATTCATATTCAGAGACAGGATAAAAGTGGAATTTGTAAGTAGCAAAAGAAGCCGGTTTGCTTAAACAAAAACAAAAAAGACACTGCTTGTAATTCATGTGAACTTTTATGATTCGTTTTTACCTTCTGCACCTAGTAGATAGAAACATAAATAATCTCCTCAAAGTCTGGATCCATGTATTTACCATCTTTCCTTCTAAAAATATAACCTGACATCACAAGAAATGGAGCTAGAGCTTCTTTCACTTTTACATTCTAGGAATATTGTGCCTCTGAGAATGCCAAAGTATTGTCCACCTTCTCCTGCTCTCTCGCATTTGCATTTCAAATGTGGATGATAGAAAAAAAGAGAATTTTTCAACGGTGAAGAACTGTAATTAAGATGGTCCATGCACTTGAAGAAGATAGAAGACCAAAGAGAAAGGTCATTTGTGGCAAATAACAAACCACAATACTATGAGAGAGACTTCGAGATTCTTTCTCTCATATCATAAAAAACAAGTTAGGGAACTACTCCATTTAAAGTGGAGCTTTTCCATTCAAAGGGCCACATTTGCTCTTGGGCAGTGGGACCACATACCACTGATGCTGGGACCATAGACAAAAGAGGTAAAAAGTAGATGGAGCAAGAGATGTGACTCTTACCTTTGTACAATGGGCTTTCTTTCCTAAAGAGAGCAGGACACTTTAGGTGTGCAAGAACATCCCCTTCAAAACAAGTAAATAATGCTGGAGTTGGGGTGGTCCACCACAAACACATTGAGAAGAAAACTCCAACAGATTGGCTTTGATTCTCGCCTCCAGCAGCTCCTTTTGTTTTTCATTTTCTGGTTCACAAGAGAACTCTGTACATTCACTATTGATGATAATTGGATTTTAACTGCCCTTATGTTTTGGTTATGTTTTCAAATTAAAATACAGATCTTGTGATATAGCACAGATAGCAAATATCTTAAATAACTAAATGCATTTTGTTGAAAACAGTGGACTTGAAATAAATTGGGACTAATTTAATCTTATAGGTGTCAATGAAAGATACTGTGTCAGAGACTGGCAGAGCCAAGAGGAGGATAAGCCCGGGAGAATGCAGAATGCGAAGAGAATGATCCAGTAGAGGGACCAGCAGGCTATGGGGAAAGAATTGGAGACTAGACTAGTAATGAGGAAGGGAAGAGGCAAGTGTGGCATTAACATATGAGAGTGCTGGAGGTGAAATAGTTAAACAGGTTACCCAATCAGAACTCAGGGGGATGGTGTCAGAGGGACTATAAAACCAGCTCTGGGAGGGGCGAAGGGAGGAGTTCGTTGGGAGTTGGGTGGTTGGTTGGAGTGGGAGTGAATTGGGATAGAGTCTGTGGGTAGGTTGAGTTAGTGTAGCGAAATAAGCTGAGTCAGGAGCAGTTAGGGGCTAGGAAGACAAGTCAATATCTGAGAGGTGGTTTAGTGAGTGAGAGCAGGTAGCGGAAGTTACAGGTTTGGATAGGCACCCCATGATTGTAATTGACCGATACCGTTTATGAAACCACACGCTTGTTAAACTGCAATAAATAAACAGAAGTTTATGTTCCAGTTTAACCCTGACTGGACTCAGTATTGTACCAGGTAGGGCCTGGGTGGTGGCAGCAAGAAATAAAGTGGTGGCACAGGGATCAATAGGCAGTGAAACGTCTGGGGACCCTGTGTGATCGACACAGCAAGTACCCCTTGGTTCCCTCCCCATTTTTCCCCCACAGCAGGCTTGTTCCATCTTTCCACTGCCCATGCCAGCTCCTTCTGGGAGCATGTGAGGTATGTGAGAGTGAGACTGTGTCTGTGCACTCAGTGGAGAAAGTGGGATTGGGCATCCAAATGGAGAAGGACCATGAAGGAGTGAGAAATGCAGGCAGAAGAGGAGACAACACTCAGGAGGAGCAAACGCTTGAAAGAACACCCCTTCTATATTTAAGGGGAACACACAAGGCTGATTCCTAAAGCTAGAGCACAGCTCCTTAGGACAAGAAAAGATGGCATTAGCAAAGCCTGTATTGTGTAGTAAATAATAGGAGTTTATCTATTTGCATTGCCTGATATGCCTTGAGGGGCTGATGTATGCTTGTTTACAAAGCTACTGTACTACCAACCAGTGGCGTAGCGTGCGTTGTCAGCACCCGGGGCAAGGCAAATAATTTGCGCCCCCTAACCCATGGATTTGCGCCCCCTAACCCTAACCCCCAGATGTTGCGCCCGGTGCGGCCGGCCCCCCCTGCACCCCCCACGCTACGCCACTGCTACCAACCGTACCGTACACTTGTGAAACATGGACCACTTATAAATGCCATCTCCAACTCCTCAAAAGTTTCCATCAACAGTGTCTCTGAGAAAGTTTACACATCATTTGGGAAGACAGGCGAATTAATATCAGTGTACTGGAAGAAGCAAAGATCACACATGTCAAAGCAATGATTCTTCAACATCAGCTTCATTGGACTGGTCATGTTTTGTGGATGCCTGATTATCATCTTCCAAAGCAACTACTCTATTCTGAACTTAAAAATGTAAAGCATAATGTTGCTGGTCAACAAGAGGTTTAGAGACTCTCTCAAGGCAAATCTAAAAAAATGTAGTATGAACACCAATAACTGGGAAACACTGGCCTGCGAGCTCTCCAATTGGAGAACAAGCTTTACCAAAGGCGTCATGGGCTTTGAAGACACTTGAACTCAGGACGAAAGGGAGAAACGTGCTGAGAAAAAGGCAAGCTTGGCAAACCCCCGTGATCAACTCCCGCCCAGAAACCTATGTCCCCACTGTGGAAGGACGTGTGGATCCAGAATTGGCCTCCACAGTCACTTACGGACTCACTGCTAAAACCCTGTTTTGGAAGACATTCTTACTCAGCTACGAGTGATTGCCAAAGAAGAAGAAGAAATAATAATAATAATAATAATAATAGGAGTTTATCTATGTGTATTGCCTGATATGCCTTTAGGGGCCAATGTACCGAAGGGAAAACTTCAAGGATTCCTGGCTCAATTTCAGGAGGGCAGGATGCACTGCCCCAATACCAAGGAGAAATTAATTAATTATGATTGTACCCCCTTCTTTTTTCAGACAGAAGACTCCCCCCTCTCAAAGCAGCTCACAGATAAAATTTAATTCAAATCTATTTGCTTTGGTAAAAGGCAGACTTTCCTTGCTGTTGATGACATAGACATATGGATTGATATTCAACAGGACATTCTTGCTGATATGTGCATATGATTGGAGCAGTAGTCATAACAAATTTTTTTATGGATTGTGCATAGTATGTTCAACATACAACATCAATATTAGGAGTAAAGCATAGCAGCTTCTTTTAAAAACCTATTATTATTGCAATATCTTTTACAGGTTTAAATCTGCTCACATCATGCCATTATTTTTTACTGTTAAATTTTAGATATTTAACGACATATGTAGATCTCAATTTTCATTTTAAATATCTTAAGTGTAAACTCAATAGAACCGTGATATTTGACTCATACCAAGGTTCTATTAAGTGTTTCATAAATAGGAATAATTATAACACTATATTTTATTTAAAAATAAATATAGAAGCTATATCTCAAGAAACAGCTTCCTGTCTATGGTTACAGCCTCAAATTTTCCCTGCAACACATTAAGACCAGAAGATGGTACCAAACATCATAATTTTCAATGAAATAATACTCTTGTTCTTATGCAGCTGTTTAGCCATGCAGCTAGCATAAGAGCAAAAGTGCTCTTTTGATCGAAATGAAACCGATTCTAGAGGATGAGAGTTCTTTCCCTTTCCTTCTTTCAGCACATTGCTTTGATTCCATGAGCTATTAAAAGTAACTTTTCCTGGGTACCTTTATTGCCTAAAACAGTTCAGAAGATGACAATCATTTGATGTCAGATCATTCTTTCTTTTGTAACTAAACTTTACAAAAGGTGGGGAAATGTGTAGAGGGGATTACTTTGGTTAAGTTTAGCCACGGCTCTTTAAAACTCGGCCTCATCTGAGCGAAAGATATTGGTAATATGGCCACCCACTAATCCAGACACAGCCCTGAAGCAAAAGACTGATCCCTTGCCCCACCTTTCTCTTGTAATTAGCACTCACACTGTGTCTCTTGCTCTGGTGCTGTCAGGCTCCTTGCTCTCATTCCAGCACAGCCCTTAGCATGTGTGCGAGGCGGAATTCTCAATGTGGTGGGTAACATCAAAAAATAATTAATTATTATTTTTAACAATTAATTTTTAGAGTTATTTTTACTAACTGCTCCCATAAGCACCCAATCATGATGACTAAAGGGTTTTGTCACCTCCCGCGCCCACCATGTGTCCATTGTGTGTGTGTGTGTGTGTGCAAGTGCACACACACAAACACACAGACCACTATGGGCTTCGCCTGATTTGATTCTGTGGTACAACATTCATTCATTCATTCATTCATTCAAGAATTGTGTTTTACAGATTTAAATGTTTTTTGAGTACTCCAGTGAAAAGGACCTCCCCAGATGATGGCAACACCTGAGCAAGACAGCAAGGGAGGAGGCACTCTTATTTTACTTCCTAATTTGTTGTTAAAGCTCTAAACAACACCTTGAATCCAGACTGGTTGTGTATTGGCGGCCAGTGCAATTCCTTCAGAAGCAGTGGTATATTGCTGATCCACACAATGATCTGCCTGCTGCATTTTGCATTATGTCCAGCCTCCATGCTGTCTTCAAGGGCAGCCTCACAGAGAGCACATTACAGGAATTCAAACAGAAGGTTATCATAGCATGGATTGCTATCTCTACGCAGGTTCAGTCAAAGCTGGCAAACTAACCAAAGCTGGCAAAAAGCACTATGAACCACTGAAAACAGTCTGATTTTTTGGCTTTCATCCAGCTCATTACAGCAACCAAACACTGCTTCGGGACCTGCATGTCATTACCTGACTCTGATATTAAGGAGAAACTCAACTGGGTATCATTAGCATGCTAATATTGTCCAACTCCAAGCCCCCTGATGTCCTCACACAATGGATTTGTATGCACCAAAATGCATCTTTGCAGGCTCCACAGACCAATTGCCAAATAGATGTCCCCCAATACTATTTTAGGGAACTGAACTTGAAGGCAGCAGCAGAATTACTACATTATAACATCATTGCCACCAGTCCTATCACACAGAGTTAGTCCAATAAGATACCATGATTGATGTTGTCAAAAAGATTCTGAGAGAGGCAAGATAATCAACAGGATGGTAGTGTCTCTCTTCTGAAGGTCATTCATCAGGTCAGCCTAGGCCTGTTAGCTGGGAACTTCTCCAAGAGCATCTACACCTAACTTGTCACCACCATCTTGAGCACCATCCCCAGGAAGGGAATATTTGCAGCTGGGCATCAAATATCTCTGGATTAAATGGGGTGGGGTTTGGTTGTTTAAATAGAGACTGCTTTGCCACCTCTTTCAGTGTAGCAGGTAGCATCTTCTGATGTCTTCATCCCCACTAGCTGTTATCAGTCACCATGAACAAGGTTCAAGATTACACATAGTTGAGGAAAATACTGCTCCAAAGATCTTGTCCACATCTTTGGGCAACAACAGTTGAAACTGATTCCACAACATGGTATTCCGAACACCTTCACAGGAACTATATCAACAGAGACATCCAGTTCTGAGTGAATATGAGTAATTTTATTCTCAAAGCGCTTTGCAAACATGCCACAGCAGGTTGCTGAGGCTTTTACATTTAGTTCTTTTTAGTTGTGATTCCCTATTGCTGGATTATACCTATTGATATTTCCCTCTAGATTCCTATTGCCATATCACACCATTTCAAAACAGCTTAAACTCTAAACAAGTAATAGTTATTTCATTTGGTTTTAACACCTACTGTATTTCCCTTTTGCTTTAGACTGAAAATTTGTTGAATTGTTTTCTTTCGCTTCATTTGGCGGCAATGCGCATATCTATACCAAGTGCATTTGTTTCTTTAGAAAAATTTCAAATCATGCCTTCATCCAAAGATTTTGGGATGGTGTGCATAATATGCAGGAATGCTACTGTGCATTTTGGAAGACCTATATTTTCTCACATCTTTTTAATTACGACTTGAAATATCTACCTGGGTTGCATGAGCTGCCTTGTTTCAGTTCTGGACCTGCTTTAGGTTGCACCCCTGTTCCTTACAAATTGCCTTGTGGCAATTTAGACCCTGAATCCAAAGCAATATTCAGAAAACTTCTGTTTTCTCATTACTTCAGTCCAGAATCTACAGTTTTCTCATGACTTGAATTGAGAAACTAAAATGGCCGTAACTCTAAACTTTAAAAACTTTATCTCTGAAGAGCATTGGAAGCTGTTTATTTCAAATCACTTTGCAAAGAGCTGATCTCAGAGGACCTCTGCTTTGGCCCAGATATGCCTGCCTTGTCGTTGTATTCAGAATCCGGTCAAAGCAGTTGCAGAGCCCTAGATATACCTGTAAGGGCAGTTCCACTCATTCCTGGATATACATTCCTTTGGAGAAATTTACACAAGGGCTGAAACCCCTTTTGGCCATGTGGACATATGTGAAACCAGAGAATATTTTGTAGGCCTAGCACACACACTACATCTTTTTTGTAGTGAAAACTGCCTTGAGGTTTTATTGCAATCAAGTGGTATATACAGGTTGTTAAATACAATTAATCATATTGATGATTATAATTATAATTATTTCAGCAGAGGAAATGGGGGCACCAGGGAAGGCCTCTGTGGGTACATGCTTGTCCACAAGCACCATATTTGTGACCATGACTTCGGTGAATATTGCCACAGTGCCTTAGCAAACTATCATGTCTTTCTGTCACATCTTGGAGGTCACGGCTTTACCCATGGAAGGGTCAGGAAGGATACTATGTAAATGTGTTCCAAGGAATAAATTAAATTCCTAAACCAGTCTTATGAGCAGCATCAATTGTAAAATTACTTCAGTGTTTCCACTAAAGGTGTAAAGTAAAAAGGTGTTGTCCCTGGACCTCTTATGTAACACTGCCCTTGTTACCACATACTGAAAAGCTGCCATGCGTCTGGTGGTTGAATAAATTTCCATGCATACCAATATTCATGATGTATCTATAAACAAATGAAGAACTGATGCAATTGTGAAGATGAATGAAAATATAGTACATATTGTGCTCAAGAAATAGTTTTTCTTCACTCATATTTCTTCTCCAATTGTAGATGGGTAAAACATTAGAAATAAAAAAAGAAACATTATTTCCTTGTTTAGAAATAAGTTCATGGTTCTAAAAGAAACATACAAACATAAAAAGTAAACATTGCTCCACAAATCATTTCATAAAAATAGCTCATGTTTATTGACTTGCTTGATTTTTAGTTGTGTGTTTTTTTAAGTATGCATTTGTTTCTCCCTGTCTTGCCGCCCACACATATAGAATTACGGCACCATTCAGATTAAAGCAGACTATCAACCATTTTTCACGAGACTTGACAGGTTTGTCTTGATTATTGTGCTGCAATTTCATGTGATGAAAATATTTTTAAAGCCTTTCAAGGATTCTGCTGAGTTTCATATACTTTAAACAGAAACAAGGACCATTCCCTGCCTAAAATAGAATATCTCCACCTGCCTCTGTTGTCAAAATTAAGGCCTGTATTTTGCTTTTCAAACACTGTTTTTGCCTATGGTTGATTGGAGGTGGCAACATACATTGAATAGAATTTGACAAGGCTGTCCTCTAGGAGTAAAGCCATAGGGACTTTCCTGGAGTCAGTGTTTTCAAAACATCAACTGATGGCTTTGTTTAATCTATATCCTGTGGCAAAAGATGAGCTTATTAACAACTATTTAGCAGTAAAGGAACAGCATATGTTTTGCTACTAGGATAAAACTGCAGTTTTTCTATTAGGAAGTTGATAGTTGGGTTCCTCCCTTTTTTACTGAATTCAGATGTGATGAGGGTGTTGTTGTTCTTTTTCTTGAACACAGTGTTAGTATTCAGGTAGGTAACCATGTTGGTCTGACACAGTCGAAATAAATACCGTATTTTTCGCTCTATAACACGCGCCCGACCATAACACGCACGTAGTTTTTAGAGGAGGAAAATCCGTAGGCATGCCACCCGTAGGCATTCCCTCCATAAAACGCACAGACATTTCCCCTTACTTTCTAGGAGGAAAAAAAGTGAGTGTTATGGTGCAAAAAATACGGTAAATAAAATTCCAGTAGCACCTTAGAGACCAACTAAGTTTGTTCTGGGTATAAGCTTTCGTGTATCTGAAGAAGTGTGCATGCACACACAGAGGGTGGCGCTGTGGTTTAAACCACTGTGCCACTCGGACTTGCCGATCGGAAAGTCGGCAGTTCGAGGCCCTGCAGCGGGGTGAGCTCCCGTTGCTCTGTCCCAGCTCCTGCCAACCTAGCAGTTCAAAAGCACACCAGTGCAAGTAGATAAATAGGTGCTGCTCCGGCAGGGAAGGTAAACAGCTTTTCCATGTGCTGCTCCGGCTCCCTCGGCCTGTAAAGCGAGACAACCCCAGAGTTGTTCATGACTGGACTTAACTGTCAGGGGTCCCTGTACCTTAAGGTGCTATTGGACAATTTATTTATTTTTATTTATTTTTTTTGGCAGTGTTATTATATTAGGTTTAAGGGTTTGGATAAATGGAGCTGCTTGGGAGTGTTCCAGAAAGCAACAGATTTATCCACTTAGTCCTCAACAGTGATACACTAGGGGTGGTACTTGGGACCAAAGCGCAGTATCCTACTCCTCCCAAAAGATGAAGAGGAACGGATGATGAGGCACACAAGCGTTCACCAGGGCCGACATTGTAGTCTTTCTTTCTTCTACTACTTTTAAATTATAGAGGGGGGCAGCTCGGTATTTACATGGTTACAGGTGCTCGGGTTTTTTTTTTTTTTTACTTTTTTTAAACATTAACTTTTCTGGAACAAAATGTTGCTTGTTCCCAAGGAAATGTGCCTAGCATCAGAGACAGAGAAGCAAATCCCCTTTTGTTAATGTGGTCATGATCATGCTGTGATGTAAGTGTGCTTGAAATACAACAGTATTATAATTTTCCAATGGGGTTGGCAAGCTGTTGTATGTGGGGTTTTCTTTGGGGGGCGGGTTGCTTCAACATATCAGGGATGTAAAAGCAGTTGTAAAGCATGAAATGGCAGTGGGAAGACAGCGAGAGAACTGTGCGCTTCACAGCTGAAGTAATACACACAGCCGTCTAGGGTGGGGGTGTAAGAAAATTATCCATGTAGAGTGCTTTGAACACTTGAAAGTGCCATGCAAATTGTAAGCATTGTTATGTAACATTTATATAGTAATTGAGTCAGTTGGGAATCACTCTCACCACATTCAGCTCCTTCTTTCTCCCTCTGCAATCCAGCGTTCCTCTTTAAAAAAAAAAAGAAAGAAACTGGCAGCAGAAGCTGGCTATGGAGAGAAATGATTGGCTAGAGCTAGTCCCAAACTATCTCTTACCAATGTGTAGTTTTGCCAAAGGGGTCACAGTATCAGTGGAGCTCTAGTGACACACCTGCCTCCCACCTTCTCTGAGTTTGTGTCTCCTTGACTGAACTAGTGCGTGATTCTCGGATACATCTATTTATTATTAAAACAGCAGAGCTGGGATCACACCGGGGAGTGAAAGACCCACTGCGACTTCTACTGTAATACCAAATCTATCTTCACTCTAAACAAAGTGATTCCTACTGAGCTAGGAACTTACCTGGCATAAATCATAAACCAAGGGAGGAAGAATGTGAAAATCTATTATTTATTGGTAACCTGCAAAATGTTGTCTTATTATCATTATTTTCTTTTATCTTTATGATTTCATCTTTTTTTGCTTTACATAAAACTGTAAAGATTGCAAAGGCATTTCAAGTTTGGCAGTGTATGACTATTTCTACTATATTACCAATGTATTTCACCATGTCAGTTGTTAAGTATCATAGGGAAGGACAGATAAAGAAATGACCATGTCCCTGTCTGAAAAGTTGTAATTAAACTTGAGACCCCCTAAAAGTGCATGATCAAATAACTTGCTGTGGAGCTTGACTTTTGCTATGTTAAACAATACAGTGATCCAGCCTATGACATTAGAGGCCTAAAGCCACCCTAATGGTCAATAAATACCATTACTGCTACTAACTGGAATTTCATTACTTGGGGGCTATATGCCTAAATCCCCAAAGCCTCCAAAAGAATCCAAAGCTTTTGACATTTACAAAGCTGTTTTTAAAGACATAAAGAAAGTGAAAGGTCACCTCAACCAATGGTACTGAAGGACTGCAGACATGAAAATATTTGTGCTGCTGAAGGTTAAAGAAAAGGCTGTTTTACAGAACAAAGTTCTCAATTTTTCTGTGAATATATATCATCACCATAGTCCTTTTCCAGATGTTAAAAGCAACATGCTCCCCAAATCCAAGTGCACCTGGACAGAATTAATCATATGGAGCATTTACTGTGTTTCTACATCGACAGATCTATATCTTGAGCTGCATCACAAGACACACCTAGTAGAGAGATATGCCTGTGATTTCACTGTTAATTGCTCTCTTCTTTCAGGTCTGCTTAGGAGAGCAGACCTGAAAAGACCCTTTACATAGCTAAGAAATAGGAACAAATACTGAAGGTTCACTGAATTCTGTAATTAGGAGGTACAGCCATGCCACTTTTACTGCAGTATTTTTGTTGCTGCTGTTTTTAACGCACACACATTTAAAATACATTTCAAATGGATTATAATTTATATAGTATGAGGAATGTGGAATGAAGTCATGGTCCCAGTTTTGTTGGTACAGCAAATAAATCAGCATGAGAGATTGTGACCACTTTGACCGAAGGGCTAATTCCTTCTTCTGTTTGTTCCACTTCAACTGATACCTTCTCCACATAGCAAGAAAAACTTTGCAGCAGAGAACCTGCTTAGCATAGAGAGGTCTCTTGTTCAACCTGCGGCATCAGTGTAAGGCATCATATGTTGCGATCTTGTCTGTTAACAGTAATTAAATAAGTCAATACTTTTTCATATAGATTTATTGCCAAGGAAGGCACATAATCGAGCTAATCCGCCCCCTCCCCTTTATGGGGCCCGTTTTTACTATGCAGATCTAACCCCATTTCTGCCCAAAGTTGTGACAACATTTGTGTAATCACCCTAGTCTGGTGTTCCTTCTCAGTCAATCAATCGTGTCTTGGATAACAATATATGGAATGATGCTAGTTTTTTTTATTGGCTGTCTCCAGGGCAGCAGCAGTTTGTATGAAGAAATTAAGCAGAGAAAGCATTTTCTAAACAATAAAGAAAAGCTTCACTTAAATTTTCTGCCTCTTCAGCGGCTGTTAAAAGTTCAGGAACAGGTCTAGTTAAGGAAGTTTGCAGTTCTAATATGTCTATATGTCTAGGAGGCGTGATTGTGGCATGGAAAGAAAATGGCCTGGAAATTGGCTGGAGTAACTTTGATCACAGCTGTCTCTTGGCATTTTCTCCTAGCAACATCAAGATATTCTAAACACAAGGACTTGGGGATTCCATGTGACCCACAGTAAACATTTCCTATTCCTTCTGAAAGGCGGATGCCCATGTACAGATTTTGCAAATGATTTAAAAGTAAACTTCCTTTGAGATATGGCTGTGGCTTAGCATGGAAGACTAAAGAATATAATGCAACCTTGGTTTGAAAAAGAATGCTTCCTAAAAACTCCAATAACTTCACATTGTGAATGTACAACTTATTTATTTTAATATTAAAACATGTAACCCATTTCTTTCCTAATGTTTTATTCAAGCCAGTTCACAAATATTATTAAACACTTAATACAGTATTCCAACTGCACTTGCACTTTTTTATTTTTTCCTACTGACATTGCTGCACTTTGATGATATTCTTTGTGAAATTTAAACAGCCAGTCGTGTCAACATTTTATCTGGCTGTCATATATTGTGAGACATTTATTCTTTGTGATTCAAATACTTCACAATCTAGATTGTTTATGATACAGTAGGGAAGAAATTAACAGTAACGGTTGTAGGAGTTGCACATGGTGATTTCCCTCGAGCTACACAAGTTCTGTTTTTAGGAAAATAGTGTATAGATGTTGCCCCTGAGATGGAGAACATAACAAATAAACATCACTCATTCAAAAAGGCTGGAGTAAACTGGCTGGCAGGTAATAGACATGAAGTGTGCAATGTATGTGTCTGCTCAAAACAAGACTACCCAAACACATTTGTGATTTACTCCCTAGTAAACACACACACACACACCTCTTCCCTTCCTATTTTTAAAATGACTTTATTTTTTTAAAATGAAAAGGAAGTGAAAAGAAGAAACTGTATTTGCGCTCATTCTTGTAATAGAATATGAAATTAAAGCATGAAGGGATTAATGTTTTAAAGCTTGACTTGCAGTGATAAAGCTAAGGTATTAGAAGAGACAACATAACTGTTACAGGATAGACAAGTTAAGGAAAAGCGGCACATGCCTTAAAGATGAGCAAGTCAGCCCAGAATAGAATTACAAAATGATTAATCAATACAAATGAGAAATTGTACAAGGAAAGAGAGCTTGGTGAGACTTCTTAAGGGACTCAGCACTGCAGCCGCTTAAAGATAATGAAAGAAGCCCAGCAAAGCCAAAGAAATGCTTTCATTCAGTAGTAAGTCATTTGTGAACAGTTAAATTACCCTAATCACCTCCCCTCCAGCCGTCAGTATGCACTGTCTCTTTAGTTTTTTGGTTTTTTTAAAGAGTTTGGGGAGATGAGTTCTGCAAATCTAAGCTGCAAAATAATTATACACACACCGTTTTAGCATTTTAACAATGCAATCCCAAACATTTGTTCTCATTAGAATGCAAATCGACTCATTTAATAATCCCACATGAGAATTCCCCCACACTCAGCTTAAAAAGCGCAATAGTATTCAAAATATTAATAAATGCCAAATATGGAAAACTACTGTGCCTTACTAACAGCTCATGGTAGATAAAAAAATTATAGACTTACATTTCTAACATTTGTCCTCCAACCAAATTTTAATTGAAATTTAATAGAGAAAAAGCTCTGGGATGGTCTTTGGGAAAAAATGATGACAATACCATTTCCTTAATGCACAAATAGCCATGATTTTTTACAGATAGTCATATGACTTGTCATTCAAATCATTGCATCGCTGTGCCTCAAGCGGAATTTAATTCTGGTAAATCACATTATTGTTAACACATGATACAGGTTCAAAGCAATATTCTAAACTGTGGTGCTTCCGATTCATCAGATGAAATTCTGTTGACAAATGATACGTAGAAAGGAACATAAAATATAAGAAATGGCTTTATAATGAGCCAGATCATTGCTCCATTTAGCTCTCTATTGCCAGTGTTTCTCCAGGATTTTAGAAGGGAATGTTTCCTAGCACTTCTCCTTCACTATGTGGTATCATTGGTCCTTTGACCAAAGTTATTTTGCAGTGCCAGTGCCCCAAATATTATGGTTTTAAAAGCACTACTGGATAACTTCTTTTTTAAACAGCAAACAGTAGCCTGCCTGTCTTCTTCCAACAATGACTGGAATCATATTAATATTAACATTCAATTAACAAAGGTTATCAATACTCGTTCCAAAATGCTAGAAAATTGAAGCTGTTAGGAGCCACAGCATTAGGCAATATGGGTATGGTATACTAGTATCTTGTGATGTTTAGTTCCAGCTTTGTGTGTCCAGCTGCACAGTCCCCCCACCCAGCGTGACTAACTGCTGGGGGGGGGGGTAAATGAATGGACACAACAACTTTCTGGGATTTAAAATGGCCACAACTTTATTGATTTCAGATGTAGGAAACCTTGGTATAGATATTGGGCCTATATCCCTCTCAGCCCCCTGGTGGGGAACTGACATGACAGGGTCTATTCGGGGAGGGGGGGATCCATTACAAAACACAAATTTATGTGGATGGCCCCCAAATGCTGAGGGAAGCTCTATGGCCCCCTATGCAACTGGCTCCTTGCACAGAGACTTCCCTCCAGACCCCTCTAATGGGGTACCCTGTTATCACTGCCACAGAGAACAGAGTGGGTGGGTGAGTCACCACTTCACCACACCCCAATTGGATGAAAGACTATAAGATTCTGTCCAAGGTCACAACTGCCAAGTTGTGGCTAGTGCTATGGTGAAGGCAAAACCCGCAGCACAGGGGAAATTCCTTCCCAGCACCGAATATGGCCACCGTCAAAAGACCACAGCAAAACCCTCCTAGCTGCAAAGGAAATGGTTAGAGCAGTAAGCATTTATTAATGTAGGGAGGGGAAAAGTGGGTGATGCTCCCATCTGACTGGATGATGCATGCAGGGTTGGCTGGGATATATATAGTTGGCTTGCAGACCTGAGTGAAGCTTGCCTCCCTCAGGTCCACTCACCAAGCCAGGTCCCCCAAAGACCGCCACAGATTGGCTGAATTGAATTAGCCAGGTTTGGCAGGAACCCATGAACTTCTGCAGTGGCCAGGGGGGATGTGCACAGCCAAAATGGTGCAGCGCGTCTGGGCCGATAGAGGAGGCGCCGTGTCGGCGGCAACCGCTGCTCACTGCAAGGGAGGTAAGCAGCCATTACCATGTCCTCTGAGATGCGGACCAAAGTCCCACATTTGTTTGTTCACTGGAATAGACACCGAGGGTGTGGTTCAACATTATGTGATGTTGAACATTCCAGCTGTACAAACGGACAATATGATACCTTCCCTCTACAGGCTGTTCCAGGTTTTCTCCCTGCACACTCAAGCCAATTGCAGTGGAGCACTTGGGGAAATGAGAAGTCCTTGCATAGGGGTTCCATTGACAGGTTTCTTTAGGTAAATGCAGCTGAACCTACTATTCCATGTTATAAGTACCCAACAGACAACCAGTACCATCTACATGGATTGCAAAGGGACTGGTCATTACCAAAACTTTTGTTAGGTACGTAATGACCCAATATGTCTCATGATGGTAACTAATTATCTCAGAAACACATTAGAACCAGGGATGGTTATTCATTTTCCCCTTCCAGCTAGCAGGAGAGTCCCCCAAGCTATGCAAATGTGGGTGTGATGGAACAATAGACTGATTGATTTATTGGTAAATGAGAAAACAAGCAGGTTTGGGGGAAGGGAAAAAGAAACTGTATCTCGACATAGACACAGAACGAGAGAAAGAACTAGAGAGTGTGATCGGAAGATCGGAAGGCATTTTGGGAGGTGTCTCTCTATTGGAGATCTGACTTAAGATCGTAAATCCTCTGTGATCTCTTCTTCCAAAGAAAGCAATACCCATATAAGTACTGACCTTGAAAATGGAGAGCATGTGACAATGCAAAGAGTATGTTCCAAAAAACAAACATATAAATATGAGTTTCTTTATTAATTTTTGTAATAAAATGTTTATGTGTATATATATATATATATATATATATATATATATATATATATATATATGTCATCATAATCTTTTGCCAAATGCACAAGTGCAGATCTAGATTTAAAGGGGAAGGATGAAAACAGAATTATCTCAGTAGGTTTAAAGTTATTTTTGAAAAACGAAGAAATAAACATTAGGATTTTCTCTGAGCAGAGATATACATATGACATTTTTTTTCCAAGGCAATTGGATGATCTTCCACAGAAAGCTGGCATTTAAATGAAGCATTTGGCAAAAGGCTGTTCCACTAGGAATGATGTTGAATTGGAGACAAAATGAAAATGCAGTGGTAGATTAAGTGGTTAAGCAGGGCAAGTTTTTGCTTCACTTTTACATACATTTCCCTTGATAAAGAGCTTCTTATAAATGTGTTGAGTGTTTTATTTGTCATGCAGTTGACCTCTTTTTTGTTCTTGGATTTCATATGTCTGTATAGGGAATCTATGCCCCTTGAGCATCTTCCTTCTTCCCTTCCTATAAAAGCCACACACACACACACACACACACACACACACCCTACCTCAGATGCCATGGAAGCAGTAAAGAAAGTGGCTGGTGCTCTTGTAGACATCTAGAGTGCAGTAGCAGATGGGATGGTTGGGCAACATGCTCATCTGACCTCTGACCAGTCATGTTGCTGCTGCTTACTGAGAAGCAGATGGAGATGAGTGGGGGGAGTGAAAACATTATGGTGGACTGACCAGATTGGCTACACCAGCATGTTTGCACCATGCTAACATTGCCAGTGCCTTACTCCTCCTGCTCTACCTCCCAGTAAGCAGAAGCAGCATGACCAATGAGAGGTCATGTGGTCACTGCCAACCCACCACACCGTCCACTATTGCTAAAGTATCTTTTTTTTCTTGCCAGGGATCCTAGAAAGAGACCTACAGACAGTGAGGACCAGGCTTTTGGAAGGGAATTGCCTCTCTCATTCCATAAAGGAATACAGTGGTACCGCAGGTTACATACGCTTCAGGTTACAGACTCCGCTAACCCAGAAATATTACCTCGAGTTAAGAACTTTGCTTCGGGATGAGAACAGAAATCATGCTCTGGTGGCGCGGCAGCAGCGGGAGGCCCCATTAGCTAAAGTGGTGCTTCAGGTTAAGAACAGTTTCAGGTTAAGAACAGACCTTTGGAACGCATTAAGTCCTTAACCCGAGGTACCACTGTACTAAATAAAGAAGAAAGGAGCACTTTAAAAAACCCAACTTAGAACTTTATCCAATTTCAATGCTAAAATGAAGGTGAGCCCTTGCTCTATGTCCCTTACATCACATTGTTTGAGATCAGTCAAGTTTTCCCTTCCTACAAAAGTAAATAATATGATTTATATTCCAAGGCAATTTGATTTTTTTTAAAGGGGTAGCATGGACCCTCCTCTCTGCCACTTGTCATCCCCTATACCTGCCTGGCCAGCCTACTTCTACTTAAAGATATGCCAGCCAAAGGATGGGAGCAGATTCAGTGGTGGCATGCAGACGGAAGGAAAGCATCAAGCCACTCTCCAGGGTGCTGAAATTATGTAGCTGTACTACCATGGTGATTGGCATGCTGGCTCATGAGAATTCTCCCAAGAGCTATTCCAGGAGTCCACTTGGGAGAACTAGATCTCCCAAAGGCCACTAGCGTTTTCATCTTATGCCACATAAGACAACAGACATAAGAAAAGGAAGAAGAGGTAGCTTTCCCTCTTTCCCTCACCCTGTGGAAGGAAGCCTCCCTCAAAGTGGTGACTTTGAAGTAGTGCTGGGCTGAAACCTGTCCTCAAAATTTCTCAAAACAACAGCAACTCTGACTTTTTCTCAGGGCATTTCCAAATTTCTTTCCATGACTTTGAGCTGGCCTTATCACAACAAAGTAGCAGTGGGTGTTTTGTTGCTGTTGCTATCATTTATTTCCATTAAACAAACAAACAAACAAACAAACAAACAAACAAAAAACGTTAGTGCTCTGCAGTCTCCTTGTCTACCTGTGTGTCCTGATCTCAAAAAAGCCCCATGGGAGAAGTTACCAAATGATTCTTCCCTTGAGCATGAATTGAATTCAGTCAAGGGAGGCCAGCTAGTGAGCACCTGAGATTAGCACAGCTTCTGGTTATGAGTTTAAAGCAACTCTTCCTTCTTCCTTAAAAAAAGGGGGGAGTCTTATGAGCTGAAAGCTGGATGCTACAGTAGTGCTGGGGTGTAAAGGTAAAGGTAAAGGACCCCTGGACAGGGGCTGTGGCACTCATCTCGCTTTCAGGCCAAGGGTGCCAGCGTTTGTCCACAGACAGCTTTCCGGGTCATGTGGCCAGCAGGACAAAACCACTTCTGGTGCAATGGAACACGTGGCGGAAACCAGAGCGCACGGAAACACCATTTACCTTCCCGCTGCAGTGGTACATGTTTATCTACTTGCACTGGCATGCTTTCGAACTGCTCAGTAGGCAGGAGGTGGGACAGAGGAATGGGAGCTCACCCCATCAAGCCGATTTGAACTGCCGATCTTCCGACCAGCAAGCCCAAGAGGCTCAGTGGTTTAGACCACAGTGCCGGTGTTGAGTCAGAGCTTGGTCTGCTAGGAAAATGTTGTCCTTTTGGATTTTTAAATTATATTTTATATTTTTATGGTTGGTGTATGTGTTGTTGTTTTTAAACTCACCCTGGGATGATGAAAGGTGGGATATAATTGCATCAATCAACCTGACAAATGTTTCCTGGAATCCCAGAGATCAGGCTGACCTAAGTACATAAACACTCCACACCACCCACCCCCTGCAAACTTAGCTGGGTGGTACAAATAAGCAAGGAAAAGTAGAGTGGTGACCCTGGCTTCTTTTTCATCCATTTTACAAATAAGAATGCAATGATCTATATGATTACTGTAACTAATTATTAAAGAATTTCTCTCCCTTTCCCCATGCTTTTGCTTCATTGTACAATAGCCATGGAGAAAAAAAGTATACTAAATGCTTAAAACAGGGAGAACAATTTTCTCTTTGAAGTTCATGAACAACTGAAATCAAAGCAATGGAGTATAATAGTGCTCTTATTTAATTAAAAAAAGGTTTGCATTGTTTATTTAGTTTTTATGCTCTCCCGCTGCACACCACTTAAGCAATCACATATGACAGAGTATACAATTATTCTGGAAATGGGGAAAAAAACTCTGCATGCTTAGATTGTGTTTGCCTCGTGCTTTCAGCTGCCCCAGACACTGCAATTATTATGCTTGTTGTGTCTGGGGGGAAAGTATCAGATGTAAGCTATTTATAAAAAACAGGAAGGAACCCATACATATCCATTATCAGATTAAGCTGGTGATATGTGCTTTTTGAAAATGTTTTCAGTTTTACCTCAGCATTGTAATTATCGTGTAATGGAATTTTTTATACATGAAATAATTCACCCAGTTCCTAAGTAATAATTCTTAACTCATTCGCATGCTTAACCTCTCAAGTTTCATATTCCTTTTTTCTTATTTAACATTGTATAATATTTGCAGAAAAATAGGAATGTACAGTATCCCTGCTGGATCAGACCAGAGACCTGCCTGGTCCAGCCATTCTGTTTGTTTATTATTTTAGAACTTTAAAGCACTTCTATCCCAGACTTCCAGGGTGCCTTGCAAATATCTGTCCCTATCGTTGGAATTACAAGCTAAAACATGTAACACAAAAGGAAAGGGGTTGGGCGGGGGGACACAATCTTGGGCTCTAGATTTAATAAAGAAGTTTTTGGCCAGCTGAATAGGAATGAATTGGAGAGGAAGCATCAAAAGTTGCTAGTCTTTCAACAGAGTGCCATTCCAAAACATTACTAATGTACAGACAGAAGCCTGGTGTATGGTTGCTGATAGAGAAAAGTTGAGGAGGGAACCTAATGGAGATGGTGCCTTAGCATAATTGAGGTAAAGGCTTCTCTCTCTCATCATTTTGCCTCCTATAGCCTGGAAGAATGGCTGCAGACAGATGATAGATTTCCATAGTGGCATACCAGCTGCTTGTTGGAAGCCCCAAAGCTGGACATCAGGCCCATGGTGTTTTGCTGCCCCAGCAGGTAGCCACAAGCAGCTTGCCTCTGATCCCAGAGGTACTATGCCACTAATAACCTTATCCTCCATGAAATAGTCTAATCCCCTTTTAAGGCCATCTCTCTACATCTTGTGACAGCCAATTCCATTGTTTAACTGTGCGACTGTGGATAAGTACTTCCTCCCTCTACCCCCGTCTTGAATTTTCTCTTATTCACCATCCCTGGAAAGTGCAAGTATAGCAGAATGGCATTTGCTGATCACTTCCATTTGTCCCAAGGCAAGCTACAGTACTTCACTAATCTTCTAGGTTAATCTTATCTCATTTTAATTCTCTTTATCTACCAATATCTAGGGGGGAAAGCACTAGTGGGCTACAGACCTACAATATTTTATAGATAGCAAACAGTATCTCATTACTTTTTAAACAACTACAATAGCTCTCCGTCTGTTCCCAGGTGCAACTGAAAAAACTACTTCTAAGCTTTAGAACTGTAAATCTTATAGGATGCAGGTACCTGAAAGATTGGTCCCTCACAAATGAACCCCATAGGTTTGCCACCCTCAGAGGTATCTCTCTGTAAGGCAGGTGATAACTAGGGAAAGGGTCTTATCAGCTGTGGCCCCCTGCTTGTGGAAAACATCTCAATAGGTTTGCCTGGAGTCATATATATTTCCTTTTAGCACCAGGTAAAAGATTCTACTGATCAGGCATTTTAGATATTGTTCTTATGCTGTTTTAACCATGCTTTCATCCTGAAGAGTTTTATTGATTTATATGGCAGGGTGTTGTTGTTTTTAAAGTGACTTTAGGCTGAAGAGTAAAGTTTAAAAGAAATAAAATTACGAACAGTAGCTGCCAAATATAAAAGTAAGAAATAATTTTCATGGCTATTGAGTAGATTGAAAACAGACACATTTCCTCCAGATATCTAGCTCCTGGTTATAATTTAGGATGGGGACAACGACAGACATGTATAAAAGAAGAGGCTCATAGCGCCGGAAACACACTTTGAGGCCTCTTTTTAATGTTCCTGTGCCTGTAGCATAACAGATAATTGAACACTGGTATATGCTGCAGGTGGTTGCTAACATCTTTTTCTCTCCCACTCACTATGCATGCTGGGAAATATGCCCCCTGTAGCCAGTTCTATGGCATACATCTCAAGCTTTCATCAGAAAGGAAGGAGGTGACAGTGCTGGGGAGAGAATAAATGCAAGTATATTCGCTGCATACAAGTAAAAGAAGAAGAGGAAGGGGGGAATCTTAAAAGGAAGGTGATTACTTGCCTGCCCACATCTCCCCTTGCTATAGCCCTTAGATGGAAGCAGATCTTCTTGCATCTCTAAAAGGAAAAGGTGTTCTGCTCCTCAACAGGAAGATGGAAAATATACAGTAGTGGCAATGTTAGCACTGGAGTAGTTGTAAGCACTTATCAGTGTTCAGTTTGCTACAATGCTACTGCCATGTAATGGAACCTAGTTGTGCAATCCTACACATGTCTGCTACCAGGTTCAATGGGACTTATGCCCAGGTGAGTAAAGGACGGGTGCCCAAGTACTATGAGTATATTTTCTACCTATGTTTCTTGGTCTCAAGAATAATATTCCCAGGCAACCTAATGGCATCACCAATATTTCAGGGGCAATATAAAACCAAAAGGCTTCCAGAGAGGGTTCTGGAAATGGCAGGCTGGTTAGCTTAACAACTGTCCTGGGAGAGCTGGTGGAAAACATTGAGAAAGATGAAATTACCAAGCATATAAAAGAGCAATAAATGTCTCCCTTCTCGACCTCCACCCATGCAAAGGAGCAGAGGACCTAAACACAATCATGCTATTTTGGGACCTGGTACAGAAACCCTGCAGAAACGTGTCACAATTAAGCATTGCATAGCTAACAATTTGTTGCCCTTTCATGACACTCAAAACCAGCTGGCCTAGGGAAGAAGCAAAATAGAAATACATAATTAAATTCTCAAAGACGGTTAAAACCTGAGCGTTAAAACCTGAAAAACAGAACAGTATGTTGCATTTCCAGTGAGCAAGAGTAGAAGGTTTTTGTAACTGACGTGTCCTGTCCAAGTCACCCATCAGTGTGGTTGGATGGGAAATAGTTCTTAACTTTCTCCAGAATTAGCTGTGCATGTGCTATAATGTGGTCAAGTGGCAAAGCAGCAGTTGAGATGCACTAGCAGGTATTGCTAATGGCCCATTTAGGATCTCCATTACGACAAGAATATCTGCGTTTTTTAGGACCTTACTTCATAGCTGGGCACATGCAGCTCAATTAGTAACAGTGTATGATCAGATTTAATCTGCATAGCATTTGTTGTTATTGGACCCTTGCTAGTCTTTGTACAGCGGACACATAAAATCAAGAAGCGGTGCAAAAAAGAGAGAGAGAGAGAGAGTATGCCACAGTGTACAGAACTGCATGCTTTATAAACATCCATACTTTGTTTTTATACACCCTGATATCCCATTTTCCTCTTGCTTAATGATCTGAGTCAGACTGCAATTCCAGATGCAAGGCACAGATAACTATATACAGTGCTTTAAAAAAAAAATCACATGGCTGCACTTGCATAAAGGAGCATATGTGCAATAATAGATTCCCGGCAGATTTCAACACAGCAACTCTTCAATCAGAATTTAAAACCTTTACTCCCCTCCCTTTTAATATCTCCTAAAGATTTCTCAATGGAAAACAACACAGCTTGAACATGAACCGTATAATTGGAGTATATAGTATGTACTTTTAATAAAGAAGTTTAAATATGTGCTTTACATTCCTAGGCAAGGGACTCAAATAACATGCAAACCTTCTAGGACACATTATAGCTACATTTGGAATAGAATCTATTTGCTTGAATTAGAGAACTCAAATACGAGCCCCTTGAAAAAATTCAGACAATGTCAGCCGTAAAATATGTTGTGCTAGAGAATCCTGCATATCAATTTGCTTTTAAAATATTTTCTTACGGGATTTAATGTAAGGTAGAAGTTTCTGAGAGAATGCTGGTTGAGGCATTAACAATGATAAATAAAATACCTCTTCTGAAGAACAATGGCGAAGGGGGCAAGCCATTCGTGACCACTGGCAGAGGGTTTTCAGGAAAGCAGGTTCTAGCTTAACTGGCTTCAGGGCCGGATTGAGGTTTGATGAGGCCCAAAGCTACTGAAGGTAATGGGGCCCTTCCAGCTGTCCTTTGTCAACAACAAATTGTCACTTTTTTGTGTTGAATATATGCTATATGGTAATTTATGGACCTAATAGGTATCTAAAACCAGTGATATTTTAGGGAGCAGGCTAGCAGGCGGGACCCATTACTTACATCATAGGAGCCTACACAACACAAAACACTGTTGCTGTATGTAGGTTTTATTTTATTTGTTTTTTATCTTATATTTTGGAAATGTACATCCAGTTTTTTTCCCTTTGGTTTTTTTTTTGGGCGGGGCAAGAGAGTAGGACCCTAAGCTATAGCTTGTTTAGCTTATATGTAAATCCGGCACTGACTGGCAAGGTACAAAGAGTTTCTTAACATGAGGAAACATTCAAACATTAAATCACACAGCTGCCTTCTGAAGTGGCCCAGTCCGGGAGCAGGCACATCAAGCAAGCTATTGATCATATGTTTTGCCCCTTGGGGAACAATCCTAAGCTACTGGGGAGGATCATTGTGAGGCCACTGGATGCTGTCAGAGAGGAAGGTCTATGGTCAGATGGGGAGGACCATGGCCAGAGCCCTCCCTGTTGCAGTGTCTGAAAGCTCTCTCATGTTGTTGAACTGCCCCCAGTGTTCTAAGGGTGGGAAGTATTAAAAAGGGAAGAGTCTGGGTGCATGTCAGGAGGAATCAGGCTTTGAATTCCCATACATAGCCCAGGAATGGAAGACATATTATGCCAGCCCTGAAGATGACACAGTGGGAGAAAGGCATGTGGAGAAATCCCAGCAATGGGTGTGTGTGTGTGTGTGCACGCTCCACTACAATATTTTATCTTGAACGACAAATTTGTCAGTTTCAATTCTCTAAATTCCTCATTTTTCCATTCTGAATTTCAGTTCTCAATGCTGCCACCACAATGTTCCCCCCCCCCCTTTTTAAAAATCTTCAGGAATATTACTGCTTCTTTTAGTTCATTTCTGTACACATTAAAAGGCTTAAGAAGAGTGTTTGAAAAGTCAGAGAAGTGCAGATTTTGAAGAATCTCTATGTTTCATTTGCCATATTGTTTAAAAAATACAAATTAGGCAGGTTCGCCTTTAAATGCTAACTGAATCAAATTTCTCCCCATCCCTAATATTTAATACTATCCATCAGTAGCTATTCACAGGTTTGACACAGCTTGAAGTACATCCCTAAATTAATGACTAATAGCCTTAATCACCAAATATTACAGCTTAACTAGATTGTGGGCTCTGCTGTCTGTTAAGCAAGTAGATCCGGAGAATAAACAGATCTGCATGGAAATCTCACATACTGATTCAGGGCCAGTCCAAAAGATTTTGATGTCTGAGGCAAAGGATAAGATGGTGTCCCCTCCATATTCTGTGTACAGAAAGAAACTGGGCTTACAGATGAACACTACTAATGAGGTAGTGACTAACAATGCACCAGAAGCAGTAGGCTGTTTTCTTGCAGGTCCAGGACAGCCTGTGTAGCCTATATGGTTCTGTCTTCCAGCAGAGGTGAATAGCCTAGGAGAAATTGCCAGGGGGCTGCCACTGCTGTCCAATATCTGCTGTCTGAGGCAGTTGCCCCACTTACATAATGGTGGGGCTGGCCAGGCAATGATTGCATGGCACATCAAAAGTATAAAGTTTGCTGGAATAACAGTAATCTATGCGACATTTTCAATCTTCCTTGTCGTTTAAGTATTGCTGATAGACAAAAGAATAACCCTTTGTTACAGTAAATCTATCAATATATAAGCACAAGGCATAGTGCAGATCAATGGATTTCATTTCTCTAGTAATATATACATTAAAAATACATGATCGATTTAAAGACCTTTTCTTATCCGCATTATTCACAAAACTATGAATCAAGACCGGTAAAAATACGTTCCAGGAAAAGTCTTGACTTTTAACAACCAAAACCAGGAAAAGTCCAAATACTGTTTTAGATCAATCAAGTCACTGCTCAGTGTATGGGGAAAGACACCCCCCATCCCCGCCTCCAACTCAACAGTAATCAGATGTAGTTCCCAATACCTGCCTCACAAAAATAGGAATAGCAGGGCACATATATAATGCCAGGCACTTTTGTAGTAATTGAGTAGGATACATCTGGCTGGACCTAGATCTGAGCATTCACATGTCTAGGCAGATTTCTTGAAGTGGAAGCAAAGCTGCCAGAAGCATGAGTGATGGCAGTGCCAATGGCAGGTGGGGGCCCAGTGGGGCGGGGCAGGTTCAAATTGAAGTGCCATGCACATCACTGCCTCCCATTAAAGCTGGTGCCAGTCCTGCTTCTGATAAAGGAAGTAAAGGATTGTATGGCAAAACTGCAACCCTATGAAACTCAGGAGTAATTCTTACTAAAATTATTGAGACTTACTTCTGAGTCATTGGGTCTAGGATTAGGTTGCACATTATTTTTCCACTTATTCTTTTTTCTGGTGGAGGGTTCTATGCTGTGCACTCAGAATAAGAGTTTCACCACATATATTTATTTTAGATTCTTATTCCCATGGTCACTGCTACTCCCCCCCTTTCAACTATTATTCCTCTTCAATTCCATGTTCTTTATGAGGAGATTTCACCCCTCCCATATCCAAGAATCTGCTGATGTTCTCTGCTGATTCTCCAGAGAGGAGGGGCGGTTTTCTGCTCTCTACTTATTCCACTCCAGCCTCACATCAAAGTGTCGGGCGGGGGGAGAGAGAGAGAGAGACTGAGTGTTAGAGAGAGATCGTGTGTATAGATAAGGTTGCTGCTAAGAGCAGCTGCAGACACTCGGTGCAGTTCAGCATTTTCATTTAGACCTCATTTAGCTCTGTATATAGTTGTGTATAATAGTTGTAGATAGAATAAAGAAGATATTCTACAGAGCTGCTCTCCGAGTCGTTTATGCTCTGCTATACTCTGCTATACTCTGCTGTGCGACAACTGTCTTCTTGTTGGAGTGAATCCGGTGCTCACACTCTAAGCTGTGAGTCCACAGCACTTTGACCTGTTCCTGTGCAGAAGGTGGTCTCTGGAAGTGCTACCCAGCTCGCCTAGCCCAGTCGGGGCTGAAGTGGATGAGGCCAGTTGGTGGCACTGGCTCAAGGGCGATGCTGACACTTTAGTCTACTTACTCCTTTCTTCTAGTCTACTTCTAGATTCTTCTTTCCAGTCTCATCATTGTAACATTTTGTGTGTGTGGATAAGATCTAAATAGGCTCATGCATCTGGCAGATCCTCATATCTTATGGAATTCTGTTCCAGAGCCCCCAACTTTCAAGATCTCTTTCAGAGGTGAAAGGCTGTAGCCTTTGGAAGCGGGAAGAGTGAACTGCCTTCCCTGATGACCACAGATAACATCTCTTATAGAAGGCAAAAAATTGGATCCTCACCTGTTCTAAGTTTTAGATCCAAAACACAATGCTAAGGCAGGGTACAGATAACAACTGTTTTGCTTTTTGAGCCAAGATGCAGAAAGTGCGCCCGTGTGATTATTTTCTATTTCAAATCACCATTTATTCTATCAGCATTATACGAGTGGCTTGCAGTAATGGAAAATCTATTTGCTTTTACTACAGCATAAGGTACTCAACTGCTATAAAAACTTACTGTCAAAGTAGTGCTGCCTCGGCATAAAAAGATTTCAAATGGCCCTTATTCTATTATGTTAAACAGATTCTCTTTTAGTGCCATTATTGTATGGCAGATGATTATGGAGGTAATAAGCCAATTATCACTTGTTTTAATTGCTTTAAGTGTGAAGTATCAGTAATTTATAAGTAATGAAAACCTAAGGTTAAATACATAAAACTCTACATTCATACAAATGGCCTAATAGAATATTTAGAAGCAGGGGAGCCCTTATATTTCATAAAGCCATTTACACACACACACACACACACACACACACACACACACACACACAGAGCATATCGCATATAGAAGGACTATGTAATAAAATGTACAAGACTGCTTCAGAAAGCAAAGGCAATTTTTAATGTATAGTCTCAGCATTCTAATATTATAACACCTATCTATACTAGTATCCAGTCCACCATTCTATATCAGCGACAATAAATTAGATACTTATATCTACCCAACAGAGTAATTCTTAAGGATATATCAAATGGATAGAGAGAAATAGCAACCCAAAATACTATTTCAACTACTTTGAATTGTGTGTAGCGATGTCTGTAGTAGACACCACTTTTTAAAAAAATGAGGGAGGGGTTTAAAAATAAAAGACCGCTCCCACCAAAGCACTTGGATTCCCACTGACTACAAGCATGACTTGTCAGTCCCAATTGTGTTCTTCCACTTCCCTCTTCCTATGCTGGTGTTTGCTCTACCTCCACCTCCCCCACCCTTGTCTTTTCCTTATGTACTATGGTATGAGGCATTAATTTCACTTTTAGCAGGCACTTCCCTTTAGCACTTTTGTGTGTGTCTGAGTCACTGAGGTGTCGCCATGTGCTCTAGGGCAGGAAGTGTCCCTCATCAATTCAGGGTGTCTCGTACACATCCTTAAAAAAGGGTGAAGGTGAAAATGAGGAGTACAAAGGGGAATTGGAAAAAAAAGAGTAAGAGACATGGGATGGGGTAATTCAGACGTAATACAAAAGGAGCTGCAGAAGAGGACAGAGAAGGATTGGGAAGGTCAAAAGCAGGTTTAGTAGCATTATGCAGCACAAGTGTGTATTTTGGATACATTCACACTCAAATGCTGATAGATCCTGATAAGGACTTACTTAAATAAATAAATAAATGCAAACTTAAGCATATATGTGGAGACTGAAAACTGGAAACCTGTGAAATGGAGAGAAACCAGAACTGACAGATTCACCTATCCCTGCAAGCGACGTGTGAACAGGCCTTATTAAACGCAGTAAAACTAGATTTAGGACACACTATTGTGCTGTGAACAGGAGCTGGTGGGAATGCATCACCAGTGAAATGTGGGAAGATCTGTTTCAGTTTTTGTCAGCCTGCACCGTACAATGACATCTGAAGAGGCAGTCAAGAATTGCAGTCTAATGAATATAACCACCAGGTTAAGTCAGTGCCAGTGCCCAGTCTTATTACCATTTCATCTGTTTGTGACAATCTTTGTAGAAGAAATGAGATGTTGTAAAAGCGTTTTCCAAATACCTTGTATTCTGTTCATTTAAATCCATGCATGGTATTACTTAGCCCTTTCCAAGAGTTCAGCAAAGCTATTTTTCTCTGAGCCCACCTTAGTGATTAGTCTGAGTGCAATGAGAGGGGTGGGTGGGAATGGCATGGACAGCTGATCTCAATCCCAAAGTGATGAGAGGAAGCATCTTCTGTTATATTTCAGAGAAAATATTAGATTAAAATTCAAATATTTTCCCATGACAGATTGTTACAAGAATGGGAAATGGCACAAACAATCAATTGTGATGACAAAGATTTAACAAAAAAAGGAAGGTTAATTATAATTGAACATTCCCTATGGATCTTTGAGGAGATACGGCTCAGTCTATTTCCTATTGACAGGTGGCAGTGTAAATTAAATGTAGTATTATGAATTCAAATTGGATTTTCAACTCCTCATCATCTATATCGAAGCCTGAGAATAGGTTACGTTGGGCCTATTTTCACATCCTCATTGATTTTTCATGAGGGTAGATTTATGATCATCTTACAACATTTGTCAGCTAAGTAACATGTTATTCTGAATATCCTGCCCCTTCTCACCTGCAATGGAAATGAAGCTGTGGGCTACATTCTAAAAAGTACAAAACCAAAGCCCCCCTTCTCTCCTCCTATTATTTCCTATAATATAGCATTTGAAGGAATCAGAATTATATCCTTTTTGAACTGGGCCTGTGAGTCCAGTTTAAACCAGTAAAAGTGTCTTCCTTAAGAGGTGTATAGCCAATTATGTCGGAGAGCAAGAAGAGTGATTGTCCCCTTAAAGCTTTGGAGGCTGCAATCATAGCCATGTCTACTCAGAAGTAACTCCTATTGAATTCAATGGGGCTTACCCCCAGTTTAAGTGGGTTTATGTTTCCTGCTTGGCAGGGGGTTGGACTCGATGGCCCTTGTGGTCTCTTCCAACTCTATGATTCTATGATTGCAGCATCCATACCAAAAACATTAGGAAGACAGCAAAATAGTAAAATGGAAGCTTTCTTACAAGCTATAACTTTGCTTCCAGGTAAATAAAACTGGAGTCTTTGCTTTTAAAAAGTATAAAATGAATCAATAGAAATCAATCTGAATCCCAGAGAGAGGGAACTAGGCCAAATTAAAATCATATTGATTTCAATGGGAATTAAGCATGTGCTAGTATCTCTCCTGTCATATAAAAGGAGAGTGAGAAGTGCATACCTTTGACTGGATTGTCCTCACACTTCAAGGGGAAAATGGCTTGGAACAAATAATACAATTCTATGCATGTCTACTCAGAAGTAAGTCAGCAAAGCTTAATTTCATGTAAGTGCAGTTACCTTAAAGTGGCGGGGCTATTCCTACCTCCCCCCCCCTTTAAGTTACAGTGATGTTTACATGCATATATATTTAGCCTTCATCATATGAACAAATGTACGAAAGACTTTAAAGACTTGTTCAAACAATATGTGTTTCGTGGATCAATTGTTTGACCGCAGCTGCAGCGAATGGATGCAGCAAAGGCAATAAGGATTGTATAATACCACAGGTATGTTACATTCTATAAAAATCCTTCTTTCAATTGGGGTAGGGTGTGTTTAATAGAAGGTATATTGTATGAAGTATACTTTTTCTAGCTTTAGAAGAATTCAGATTTTCAAGATGCATAGAGTCCCGGTGTCTGACAAAACAGAAAATGCAGCCCTTTTATAAAAAACGAGAGAGAGAGAGAGAGAGAGAGAGAGAACGAGAACACAAATATTTAGCCTATGCATGAGATGGAGATGGCAACACTCAGCTGCTAACAATAACCTTCAGTAATAGCTAGGGATTATGGCACATAAATAGAAGATATCATGAAGTATTCTTTTTCTGTAGATGAAAAAGAATCACATATCTTTATTATGGTACCTAATTTATGCATTTCTCATGCCATCTGGACAGAATTACTTAAAAGTTAACAAAAGGGATCACACAGTCAATTAATACTTAATAAATCTAAAGCACCTCAAAAAGAATATTTTACACAATTTGATTTTTTTAGAAATAGAATTGGAAAAGGCAGAGTATTAAAAACTACCTATGGGCCTTACTACATATTTAAATGGTGCTTAGCCATTAGTTTCAACATAAATATTTTAGGATTAAACAATATTGACATAACCATATAATTTAGACCCAGCAACTAGTATTTCTTGGGTTTTTTCCGTTTAAAGTATTTTAACATTCACCTGGAACTAGAAGGTTCGTAAATTGAAAAGGTAATGAAATATTTCCCCAACCTATGAAATGTTCAAGTATATGTTCATGTTGTTGATTATACCCTCCCCACTATGGAGGATGGGTTGTAGCTCAGCGGTACAGCATCTGCCTTGCATGCCTTGCATGCACAAGGTCTAAGGTCCAATCCCAACATCTTCAGAGAGGACAGAAGAAGAAATTCCCTTTCTAGAGAGCCACAGTCAGTTAGTGTAGACAGGACTGAGCTAAATGTACCACGGTACATCAAGGTGCCATCATACACCTGTATCAGCACAACTGGACACCTTCATCTTCCTCAGCTGCAACAAAGCATGTCTCTCCCACATCAGTATCTACAGCAACAGCAGGAACTGTAACTCTCCAATGGTTTGACCTCACCCTCAAAGGCACACTCTTCCCAAGACAGACAGATGCCCAGCAACAGAGCTAGATGGGCCAGTGGGTCTGCCTCAGAATATGATAATTTCCCTGAACTGGGTTGATTTGGAAAGGAGGGTATGCAGGCTCCACCTGAGTTGAGTTGGGCCACCCATAGTAATCCAGGACTGTCAGGAGGCAGAACATCAAGCATGAAGAAGGGGAGGCCATGTGAGAAGAAGGTTAAGCGGTGGACAGGCCTAGGAGAAGCATAGGGGGATCTACCAGGCCGACTGTTTTCATGGGAGAAGGCAGATGCCTTGGGATGTGAGCTGCAGGGTACTAATTTGCAAGTGTAAGGTGCCAGAGTCAGGAGTAGGTTAGTAATAAAACACCCAGTGCCAGGGAACTCTTTATTCTAAGAAACCAGAGCAGTGCAGCCCTAATGATCACAGCAACTCTTGCCCCCCCCCCCAAGGTCTGAAGGTCCCTGCCTTCTCAGCACTCTCTAAGGTTCCTCCCGCAGTTCCTCCCCCATTAGCCTAAGGCTCTGTCATCTTGTCTCTTTTTGCTCATCTCTCTTCATTTCTTTGTATGTTCTGGTAGACCCGGGGGAGGGAAGCTGGTTGCATCAGGAGGGGGAGGCTTCCTGGATTCTTCCACAGCCTGCCTCCTCTCTGTCTCCTGGCCCTCATCCTCCCCTGCCTCTGAGTCTGGACTGCCCTCTGCCACAACATCTTCCTGCTCACTAAACCCCGTTGCATCTTTAGCTTCTGACCACTCCTCCTCCCAGTCTCCCCCTTCTTCTCCTTCTGACCACTGATTATCATCCCACCACCAGTCCCCTGGCTCTGAGCCTTTTTCCTCTGGAGGTTCCCCAGCCTCCCACCACTCCTCTGATTCCAGCCAGTCCATGGTGCACATGACTTTCCCACCTGACCTCTCCTTCTGATGCTTGCTTCTCCTTCCTGTCCAACACCGCACTCCCTGAAAGCAGCACCCTGCAGGATTGCTTAACAGCTGTTAAGTGGATGATTGGATCCTGTGGAATGTAGGGTGCTCCTTCACAAGGCCTTCCCCATAGGACTGTCAACCCCCAGTCTCAGTCACCATATCCTCCCCCCATCCCCTCCCAACTATGTGTTTAATTAGCGTTGGATAAAAAATTATGATTAGGCTTTAATTCTGCCCCTTAAATTTATTTGGGGCTGGATCTGAGGTGGGTGGTTCTTGGGTCAAGCTGATATGGGGCACCTGGGTCAAGATTCACTGTCCTAACTACTACAGCTACACAAGTGTTATGTACTGAAGTTCTCACCCTGGGCCAGCAGGGGGATACTGTAGATAGTTATGCAAATGAAGGATCGAAAGTGACGTTCAGTGATTGGATAGTTTGTATGCAAATGAAGGATCAAAAGTGATGTTCAGTGATTGGCTAGTTACAGAAAATGGTTACTGTTGCATTCTAGTAGAGCTCTATATAAGCAGGCTCAGTTCAGTTCTGTTCCAGCTTACAAATAAAGAGCTGCTTTGGAAGAATCGCTGTGTCGTCTGATATGTTCACCCACAACTTAACAACAAGAAAGACATTCTTGCTCTTCACCCCCTCCATGCCAAGCACAATGGGGTGTGTGTGGTTGATTGGAGCTATTAATTTAATTTCTGTTGGGATTCACATCTAAGAGTTTTTCATAGAATACAGTGGTACCTCAGGTTACATACGCTTCAGGTTACATACGCTTCAGGTTACAGACTCCGCTAACCCAGAAATAGTGCTTCAGGTTAAGAACTTTGCTATAGGATAAGAACAGAAATCGGGCTCCGGCAGCGCGGCAGCAGCAGGAGGCCCCATTAGCTAAAGTGGTGCTTCAGGTTAAGTACGGACCTCCGGAACGAATTAAGTACTTAACCTGAGGTACCACTGTACAACACTCACACACAATCCAATGAACAGTAAAAAGTAAACTACATTGCATGGAGACCAAGCTGAATCAATTGGCACAGGTTATCTTCTACTTTCTAGAACAAGATATAGCGTTAAATTATATGTTTGAGGAAATGTATTTATTTTATTGCCACAAGCAAAACTACGTTCTCCATGGATCCCGGAAACACATAATTACATGTGTATTTGTAATAAAATAAAAAAAGTGAGTAGCTTTTGTCACTTATGCACAGGTTGGACTTACTTTATTAGGCTTTACATATATATAAATGCAATCATTTCATTGTCAGGTGCCTAAAGCTAGTGTTAATTACAGTACGAGGCTTCGATTATTAATGCATCTTTACTTATTGAAGTGTGAAATAAGCAATAGTAGTTGGAATGCTCCAATTAAATTAGGCTCTGAGACTGGAATTCATAAATAGGATTCTTTCTTGTATTTATAGTTCACTTTCAGCAGCACACAGAGACTGTGGGTTCTGTATCTTACCACAGTTCCCAAACTCTGCCCATTGGAACAACTTATTCAAATATCCCCAGTGTAAATATAAAATATATTCAAAGGGTCCTAACTTGTTTTCTATACTGCAAGCACAGGAACATTTAATTCTCCCATTCTAATGAATGGCTTGGAAAATATTTATCTGATCATTTTTATCTGAGGATGTGAGGGAACTTACAAAGCAGTATTAGATTCTTGTGTATATAATGCTTTACACATGGTCACTGATGTATCTGGATTCTGGATATAAAGAAATGTTTGAGCTCCAAGTTTGCTTTTTCAAAAATAAAATAAAAATGTGGCTGCACAGTGAATGTGATGGTATACAAATACATTGGTATGGAATAGGATTACATTAGAATAGAGAAGGAGTGTCCTGGTACTTTCAAACAGCATTTCTGTGCTTAAAGGGTCTTGATTTTTATGCCTTGCTTCGTTATTTACTCTTGCATTGTTCTGTAGATTGACATATTGCAGATTAATCTTTGGGTTAGGTAAATATTGATGAAATGTTTGAAATTAATTTGTTTTTGTTTAATATTGACATTGATTATTCAGCACTGCTGGACATTATGATCTTTCTGCACTTTTCGATATTGTGATTTGTGGCTTGTGTTTTGTGTGTGTGTGTGTGCATCTACTTCTCTTAATGGATTTATTTGGCCATTTTGTAAAATAATAATAATAATAATGCAAGCCTCTTTAAGCATGATTGTAACAGAGGCAAGACGCAACATTCTGCCACTTAATAATCCCTTGTCTACCATAAACACTTTCCTTCCACTACAGCCAAGCAAGGGAAACAGATTCCAGATTTTGCATATTTAACCACAAAGATGTTTCCCCCTTATTTAAATTTTGTCTGACAGGAACCTCAGAGGGATTCCTTCAGAATCACACCTATTTTCCGTAGTTCCTATGATTGGAAAAGTCCTAAATATCCATCATCTGAAATGTTCCACTTACACCCATCACACATCCTTGAAGGCACTTTGGCTGGCTGGCTGCTTCCCTGACCAGTCATAGGCCCCCTGAAAAAATGCATAGAGTAGTTTTGTGTTTTCCTTTTGACCTGTTGTATTGAGAATTCCTGTTCTGCTGGCACATCAGGAGAAGGTGCTCTGCTTGTATGTATTACTTGAAAGGCTATCGCCAGGATTAATCAGAAATTAACTGGTTTATTTTGTTTTACGTAACTACTATTTCCCTGCTAGCCGATCTGAATCCTGTAATTGACTAAGAATTGTACTTCACCACAAGATCAGTCTCTCTCACTGGCCTAGCCATTTCTCCATGTTATAAGCTTTTAAGGAGAGAAAAGGTATGGGGCTGGGCCAGAGAGCATGCTAATTCTGCTTTCTTGCTTTCAAGGTTCATTCATTTCTCCCTAGAGATTCCCCTTCCCATCCCAGGCAGCTACTAAGCTTGCTTTTCATCTTCCCAACCCATTTTGAAGCCATTGCTCTCTTCTTTTCTACAGTCCCACTTTGCACTCATTTTCACCTTCACCCCATGTTCATGCCCCCTCCTTTTGTACAACTCTTCCCTTGCACACAAACCACCCTATGGTAGCCGCCTGCATCTTCTTCCTCCCACCCATTGCAACAGCCAAACACCCTTTTCACCTCCTGCCCAATTATGAAGCCACCATCCCTTCCTATTCTTCAGAACCTTTCGTGAGCCTGCTTTCATCTCTCCCTCCCTCCACTCCCATGCCTCATACTTGCCTTGCATACAGATGACCTCAGTTCCATGTCTTTTCATTTCTCCTGTTCTGCAGCCCCTTTTGGGTGAACATGCCATTGTCACCTTCACCTCCTTTCACCTACCTCTTCCTTTCTCTTTCCAACTCTCCCTTGAACATAGCCCTCCCCCATTTTCATGCACCCTCCTCCTATTCTACAGCCCGCTTTGCATGCCCTCACCTGATGATATATGCTACTATATCTTTAGGGTGAATAGAAATTTTGTTTTCGTATTGTAAACTGCCCTGCGATTTTCAGATGAAGGGTGGAATATAAATGTAATAAATCATCATCATCTCTTCTAAATTATTACATTGAATCTGGAACTTTGTCTTGAACACAACACGTGGTGCCAGTTATTATAAGAGCTATTGTGTGAAGGTACGATGGAGTATTGTGTGGAGTACGATGGCTCCACATCCTTTCTCACATGAGTCAACTGAGGAATGGAAGAGGAAGAAGTGAGAAGAGAGGGATGTTGAAAAGGAAAAAATATGGCTGTTTTAAACAACAGCAGAGATCAAAAGAAACTGATGGGAAACAGTAACCTAGATTTAACAAGGAAAAATAGCAGAGATGGGCACAACACAAAAGCTAATTCCGAAAAGCTTACACAACAAAGCCTTTCCTAACTCTCTTGTTGCTATACTCAAACCTTGTTTCAAACTGCTACTTTGGCTTGGGTCCTAATAACCAGAGGGAAAGCTACTGAAGAGAGCTTTAGCATACCATTTCCTCCCAATCCCTCCTCCCACTATGCTTTGTACCATCAAAACTCTTTTTTTCATAATCTTCACAACCTAGTTTTAGAATAAGTGTTAGAGAAAACTGTTTTAAGTGAATGACACATTGGCATACAGTACCTAATAAATGTAACAAAATTAATTAGCATTACAGGGAAAAAAGTGTTGTAAATGTCATTCTTGTAGTCTAACATTTATTTATTTCTGGTGGATGTGCCCTAAAACAAAACAATATCGAAGATCTGCTGGAAAGAACAGTGAAGGAAATAATAGGTTTTGAGATTCGATTGAACCCTATTTTGTTTTGGCTAACCTGTATGAGAAATATCACCATACTTTGTAAATAAATTGCAGCTTTTGTGTTTGTAGCAGCACAAACTGTATCCACTAAATACTGGAAAGAAGAAAATATATCATCAGGTCAGGGTTGGATAAAATAATTATGGGACTATGTGCTACTGTTTTAAAAAGTCAATAATAAACTATATTCATGTAAAGTAAAGGTGCCAGCAATTGGGCACCTTTTTCAAAACTGGCACATTTTTATTGTTTGTTCTGAAAGAACATTGGAATGGATTGTTTACAAGTAATCTTCCTTGTAGGTTATAATTTTATTTTATTTTAAAAGAAGTTTATAGCAAAGACAAAGAAGCAAAATGTGGATATATATATTTAACTGTAGCCCTATGAGACTGTAGTATTCAAGATCATACTGTGTAACACTGCCTCCTCAACGCTTCAGGAGGTGATGTGTTCTTTGCATAGAGCCCTGTGTCGATAGCTCAACATGTATGCTCCAATTTGGTGGTCCACATGTCTTGAGAATCAGGCCTAGGCCCAACTTCAATAGATCAGTATTAAGTAGCTGAAAACATGGACTTCACCTGCTCATGCTAAACCTATTAATCTAATGCCTTCATGAGCGCTAAATTCATCCATTAATTTTGGAAATGGAAAGAAAATGTGTGTGCTATTTTGGAACTCGGAGAAGGGCTTGGGATGTTTCCCTTGTGAACTGACTGCACTGCATTAAAGTCACGGCCAATAGCTCAGTCACAACAATATGAATCAGTCACAATCATGACAACCATGAATTTAATTATAACCAAGCCCTATTTCATGGACTTTCAGGAACAATAACACGGAGAAAGCTATCAGCATCACCAATATCTGAATGGAGAATTGATGGTGGATAAGCTTTTGTGTTTTGCAAATAAGTTAACTGTTATGGATGGATGAAATGACATGTGGACTAGCTTGTCCTGAAAATGCAGGATTGAATCTTAAGAAATTTTCACAACTGGCACTAAAAATGCCTTTTTGTCTCTTGTGAATGTTTTAAATGCAACTTTGCTTTGTTTTTGCCTGTTGCTGCTGGTAAGGGATCCCAAGGGAGGGAATAGGTCATACCATCTGTCTGCCCCTCTTGTTCCCAGTTGACCTGGAAGTCAGGATTCTGTTGCTGATTTGAAAGGAGGATGAAAGTTGTGGTTAATGGAGTTGTTTTACAGCCCACAGACTAGATGAGAGGGAAGTTATACTCCAGCGGACAGACACCTTTGGCATTCCATCCCCCTTTAATTCTATATTGTTAAATTTATTATATGGTAGGAGAAACTGGGTGATATATTATTGGGTGATAATTGAAAATGTGCTATTGCTACTGAAAGTGAGAGTCTGGATTGTAATTTTTGTATTGCAAAGTTGTTAAATAGCACGAGAGCTTGAACTGGCATAGAGTAAGGCCTTATCTCTGTGGGAAATGGGAGGGGCTGGTCATGTTGCTTTTTATACAATGCAGCATTGCCCTAGATCACTGGTCTTCAACTGGGGGGCGGGGATAATGACAGTGTTTCCCAAACTTGGATCTCCAGCTGCTTTCGGACTACAATTCCCATCATCCCTGACCACTAGTCTTGCTAGCTAGGGATGTGCTATTTGGGAAACACTGCACTAGTGGGTCATGGCCTAATTCAAGGTGGGTCGAAACAAGAGCACTAACACCATAAAAAGATATGGTGAATTATTGAGAAATAAGTCCCCAAGTGCATGTTTGGATTAAAAGTGGGCTGTGGGTCTGAAAAGGTTGAAGATGCCTGCCCTGGATGATGGTCAGTGAATTAACTGATTGTAAGTTCATTCCTGCATCATGCTGCATAGATTTTTATTTTTATTTTTATTATTGGTAGTCTAGATGTTCATTTTGTGATAAATGATTGGGGAAAGCTGTGTGTGTGATGGGTATGGTTGGTGGGAATGCTTGTGTGTGAGAGTCTATGCAGTGGGGAAGTGGGGAGGTAGAACCTTTGTCCTTGCACTATTTTCCTGCAAAAGTTCTGCTGCTGCAACCAAGGTACCATACTTTTTATTCCAATTGCGATACACTGGGGGAGGAGTTGATCTGAGGGTATGTTTTTGATTGTACAATCAGCTCATACCAATCCCCCAAGAAACACAGTTTCTCAGACTACAGCTTGAAAACCACCAGTAAAGTTTAAGCAGAGCTCCACATTAAAACATTAAGTCATATATTCACAAGCCACTGTTTTTGCAAAGATTGTAGACAAAATGAAAAATGCAACTACAGTTGGGAATACTCCATTCTTCCCGACCTTGCACTAAACCTATCAATCTCCTGCCTACCCAAATTCCATGATTCAAGGAAGTAGAACTAGAGAGAATGACTTTCTTCCTCCAAAACTATAAATAGCATATCAGCATTATGTTTGTTTGTTTGAGATGTGCACACATGTAGACTTGCACATAGCTGGCTATAAATCAATGCCTCAAGCTTCCCTCAAGGAATGTTAAGAGAGTGCACCTCACATGAGAGAAAAATGCATTTAAAATTACTGTAGCTATAAAACAAACTGACATAACCCAAAGCAGCAAATATGACAAAAAAAGTCTTCTGGGGCCATGTTGGTACTTCAGTGAAGCTTTTGACTTTTAGTTTTATTCGCCTAGAAGTGATACAGTTTACTTTCTAAAATCCAACAGAAGGCAGTGTTGTGTGTCCCCAATATTCAAACCATTGCATCTTTCTCTTCAATGACTATATCACAGATAGATTCAAGTGACACCTTACAACAACTATGAGATGAGAGCTTGTTACTGAAATTTTGAGCTTGGACAAAGCATCCTAAGAAACCTGATGAAAGCTAAAGGTGCTTAAATAAGGCTAGCACCATTTCTAACCTGTCTAGTTGTTGCTATATGGGGAAACTCTTTCTCTGCTTTCCTGCTCTCTTTGGGGACCCTCTGTGAATCTGTTCTTGGACCACCACTCTTCTTTCTCTACATACAGTTCCTGAGTGACCTCAGCTAACCCTATGACTCTCCATACCACCTATATGCAGAATATACCCAGATCTACCGATATTCTCTTAGAACTGCCCCTTCCTTCCATTCTGGCATCTCCAGCTGGCTCTCTACTATACCAGCTTGGAAGTTTTGGTTCAAGCCAAGACCAAGCTTTTCATTTTCTCTTTCAAGCCCTTCTCTCCTTGTATCGACCCACAATGTTACTAGCCACTCTGCTGAGCAGCCACAAAACCTTGGCTTTCTGTTCGACTCCTCTCTCTCCTTTGTTCCCCATATCCAGGCTATCAATAAGTCATGTCATTCCTCCCTTTACAACTGTGCAAAATATACCCTTTGCCCCCTCAATGAACACCGTGGTCCACACCCTTGTCATCTTTCTTCTAGACTGCAGGAATCTCTAGAGAAGCATCCAAAGATGCTGCAATAAGGATAGCACCATTTCAGCAGCAGAAGGAGAGCTGGGCACCAGTATTCTGAAACTGAGTTGTTACAGTAGCACTCTGACCAACTGAACACAGTACCTATCAAAATAAACAAGTCTGAAGAACTGAGAACATGGCAGGACAGAACATTTAAGCATGCTTACTGTGTACTGGGACACCTCTATAATGCTGCCTAAAGCTCTTCTGAAAGCTATCTGTACATACAATTGACAAGTTTTGCACAGTTAGGATCTTTACAGAACTCTTGTTTCCCCAGTGCACTTTCACAGAAGAAATTCAGTAAACATGGAGCATCAGAAATAGGATTGCAAATACCTAACTAAATACAGCTATCTGGAAATAAAAGGGCAAGGTGCAATCTTGAAAAGAAATGAGGCAAAATATGGAACTGAGCTGAAGAAGAAAGATTATGAGAGGGAGATGCAAAGCATGATGGCATTTGGCTGAGTATGTGTGAATCTTGCACCCTTCTCTGCTCTGCTGTACAACAGGATGTGTGGATGATGGTTTTGCACCCAACCTGCTAGGGAGAGACAAGCAGCTACAGGACACATTTGCTGATGCTCTCCCGACACAAGCAAGCATTTGGCTATTTAAAACAGAGCAGAGCCTACCAATCACCTCTAAGATATTGCAAGATGTTCATCTTTTGGGGTGACAAGTAAAGCTTTCTTCCCTGGACTGGCTGTTTTCCTACCACCACTTCCAGTCAAACAGGAGGTAGCTCTGTGTGTGCTGAGTTAGTTGCATAGGCTAGATATACATTGTTTTTCACAAAATGTAGAGTCAGTGTGGGTTAAGAGATAGATATTAAAGTTATTTCTGGGTCTGATGGGAATTGTAGCTTAAAATATCTGGAGGGCACAAGGTTGGACAAGGCTGCATTAGAGTAAGTAGTATTGTTGAGCATATAGAGAAATCCTTTGGGGGGGTGAAGAGGCATAGACTGATGTTCCATAGAGTTATGATGCCATGATAGGAATTCACCATTTGAGTCACTGAGGCAAAAATGCATTCTATTAGGGAAAATTGCCTGTAAAGTGTGTATATTAGGGTCCTCATGAAAGTTTGTCAGCATTTTTGTGTATGTATTAGGAGAACTACACACTGCAATGCTGATGAATTTTCATTAGGGCTTTCTTTTTTTGAAATGCAAAGTGATGCAGAAATAGGAAAACTGAACCTAAAATTGGGAAAAACAAGACACAGAGAGAATTTGAAATTAGCAGATGCATTCCTAGAGTTGCCCAGAAGTGAGGCGGAAATGGGCAAAAGCAGCTTCCCCACAGCTTATCCCCAGCATCCCCAGCAGTGAGGGGAGTTCCATATATTAAGGAATTCTGGTTTCCTCCTTTGCAGGTTCTTTAAGCACTTAATGAAATTGTGGTCCTTTATTCATCCAAAATCTTGTGTTTGTTTCTTCCTAAAGTAATCACTAACAACAACTACACTGCACCATTTGAAGTCTATAAGGGTGGCTCACAAATCTTAATAGATCCAAATACAGCTTCAGTCAATGAATAAGTAAAAAATGCTGTGGGTGAGACAGAAGGAGAGACTATTAACTCATCTGTTAAACACCAGAAAGAAACCCAGCAAAACATGAAAAGAACTTTCTATCTAACTCAAGTGATGACCCTAAAAGCCATCAGGGAAAGCATAGACTTTACTTCCTAAACTCCAGCAGAGGGAGGAAAGAGGTTTTTTGCAGGGAGGAAGCTCAACGGTTTGAGGGCCACTATGAACAAGGTCCTGTTGCAAGTCATCTTCCTCCATGTAGCATGGGGAACTTGAAAAGAGCATATGAGGGAAGTCTCAAGATACATCTCAAGGTATAGCAGGTGATCCCTACAGCATTATGTACTTACTACCTAGAGATGGGATGGAGAAAAGTCATTCCCAGAGCTTTCATATCTGAGACTGCATGCCTTTTAGCAATCCTGCACTGTTAGTGTCCATTGACAACAGATGGAATCATTCCCCCAGCCAGCCATGCCTCCTATCATTTTTGTAAGCTTTGTTACAGTGCCTTTAACTGTTCATTAATTTCCCCCTGTTTATTATATTCCCAAAAGTCTATGCACATTGCATATATGTAATATATTCACGAAGTGTATTGCGGCAACACTAGAACATCTCAACACCTGCTTGGTAATATAAGAAATTTCCTCCTGTTGCCTCTGGAAGTATACCAGTGTACCATGCTAATTAATGTACTTTTCTCCCTCTCTTCCTCTCTGGATTTACATTATGCGGAGACTGTGTCTAATCCTGCATTGAGATGAGCAGCCACCCCATTGTTGGACTGGTATTGTGGCTTCTTTCAACATAAATTACAGATCATAAATCAAGAGACAGCGGGGAACCTTCTATGGCTATTCTGTCGGTAAATGCAATATCCACAAACACTGTTAGAGCGCAGTGACCATTACGTAGTAACATCAGCTCCTGAAATGGGCTGTCGTTTTCAGCTTTTGTCTAGTTCTTTCATCGCCGAGAGTGATGCTATGTTTCCCACTATTGCAAACAGATACCCAAATCGGCTATAGGATACAGTCCTCACCAATGCTACAAGGTAATCATTTTTTATTATCTTTGTGGATAGGATTGGCAAGTAAGAGCAAAGGTCTTTGGAGGAAAAAGCAAATGAAATCTTGATAGAATCACAGCCCCATTGTGCTATCGCAGGAAGACACCCCTGACAATCAAGGTGTTCAGGAGAGTACAGAGTGCTACAAAATGGAGCCCCACAGCTAAGAGTCTACTTTGAAAGCTAATGAAAATTGGACTCAAGATTAATACCACTGAAGTCAATGGCTGCTCAGTTCCTCCAGACCTCCAGCTTGACATAAATCCTTCAATTTTCCTCTGAAGTCTTTCAAGTACAACTCCACAGCAGCATGACTATTACAACTTTTTTTATGACACACTAAATGAAAGGATACCATTTTAAAACAAAGTACTAAGATTGAACATAGCTGCTAGTAAGTAAAAGGTGGACTTTCTTATGGGCTAACTGCACTGACTTCAGATTGCACTTCATGAAATATTTTAGGATTTCACGGGTTTAGATTTAGATTTTGCTGCACTTAACAACACTTACATGGAGGTAAATTCAGCTGAAACCAACAGGTCTTACCTTAAACAATTAGGATTAGGATGTGAGTTGATGTTGTCTTACTCCAATTAACACGGCATCTGTCTGAGGTAGATTGTCAAATCTAACCAGAAGCATTAAATTATTCTCCCTTAACCTTCCTTGATTCTTACTTATTAGGAATGTATGGAAAGGCAATAATTCTAAATCTTTTCCAGCCCCAGTAGGATAGCATAGCTGGGATATAGCATTTACCCTGTTTGTTAGGGCATTGCCCACCTTTTTGATTTGCACATTTTCCTTGAAGATTTGAGAAAGTAGTAATTTAATTCCTTAAATTTCAGAAGGAAGAAAACAGCCAGGGAGCTTTCTTAGCTCATTTGAAGTCTGGAGGCCATTGTACCCATTTTTTAAACCTGATCAAAATTCAGACTGGCTGTTTGTTACTAAATTATGTATCTCTGAAGCATAAGTGTGTTGGTTTTGAAAGTTACAAATTAGTATATTTCCATACAGCCTGGGAGAATGTCTTTTAAGCTACGAAAAAAATATATTATTTGCATTATTCTGTAACAAAGGAAGCTTCTATATCTATGGCCAGATAACTTCCACAGCATCTCCACTTTTCCACAGTAAATTACTTACTTTACTTATAGGCATTGTAATAAAATCTACTTGCTTCACCTTTTATGAGATGTAATAAAACTTATTTTTATAGCAATTTCAGTTGCACTGTATGTTATACAACTGTGTCCTTCCTTTTGTGAAGCAATGTAATTGCTGCCCTGATGTCTGTTGTATATTTGGATCTATAGAGTTTGCGTAAGTGGAACTCTACATCCATTGCCCAAGCAGCGCTGTTAGATTTCCACCTGACAGTGAACCGGTTCAAGTGGAGGTGAAGGAAGGAAGGTGCTGTTCTTGGTACCAGTTCAATCACAGAATGGTAATGATAGCTTCAGTGAGGTTTGTAAATAGGTCATATTTCAACAGAGGGGCTGTAGCTCAGTGCTTAATCACATGCAGAAGTTCCCAGGTTCCTTCCCTGGCATATCTAGGTAGGGATGGGGAAGATGTGCATCTTGTAACCCTGGAAAGACACCACCAGTTGGCATAGACAATACTGACCATCGGTGGATAAATGATTTGATGCAATTCAAGGCAGCTTCTTGTGTTCATAATGACAATTCAATGCACAAAACACTTCTGAAATTATTTGCTCACTAGCAGCAGATTTAGGCACACCTTAACCCATTTATTTTAACCCAACCCAGGGTAGAATTGGGTTGTGATTCTTCTACTTCCTTGCTTATCGGTAGTTGAACTTCCACGCAACACCGAGTCAAATCTGGGACATACATTATAATAGCCACAGGAATGCTGCCTCCCTTCTCTGCTGACCAAGGTGATGATGGAGCCACATGTATAAACTCAAAACATGGACTGAATACTGGTGAACAATACTAAGTGGGATATCTCTTGCCTGAAAAGGATGGTTGGGGTGTCATCTATTGTTGTTTAGTCGTTTAGTCGTGTCCGACTCTTCGTGACCCCATGGACCAGAGCACGCCAGGCACTTCTGTCTTCCACTGCCTCCCGCAGTTTAGTCAGACTCATGTTTGTAGCTTCGAAGACACTATCCAACCATCTCGTCCTCTGTCGTCCCCTTCTCCTTGTGCCCTCCATCTTTCCCAACATCAGGGTCTTTTCCAGGGAGTCTTCTCTTCTCATGAGGTGGCCAAAGTACTGGAGTCTCAGCTTCAGGATCTGTCCTTCCAGTGAGCACTCAGGGCTGATTTCCTTAAGAATGGATACGTTTGATCTTCTTGCAGTCCATGGGACTCTCAAGAATCTCCTCCAGCACCATAATTCAAAAGCATCAATTCTTTGATGATCAGCCTTCTTTATGGTCCAGCTCTCACTACCATACATCACTACTGGGAAAACCATGGCTTTAACTATACGGACCTTTGTTGGCAAGGTTGTCATCTATTAAGTGACTGTTAAATGTGCTTTGATTTTAAGAAGAGCAGTCTTTCAGGACTGAAGGAATGGTCAGTGAGTGGCACAAGTACACAAGCATCATCTCATATACAGTGGTACCTCGGGTTACAGATGCTTTGGGTTACAAACATTTCGGGTTACAAACTCTGCTAATCTGGAAGTAGTACCTCAGTTTGAGAACTTTGCCCCAGGATGAGAACGGAAATCGCATGCCAGTGGCACAGCGGCAGCGGGAGGTCCCATTAGTGAAAGTGCGCCTCAGGTTAAGAACGGTTTCGGGTTAAGAACGGACCTCCAGAACAAATTAAGTTCGTAACCTGAGGTACCACTGTAATGTAAATGTGTATTGAGACTCTTGCAAGTTATCGAAGAATGTTTTGCATTGTCTGAAAAGATATTCAAATCAGAAAGTACACACACAACCAAGATTAGCACATGTATCTGGACGGATGAACAGCTCTTATTAATTGCCCTAATGTCAATGAAAGTGCCATAGTGTAGATAGAGTTGCTGGAAAAAATGTCTCAAGTATTTCTGGAGTAACTACATTCCAAGTCCACAAGTGCTCATGGTATGGCTAGGAGGGGGGCAGGGAAACAATTTATTCCTAATGCCAGAACATTTTCTGTTTGGGGGCTCAGCCCACTCCCAGATGGGGGATCAGTTTTCCACGCCCTGAAGATCGATTGCTTTCCCAAAAGACATACAAATGCTATAATTGCAGCACAATCATGTGTGAATTTACTTGGAAGTAAACACACTGTGTTTAATGAGGCTTACTCCCAGGTTGGTGTGCATTAATTTGCTGCTTGTTGCCAAGGAATTGCATGCTGCTGTACACCCCTAATTCATTGACTCAGATATCCCCTCATTTTGGCTGGGAAAGTAGACTAAGCTGAGACTTTGCCACCCAGAGCGAGAAAACAACACCTGTAGTTACCATTAGCATAGATGACAGAAATGGCTCTCACTTCATGTACAAGAGGTGTGAGGCATCTTGACTGTAAATATACTTTCCTCCCCACACAGAACTTAATGCAATTACGTTATGGGTACAACCATTGAGAAGAAATCTAGAGGCCTGGAATGGTCTGCATGTATGAGGCACCTTGACACCTTTTCCTTTCTCTCTATAACTTCCCAAGTAAGTTACCTATTCAAAGTTATTCCAGAAAAGTGTTTCTGATTTATCTCTCACTCAGTTCACATGTCTCTCACACTCTCTTTATTTGGCATTAGAATTCTCCTTCCTCAGCATCACACATGCAGCTCTGTCTCATTTTTCACCCTATTGTTCTTTCTATAAAGGTAAAGGGACCCCTGACCGTTAGGTCCAGTCGCGGACGACTCTGGGGTTGCGGCGCTCATCTCGCTTTATTGGCTGAGGGAGCCGGCGTACAGCTTCCGGGTCATGTGGCCAGCATGACTAAGAAGCTTCTGGCGAACCAGAGCAGCACACGGAAATGCCGTTTATCTTCCCACCAGAGCGGTACCTATTTATCTATTTGCACTATGATGTACTTTTGAACTGCTAGGTTGGCAGGAGCAGGGACTGAGCAACGGGAGCTCACCCCATCACGGGGTTCCGAACTGCTGACTTTCTGATCAGCAAGCCCTAGGCTCTGTGGTTTAGACCACAGCACCACCTGCATCCATATCCTTCTGTCTATAGATAGTTTGGGCCAACAGTTATTTTGTCAAAGCTATCCTTCTGTCTCTAGCTTTGACCAAATGACCATTGGCCCAAACTGAATCTTGCTTCTGAAATCCATCTCTTGTTAAATTGCTCTAATTCCATAATAATAATAATAATAATAATAATAATAATAATAATAATATTGCTCTAATTCCTAATTCCCCCTATTAGAAAACAGTCTGTGACTTTGTCTACTATGGCTGTTGGTTAAAGATCCAAGAATGTTCTGTTTGGGTACACACATTTATCATTACACCCATGTAGACAAGAGCAAGTATTCCCATGTCTTTATTAGTGGCATCATTTTAATTCTGAAACAGATAGAGAGGAGAGCTTCTAGTCTTCAGATATCCAGCTCAACATGTTACCTGTAAAGAAACTCTCCATTTGATTTACTCCTCTATCTAGCCATAGGTCTCCAGTACAATTGAGGCAGCAATTCCCTACCTACTTAACTGAAGCAAGCCTCCATTAACTCAGTGGGACTTACTTCTGTTCAGACCTGTATAGACTGAGCTGTGCCTGCCTTCAAAATGCCAAAGTCTGAAATATAGTAAACAACAACAACTCAAACACTGCCATCTTTTCTCATTTGGAACATTTTGGGGGGAACTCATTTCCTGGTGAAAAGCATTTCAAAATTGTAGTCAAGCTGTCTTTTGGACCACAAAGCATGAAAGGGAGAATGACTTCACACCAACACTCTTACTAGATGTTTCTTAGTTTGGAAAATTCAGATAGTAAACCTTGTACTTCTCACTAGCCATTAAAAAAAGAGGAACTTTTAAAGCAATTTCAAAGCTTTTTACTTTGAACGCAGTATAAGTGCTGCATTTGAAGTGTGCAACCTTTGTTCAGAAGTGGCACCATTGCCATGTTACAGTTTTTGCTACCAGTCCAAACTTCCCTGCATTTTTTATTATGTCTTCAGCTCATTTGGGTGCCATCTCCATGGTAACTTGTTTACAATGTCAGAAATATGGGCTGAAAAGTCAAGGTTAGCTTATCCTTTTGTTGCTGTTTTGATATTTTTGGCAATTGGAACAATGTGGGCAGAAGCCATAATGATTCGAGCGTGTGTTTTTTTGTGGCAGGTTGAATTGAAACAAAACTCCACATATCACCACTTCCAATAGAAAAATAAATTCAAACTGCCAGCTAATCAGAACCATCAATTCCATCTTCCTTTCAAATTTCAGAACAACAGTCCTCATGCTTAAATTTGGCAGCATATCTTGAGGAATAAGAAGTGCATAAGAGGTTGTGCCTTTCTGAGGCAATAATTATTATTATTACCTGGTGTGTGTGCGTACATATATTAGTCCATGTAGTTGAGGCAGCCTAAAACATCACTGGGTCAGGAAAAAATAAGAGGTGTTTCAGAGCCTAAGCTAAATCATTGATGGGAGCCTTTTGTACTCTGAAAATTGACTGTAATAATAATATTTAGCACTTCTATATCTACTTGCAATATTCTGATGGGAAAGGCTTGTATTCTTCACTTAGGCTGCACTCCAAATTTAATAGCATTTTTTAAAAATGAAAAGCATGGATTGTAGGATAAGGCTTTTAGAGACATTTTCTCTTAATTTCAAGTATATACTGGGATTTGATTTTCTATTTCCCAGTCAAAATGTGATTTAGAAAAAATGAGGAACCAATCTGCTCCTTGTTTTCTGGTTATTATTTTCATTTATTTATATTCTTCATTTTTTATCTCATCTGTCCACCACCATGGAACTCAAGGTGGTATACACAAAATCACAGAACTGCAGAGTTTCAAGGTACCCCCAAGGGCCATCTAGTCCAACCCCATGTGCTTTCTCTCTCTCTCTCTCTCTCTCTCTCTCTCTCTCTCTCTCTCTCACACACACACACACACACACACACACACACATTCTATCTATATCTATATGATGGCTGTGCTGAGTGTATATAAGCAAGGAAAATTAAACAAGAGGTATACTAGTAATGTGATATCTCAAAATTAATGTAATCTGGGGAGGACATTAGCCTCAAAGCCTATTTTCTCCCTAACCTTGAACTCCTCTTTTTTATTCCTCTTGCTGCTGAGATTATATTTTGCTTTTGCAGCCTCTATTTATTCCAAAGTGGCATTTTATTGCTTTGTTATTTCATTATAGAGTTTGTATATATTATGTATTGTACCCTGCACTGATATCTATAAAGATGGAAGGTGGGGTATAAATATTTTTTGATAAATAAATGCTTGTTTCTGTTCTGTTATTTCATAAGCTCATCCATTATATAGAATCATAGGGTTGGAGGGGACCCCGGGGGTCATCTAGTCCAACCCCCTGAAATGCAGGAATCTTTTGCCTGACATGGGGCTTGGAGCCAGGACCCTGAGATTAAGAGACTCACCTTGATCTTAAGGTGAGTTTTCCTTTTTCGCTTTTGTCTTAATAAGTGGTCTTGTTTCATTGTTACAGCATATGGTGCTCATCATTTTTCTTACCTTTGCTTTCAACTTCTTAAAAATTCCATCTTTGTTTTTTTTAAAATAAAATAAAATAAAATAAAATAAAATAAAATAAAATAATGGCAATAAAATTACAATTCCAACAAAGCAGTTTCTATTCCTTCTACTGCAAGCTTCCCATCAAACAGTTACAAGAAACACAATTAAAATATGACTCGTTTGTTGGGTATATAAAAATGTGCAAGATTTCAATGCAAACTTCTTGAATTTATTTCTCGTAAGGCTACATGCCTTGACTGACATTTTGCTCATTTTTTCACTGCAAACTGTCATTTCCTTTGGACTGCACCCATGTTCATATTCGGTTGGAAGCAGTGATGCAGCTGGATAATTTTATACTCTGGAGTCCAGATTTAATGGTCTTATGTGGACTCCTCTCTTTAGTAATACGTATCACCTCAAATTATTGTAAGCAAGGTCTCAAAGACGAATAGTTCAACTTTTCTCTGATTTGATAAATAGCAAGCATCCTGCCCCCACATTGTCTCTCAAGTACAATAGCAGCCGGTACATGAAATGATTGCACTGTTGTAAAGATTGTATATAAAATGAAATAAAACAAATTAAATCGAAATGATTGTACAGCAACATCACCACAGAGAACTCCATGTGGTGCAACCTGATCCTCTTCATTTGAATTCATAAGGAGCTCTCATTGGCTGGCTCTCCCAGGTGTAACATTTGGAACACGTTGTAGAACAAAATGGTTCCATTTTGTCCCATGATTAAGTGACTTCCCAAAGAAAGGAAATTGAAGACAACCCCCCACCCAGTTAAATATTCACTGCCTTGCAGAGACATTATTGGGAGAAGAAAAGGCTAAGGAGTAAACCCTACACAAATCCAGAGTGGACAGATGGAGTTTGTCTTGTACATCTTCTGCTAGCGATTCCTGCAGCTAGGCTGATGCCAAATATATTGCTCTGCTCTCCCTTGGACCACATCAGCCAGGCTAAGAGGAGGGTTTTGTCAGCCCACAACCTCCATACACACTGCCCAGGCTTGCACCCCAGGGAAGTCCTGTTGGTGCTGCCAGTGCAGCAAAAACAATGCAGGAGGCAGCAGTTACAAGTCTCTGCAGTCACAGTAGGTGTTGTGATTCCCCAGTGGTTTGACTTCATCCCCCAAAGGCACACTCCATTGTCTCTCGAGACAGATGGGTGCCAACAACAGTACAGAAGACATAAACTGAGATAGATACCCAAGTCCATGGCCAAGGGTAGGCTGTAAAGCCTATCAATAGGCGCCATACAAAACACTCCAGAAATACATGAGAATATATCCGCTTGTACTTTAATGTGGGTGAATCCAAAATAAATTGCCATTTCATTCCATATAAATGCCATAATTCCGGTTCACATGCAGATCCCCAAAACTAGAATCTTACATCAGAACTTATTAATGTAAATATAGATGAGACAGCCTTGCTATTCATCAGTATTTATTGAATTTATATCCTACCCTTCATCCTGAAGGAGCCCAGGGTGGCAAATGTCTAGAACCTATCAGTGCCTAGAACTTATCTGTAGCCTAAACACTCAGAACTTAATGTTGATGGAGAGGTGGCATAGCATAGTGTAATGGTTCTAGGGGTTGCTCGTGCGTAAGTTGCCGCCACTCCTGGCTAGCTTACCTGGTTGAACCCTTTCTGTCTGGACAGCCTTTCACTTCGTGACTGTCTCAGTCACTGGCAGAATCCATCAGTGGGCGTTTCTTGAACCTCTTCCAGCAAAGAAGTTCTTTGACGCCAAGTCTCCTCCTACTCTCCCTGCGCGGAAGTCTTCTGCGCAGGGAGGGCGTGGGCAGCGGCATACCCATGCTCTCCCCGCTGGTCTCCGGTGAAGAGTCCTGGAGCCTCCTCTCCGATTCCCCCATCTGCCCCCCTTCTCCACTGGTGTTACGCTGATTTCCTTCCCCAGCAGATGGGCTGCCTCTCTCCCTACTGGGACCCTCTCCGGCATCCCTCTGGAGCCTTTCCTCCGCCTCTAGCTCCGATGGCAGTTCCCTGACACATAGTGTCTGAGAAACTGAGCTATATCAATGAACATAGCTCTTCAAATCTTGCCACTGTCACAACCTCACTATCTTTTAGGCAGCCCACTCTCAGACTCTAAGACCCCACATGAAATACGGAGAGAACATTAATGACTTTGCAAGATTGCTGTACTGAAACATAGTAATGTATGTGATGCTTTGAAGCACTTTTAAAATAGTGGGTGCACCTCCTGATATTGCTTAACTATTGGCTGGGGCTGATGGGAGTTGGAGTCCAAAAACATATAAGGTGCACAGATACCCATGAATTAAATGCTAAGTTGTACTGAAATAAGAGTTGGTCATTACTCAGCATACGTCCATATAGTTCATTTGATAGGCACATGAATAGTTTGGGAGCTTAACTGTTGCTCTTGCCTAAGAGGCCAAGAAGTATGTGTGTGTGTGTGTGTGTGTGTGTGTGAGAGAGAGAGAGAGAGAGAGAGAGAGAGAGAGGTGTTTACTTGATTCTCTCTCAGAAGTTTCTTTTGTGTATTAAGAATCATCATCCAAAGCTTAACAATTTCTTATTTTCTCACATCTATGCCACAGCACAATAAATTTGGCAGAACTGGAATCTTGTTCCCTATTAACTGAGCATCATATGACTATGTTTTTAAGCTAAAAGATCCTTCTAGAGTCATCTAATATACCCACTACCTTTGGCCCACTCTGTGATGCTCATCACAAAAGGGATGTAGCATTTTTGATGTGACAGAATAATGCTGTCAGGCTTCAACATAATAAAACTTCCTGCCACATTTTGGAATGAACCTTCCTTCATTGTGTTGCATGGTTCTTCCTAAGGCGACTTTATGAAAAAGAAGGGGAGGGGAGGAGCCCTTCATCCCGAAGCTTAGGCTGAATTATCCCTGGCTACAGCTTGATGTGATAAATGGTGTGGAACTGTTCACACAAAACTCCTTGAGCACATTCCAATATTACTAGAGGCCTAAGGTGACCACTTCAGCCTTGCTCTGTATTATATGTCTATATATCAATAACCTGAATGTTCTGATAAAGCGTGGATTTGTCTGTATGTCATTGCCTGTCATCTACACTCCCATATGCCTCAAGCATGAACATATATAGTTGGATGATGTCTTCATACTCTCAGAGCAGCAGCTTCTGCTGCTGTCAATCAAGCAGCAATGGCAAGAGAGCGGCAGAGTGCAGGGAAAGAAGGGATCATGTGTGCTCACACAGCCATATCCTTCAGACTGCTATAGGTGGGAGGGATCACCAGCACCATAGCATTTTTTGTAAATAATTATTGGGCACAGGGAGCAGAGACATCACCTTGCCAACAAAGGTCTGTATAGTTAAAGCTATGGTTTTCCCAGTAGTGATGTATGGAAGTGAGAGCTGGACCATAAAGAAGGCTGATCACCGAAGAATTGATGCTTTTGAATTATGGTGCTGGAGGAGACTCTTGAGAGTCCCATGGACTGCAAGAAGATCAAACCTATCAATTCTTAAGGAAATCAGCCCTGGAATCACTGGAAGGAAAGATCCTGAAGCTGAGGCTCCAATACTTTGGCCACCTCATGAGACGAGAAGACTCCCTGGAAAAGACCCTGATGTTGGGAAAGATGGAGGGCACAAGGAGAAGGGGATGACAGAGGATGAGATGGCTGGACAGTGTTCTCAAAGCTACCAGCATGAGTTTGACCAAACTGTGGGAGGCAGTGGAAGACAGGAGTGCCTGGTGTGCTCTGGTCCATGGGGTCATGAAGGGTCGGACATGACTAAACGACTAAACGACAACAACAACATTGGGCACAGGAGCCTGCATAAAGAGGTGTGGCACATTGTGTTCCAAACTAGTCTATGTAGGGAGTCACATGGCAATAGAGGCTGGTCCTGCAAGTCATTATCTATGAAAAAATGGAATAGTTTCACAACCCATATTTGGTTACACAAAACAGTACTAAGGAAGTAGGATTTATGTGTGGACAAGATAGCTCTGGCCTCCATGAAGGGGAGCCTCAGGGCAAGGCAAGTGCATTGGTTCGTCATGACCCCCTACTTCCTCCAAACAGCAGTGCCATTCCTATTGAATTGTCTGTGCCAGGAAAAGTTGATCAGACTGAAGATAATGTTCCTATTTAAGGCTGTAAATGATATGAGCCCCTGGCTATATTCAAAACTTGTCCATTACATGTCACCCTTGGTATATTTACATTCCAACTTTATAAACAATCTGGGGATCACTTTTAATATGGCAAACCCTGGGGGAGCTTGCTCCCTGCTGATCTGCATGGGCTTCAACATCAATTTACTGCATTTCTTTTATGTGCATATTCTGGTGCTCCAGCAGAAAAAGCTTGAAATATGATTATTGTTATGCAGCTGTATACTCCCAGTGTTCTTTATTAAGTTGTCTCGGAACAAGGCAAAAATTGTCATTTTTACCCATAGGAGTCTGTTGAGTGAAATTTACTGTCAGCTTAGCAACAATGAACTGAGGGTAATGCCATGCACAGAACAAAGTCTGGAGGAATGTCAACATCTGATCACCACCATTCAAAATAAAGATGGAATTAAAATAAAATAAAACACCTTACCAAGTACCAGAAGCCGGAGCTTTGCTGGCAATCACTACATTGGATATTTACCTGTGCAAACATTCATTGGCACTCAACTGGGTAATGTTTCTTCATTCGGGTGGGTCAACTCCGATTAAAAACGTAGTTGATTACCACCCTATAATTTTGTATGTACTTTTCGTGCACTAAAACCATATTGCAAAAGCTGGAGAACTGGGATGTGTTCCAATCCCTGGCAAGTTTGGGAGCACTAAGTAGGATCAGTTCACTATGAAAAGCAGAGTGAACAAATTCCTCCTCCATCCCTAGCTACAAGCTCATTGTGAAAACTCCAATATCCTAGACATACTGTACTTCATATGCCACTCCCAAAGTCTCATTGTGCTATTCATCTTGGTTAGCCTACCCTAGGGGAAAATCCCTTATAAATGAAGGGCAATAGCCAATTCAATCAAACTCAGAGTAGACCCACTGAAATCAATGGACTTAAATGACTTAAGTCCATTGATTTTAGAGGGTGTGACGAACACTGGATATTACCCAAAGTTAAAGAGATGGTTTAATAATATGCTTTCCCTTCTTTTAAACTTTTTAAGTGATTTCCAAATTAGTGAGAACTTGCAAAAACTCACCATGCACAGTCTATATATTTGGAAAGAGCAGAAGAAAAAGGATGGAAACAGGGATTCCCCCCACCCCCCGTCCGGTCATTGATGACCTTGGTGAGCACTGAAATAGTAAATTGGTTGCTTTCAAATTCATTAGTCTGATAAGAAGTTTGCACCTTGGTTTGTGTATTAGTTTCTGCCCTGCAAAGAAATCCAGCAATTCAAAGGCTTTTTAGTGGAAGTGCAAACAAAACAGCAAAAGAAAATGGGTTTTGGTCCCCTGATGCACTGGCTGACAGCTGACTCTGCATAGCACAATGAACAAGACATGCATCGTTTGAGAAGAGCAGGGAAATGTCAGTTGGGGCTATCAATATAGTGAATAGGATGTGATAACCTTTAAATACATATAAACAATGTGTCCCCACATATTATACTTTCCTATTCCCTCCAGAAAGAGATATTTCTTTCCCAGCTCTGCATATGGCAGCAGAGGAAATAAAACCAACTAACTGTGGATTAATGATTTTGCCCAAAGGAAGAAATAAACTTCATTTAAAAGGTGTGTTTAAAAATAACGGCAAAGGCAAATACACAGGTAACATGAACGTGCACTTAAAATATAGATAAATCATGAATCACAATCAGAGGCATTAAATCAGTTTCAGAGATAAGGCAATCTACACGATTCAATTATAAGTTGATGGTATAAGGTTCAACAGGACCACAGCTCACTTTTGACTTTTCACCTACACAGCTGTGTACGACTTAGCAAGAGGGTCCCATATCTGAACCTCCATACACGTTGACTGAACTAATTTTCACTTCTCTTTGGCTGACAGTGCTGCTGAACAATTTTCCAAAGTATTTAATAATGAATTAAAGAGCAGATTGACATTTATTAAACAGTTTTAATTTTGAACTATATTCTCTTTAGCACAGAGACAGAGAGAACGCCTTTCCCCACTCTCTTTTATTATTTTTAAATGTGAACATACCAGGTTTTCAAATGTCATCAGTGATGTGGCACGTCCAGGGAATTCTTACAGTTTATATCCATGGCCATTGTTGTCATTTTGTAGAAAGATGCAGAGTTCTGAAAAGAGAGATTTGCAAAATAAATAAGTAAGTTCTATTAAGAACATTCAAGACTGTCTAAAATTGAGATTTTCTATAAGGGTAGATGAAACTGTGTTAGAAAATGCCAGCCCCACACAAATTCTGTAAGAATTCTGTCCGGTGTGTTGCAGGTATACTATATATATGTGCAGTGTTTTAAGAACAATCTGGTCAATGAGTAGAACTAATGCTCTTCAAAGTAACAATAATATGCATAGAAGCCTCTGAAACCTTTTTTAAAAAAATAATGACAAGGTGAAGTCTTGTCATGTGATAAAGAAGAGGTGTGCAGTACTTTCCCCACATCTCTGAACAGTTGCAACCAACTCTTACACTTTTGCTATGAGGTTAGAGGGCATTTGACTTCTAGGAACTTTTAATTATTGGAGGCAATACAACTGCAAGTTGTGGCACTGGGTTTAAATTTTCTTCTTTTTGCATCCCCTCAACTTTAGCAACAAAGAGGTGTAGAGTCAGGTCAGGTGAAGGTTGCTTGTCTGATGTTTGTTAGGATTGCCATATTTCAAAAAGTGAAAACCCAGAAACAGGAATTGTGGAGGCTTTTTGTTGAGGCCTTTTTGTCGTCCTTCTTTGGGAATCCTGCACCCCACAACGGTCACAAGCAGAAAGGAACACCCTTTATGGGGTCCCCATTGTCAGATATATGAAATGCACTGTATCCGTTGTGCCAGCCTTAGCCATTATTGCACATGAAAAGTCAGAATAAGTTCATTACACTCTGACATTTTTAATGATACACAAGAGAAAGGCTGGAGGCAAGAAAATGGCTCTGCCTCTGAATTTGCTGCCTGAAGCAACTTCATGTATCTTCATGATGAGGCCGGCCCTCTGTAATCCCAGAGGAATCCTGCTTCTTTATTATCCTAATGTAATGCCGTGCATTTGCACGCAGATTTATAAAGAGCTTTTTGAGCATTGGGGCTTCCTGCTGTTTTCTTTTTATAGCTAGAACCAGAACTTTTAAATTATTTCAAAGCGTCCATTTCTAGCTCAAACACAGTCAATCATGAGCCACTGCCATGGTGTTATTATTGCTTGTGGGTGTGCAACGATTAAGGAAGTTTAAAAATAGCCATCTGACAGTTAGGTTTTATCAAATGCTATGCAATACAAGCTAGCATTGGACATTAGTTTCCATTGTTCATGTATGATCTGATTAGAAAGACTCATCTCCAAGTTCTAAAAATACATGGCAGATTTCTAATTATAGTCTATTATCTTCCTCCAGACATAATTAGGAATTAAGGAATATAAAATCTATAGATCAGCAGAGTAGTTAAGAGGAAAGGGAATAGCTCACAAATCACGGTTAATTTGAAGTCAGGGCTCTGATGCTTGCAAACTACCCATTCTATTTGGCTGGTGACATGTCTGTTAAAAGTAACTAAGACATGGAGAGCATCTGAGACACTCAGCACCACAATACCTCAAGAACCACCTTTCACCATATGAAACGACCCAGACCTGAGATCAGTGGCGTAGCATGGGGGGTGCAGGGGGGGCGGGCCGCACCGGGCGCAACATCTGGGGTTAGGGCAAATCCATGGGTTAGGGGGCGCAAATCCACGGGTTAGGGGGCGCAAATCCACGGGTTAGGGGGCGCAAATTACTTGCCTTGCCCCGGGTGCTGACAACCCACGCTACACCACTGCCTGAGATCATTATCTGAGGCCTTTCTTGGTGTGCCTCCTCCACAAGAGGTCCATAGGGTGACAACACAAGAACAGGCCTTTTCTGTGGTGGCTTGTGGAATGCTCTCCCCAAGGAGGCTCATCTGTTGCCTTCAGTGCATATCTTTAGGTGCCAGGCAAAAACATTTCTTTATAACCAGGCCTTTGGCTAATTAAATAGCCTATGTCCTTTTAAACTGTGCATGGTGATGGTGGTGGGGCTGTTGTTGTTTTTACTATAGTATGTCTCTTTTTGTTTTAATATTATAAACTGCCCTGTGATCCTCAGATGAAGGGCAGTATAGAAATTTAATAAAGAATAAATCATCATCATCGTTGGATACAAAAAAGTGCAGACAGCTATGCTATTGATTGTGAATTTGCCCTTCTTGAAATGTTCAAATATATTACTATTATTGTTGATGTTGATGTTGTTGTTGTTGTTATTGTTAATATACATTCTTCAGACCTTCTTATTCAGGGAAGAGTGTCTGTGTTTAAATGGGGACAAAAGGAAAGTAGCCCACTGTGGCACTCAGACTGTTCGGAGACCTCAATATTGCAACTTTCCACCATTGTCTAAAAACCAGCATTGAGCTAATCTTGTTTGGCAAAACACACAGTCTAATCACTACTTTTGCTACCATGATAGCTTTTGTTTTGCTTTGCTTTCCAAGAGTTCTGTGAGACATGAATAGAACGGGAAACAAAATGTGTCTAACCTAAGGATGATTATACTTTCTGAATGATACACTGTTTCTCCAAGATTAGAAACTCAAGGTATGTCTTCACTGGCTGAACCTGATTAAACCATAGTTCAATTAAATGCATCTTTCTGGTTCAGAAAGACCTGGCTTTCAGAGTACCAATGTGGAAAAGCCAGCAAATACTGCCATTTCACCTCCTGTATTTTTAGAATTTATTTTGGATGTAATTCATTTTGTTCTAAACTCTTGTGTCAGAGGAAGAGTAATGTTTTGTTCAGAAGCTCACACATTTTAAATGGGAATCTATGGTTAATTGGAGACTTCCACATTTAACTGAGGCACACATTGAAGGAAGGAGAATGGGCTATGTGCATATCTTTGTTTATTGGAATGAGCAATAATCATCCAGACGCAGCCACAGTGTCCTTGGACCCACCAATCAAATGGCTGATTCTAGTGACGTATCATTTATTAGCTATCTTGTACGGAAATTGTATTTTTCTCTGATTTCTGTTGAGCGAACTCAAGTTCCTGATTAGTTTTCAGACTATTCAGACCATCTGCATATACTTAGCTGCCTTGATTACCTTTAATATCACCTCTTTACAGCTTATGTCTTTTAAAGGAGCCCATCAGGCATACTGTCAGCCAAAGAGAAGTGCAAAATACAGACAAATGCAGCTCACAAATATCTGACTCTTCGAGCTTCCTTCCCAATCATCCTACTTGCCACTCAAATCAGATACAATATGCATCAGGAGGCAGCATGCTACCAGCAGTTTCTAACAACAGGCAAACAAGAGCAACAAGTCATTTCACAAAATGGCAAGCTGAGCTGTAAGAGCGGGGGCAGGAAGAGAGGAAGGAGCAGAAGACAGACCAGAAACATCCAGCTGGGATTCAACTGGACCATGTGTCATGCTAAATGACGACTCAAGGTTCTGTTTTGACAAATCAGTGGTGAAACAGATATTTTAAATTTCTATTGATTATCTGAAAATCTGAAAATGGGCCCCTGCCTTCCAAGAGGTGAAAGGAAAAGTAGACTTTGAATTCCAAACGGATATCGTATTATTCAAGATAGCTCCCCGCTACGTTTAGTGGTAATTTGCCTTGTTAAAATGTAACAAAATCATCCGTTTCTAATCCAGTTTTTAAATTGCACTCTTTACTTGCTTGCATACAGTTTTAGCAAACTGCTTTTACTTTTACTGCATTTTGTTTGAAAAGTATTTTATAATTGTTTCAAAATAAAATAAAATGAACACATAAGTAAGCTAAGGACAGAGAAGAAGGAGGGAGCCCACAATACTGAGTAGAAGCAGTGCTTTTTTCTAAAAAAAAAGTATTTACGGGTACTCTTATTTTCCTACTCATATTGAAATACTGCCCCTCAATGAGGCAAAACTTAGATTGACAAAATGTTTAGGGGTATGCATACCCCTGTGTCCCCCCATAAAAAATCCCTTCGTAGAAGCACTTTCAGTGTACGAAGTTCCTGCTAGCAGTTTTCCCTATTTTTGGGGTGGTGGCAGTGGGGGGGGGGGAGCGGTGTTCTCCCTCAGCTTCCATGTCCTCTGGTCTTTGGAGCATTCTGGGTATTAGGGTTGCCATGGGGAAGAGGAAGCCAATGAAATCCGTTTCTGCCTGTCTGGTTATAAGAATTTAACTCTAAAGCCAGCCTTACTTGTCAGGTAAGATGAACCATTTTACATATTAAAAAGGGGTATGATTATAGGTTTCAGAAAGGTAAAGAGAGGGGATTTCAAGGGTTGGTGGGTGAGCTGTAACAAGATCCAAATTCCCACTCTTAATGAAAATTATAAATAAATAAGTACACTGATTACAGTGGTATCTCAGGTTAAGTACTTAACACGTTCCAGAGGTCCGTTCTTAAGCTGAAACTGTTCTTAACCTGAAACACCACTTTAGCTAGTGGGGCCTCCTGCTGCTGCCGCGCCGCTGAAGCACAATTTCTGTTCTTATCCTGAAGCAAAGTTCTTAACCTGAAGCACTATCTCTGGGTTAGCGGAGTGTGTAACCTGAAGCGTATGTAACCCGAGGTACCACTGTATTTTCTTCCTCATGCCTTATAATACAATAGCCATTCATTGTGTGAAACAGAGAACTAGGTACATTACAGCCTCCTCCCCCACCCTAAAGGACTGTTGTTTGTGATCTCAAACATGTGGTGGGAATAGCTGTCCCACGCCTTTCATAAAAGAGCTGGCTTTTCTAATGTTATTAACAAATCTAGACCTCTGACAATGTTTCTGAGCACCTCATAGGAATGCCGGACTAAGGAGCTTACCCTATCTCCATTACCTAATTTGTAGTGGGATATGGATATCTATATATATAGATAGATAGATCTCCTAATTACTTTACCCTGTGCCCTGGGTGATAAGATCTTGATTTAAGCAACATGCAGGAGTCACAGGAAAACAAGCTCAGCTGTCTTGAGCTGCATTACGCTGACACTGATTAATAAAGTCATACTGATGAACACCCACTGAGATCTGGCAAGCTGACATAAAAAGGTCTCGGCAATGGGCTGTTTTGTATAAACACAGAAATAGTTTAAAATAGATGGCTATCAGTTTGTAGATTCCACTTGGTTTAGGGCCAAAAATGGATTTAAATCCAAGCTAAGCATAGAAGGGGATAAATGTCTTTAGACTAAAGTTTGAAAGGAAATGTAAATACGTTTGCAGAGAATTCCAGGGATGCATTCACATAAAACACACACTGATTCAGCGGAGTGTTCTAGATATGTATATTCAATGAAGTGATATGTTAAATACCCTTATAGCAAATGTAAAGAAGTCCTCTAAGCATCAGACCTATTTCTCTGGTGTTTCAACCACACATAATTCAGGGTTCTGTGGGAATCAGTGTTGTCTGCAGCCATAGAGATTCTGGTCACCCGCCTTCTGCCTCTGCTTTGACAGGGATTTGCTCCAAAACTATATTCTTAGAATGTCAAATCTCTGCCAAGTAAGAAATCCAGCCGCATCCTTAAAATGCTAAAGATTGTTTCTTCTAAGTATAAAAACAAACAAATATACACAGACATGAGTGACATTCATGCTTATGCACTCAATCCTCTGTTGTGAGAGATTTTGCATCTTTGGGTTTATTTGCTCCTGATAAAGGACACTGAATCTTAATGCCTTGTGTGGATCATTCTACATCAATATTTGTGCAATTAATTCTACCCAGACAAGCCAACAGTGTACATCTATAAATATTTACTACACCTTCAGTTCAGCCTGGAGAAATAAATAGAAATTTAACAGTGCAACCACAAAAAAGAGCCCCTACCCACAATATATTTTCTCCCCCCTCTATATGACCTTTACACAAACTACATTTTTGGAAATGTTATACCATAATGACACTGGGGGAATTAAATGTATTAGAGTTTGAAGCTCTTTAAATGGCCCTCTTGGTGTATTTCCAGTGATACTTGGAAGGTTTGAATTAGTCTAAGCTCCTGTGAGTACTTTG